>NC_073721.1:55980827-56299635 GCF_023634155.1 Falco peregrinus
GAACATTTTGTGACCAGCCGAGGCCAAACTTGAGCGCTTCCCCATCTCAGCCCAGAAAGCAGGATGAACTACATCTGTGGTACCTTTCAGCTGCCTACCGGGGTAGTGTAAGAACTACCAAAGGAACTCCTTTCTGGCACCTTCGACGGTGAAGTTGTGCATGGGGTGTGTTTGGAACATTTTGTCACCAGCCGAGTCCAAACTTCAGCTCTTCCCCATCTCAGCCCAGAAAGCAGGATGATCTACATCTGTGGTGCCTTTCAGCTGCCTACCGGGGTAGTGTAAGAACTATCAATAGAACTCATTTCTGGCACCTTCCACGGTGGAGTTGTGCATGGGGTGTGTTTGGAACATTTTGTGACCAGCCGAGGCCAAAATTCAGCGCTTCCCCATCCTAGCCCAGAAAGCAGGTAGAACAACTTTTGTGGTGCCTTCCCGCTGCCTACCCTAGCAATGTAAAAAGTACCAACAGAACACCTTTCTGACACCTTCCACGGTGGAGTTGTGCATGGGGTGTGTTTGGAACATTTTGTCACCAGCCGAGTCCAAAAGTCAGCGCTTCCCCAACTGAGCCCAGAAAGCAGGTAGAACAACTTTTGTGATGCATTTCAGCTGCCTACCGCGGTAGTCTAAAAACTAGCCACAGAACTCGTATCTGGCCCCTTCGCCAGTGGAGTTGTGCATGGGGTGTGTTTGGAACATTTTGTCACCAGCCGAGTCCAAAATTCAGCGCTTCCCCATCTCAGCCCAGAAAGCAGGTAGAACAAGTCTTGTGTTGCCGTTCAGCTGCCTACCCGAGCAATGTAAAAAGTACCAAGAGAACTCCTTTCTGGCTCCTTCGCCAGTGGAGTTGTGCATGGGGTGTGTTAGGAACATTTTGTCACCAGCCGAGTCCAAACTTCAGCGCTTCCCCAACTGAGCCCAGAAAGCAGGTAGAACAACTTTTGTGATGCATTTCAGCTGCCTACAGCGGTAGTCTAAAAACTAGACACAGAACTCGTATCTGGCCCCTTCGCCAGTGGAGTTGTGCATGGGGTGTGTTTGGAACATTTTGTCACCAGCCGAGTCCAAAATTCAGAGCTTCCCCATCTCAGCCCAGAAAGCAGGTAGAACAAGTCTTGTGGTGCCTTTCAGCTGCCTACCCGAGTAATGTAAAAAATTTCAACAGAACTCCTTTCTGGCACCTTCTCCAGTGGAGTTGTGCATGGGGTGTGTTTGGAACATTTTGTCACCAGCCGAGTCCAATCTTGAGCGCTTCCCCATCTCAGCCCAGAAAGCAGGATGAACTACATCTGTGGTACCTTTAAGCTGCCTACCGGGGTAGTGTAAGAACTACCAAAGGAACTCCTTTCTGGCACCTTCGACGGTGAAGTTGTGCATGGGGTGTGTTTGGAACATTTTGTCACCAGCCGAGTCCAAAATTCAGCTCTTCCCCAACTGAGCCCAGAAAGCAGGTAGAACAACTTTTGTGATGCATTTCAGCTGCCTACCGTGGTAGTCTAAAAACTAGCCACAGAACTCGTATCTGGCCCCTTCGCCAGTGGAGTTGTGCATGGGGTGTGTTTGGAACATTTTGTCACCAGCCGAGTCCAAAATTCAGCGCTTCCCCATCTCAGCCCAGAAAGCAGGTAAAACAACTTCTGTGGTGCCTTTCAGCTGCCTACCGCGGTAGTGTAAAAACTACCAAGAGAACTCCTGTCTGGCACGTTTCCCGATGGAGTTGTGCATGGGGTGTGTTTGGAACATTTTGTCACCAGCCGATTCCAAAATTCAGCGCTTCCCCATCTCAGCCCAGAAAGCAGGTAGAACAAGTTATGTGGTGCCTTTCAGCTGCCTAGTGGGGTAGTGTAAAAACTACCAAGAGAACTCCTGTCTGGCACGTTTCCCGATGGAGTTGTGCATGGGGTGTGTTTGGAACATTTTGTCACCAGCCGAGTCCAAAATTCAGCGCTTCCCCATCTCAGCCCAGAAAGCAGGTAGAACAAGTCTTGTGGTGCCTTTCAGCTGCCTAACGGAGCAATGTAAAAAATACCAAAAGAACTCGTTTCTGTCACCTTGCCCGATGGAGTTGTGCATGGGGTGTGTTTGGAACATTTTGTCACCAGCCGAGTCCAAAATTCAGCGCTTCCCCATCTCAGCCCAGAAAGCAGGTAGAACAAGTCTTGTGGTGCCTTTCAGCTGCCTACCGGGGTAATGTAAAAACTAGCAACAGAACTCCTTTCTGGCACCTTCCCCGATGGAGTTGTGCATGGGGTGTGTTTGGAACATTTTGTCACCAGCCGAGTCCAAAATTCAGCGATTCCCCATCTCAGCCCAGAAAGCAGGTAGAACAACTTCTGTGGTGCGTTTCTGCTGCCTACCGGGGTAATGTAAAAACTAGCAACAGAACTCGTATCTGGCCCCTTCCCCGATGGAGTTGTGCATGGGGTGTGTTTGGAACATTTTGTGACCAGCCGAGTCCAAACTTGAGCGCTTCCCCATCTCAGCCCAGAAAGCAGGATGAACTACATCTGTGGTACCTTTCAGCTGCCTACCGGGGTAGTGTAAAAACTACCAAAGGAACTCCTTTCTGGCACCTTCGACGGTGAAGTTGTGCATGGGGTGTGTTTGGAACATTTTGTCACCAGCCGAGTCCAAAATTCAGCTCTTCCCCAACTGAGCCCAGAAAGCAGGTAGAACAACTTTTGTGATGCATTTCAGCTGCCTACCGTGGTAGTCTAAAAACTAGCCACAGAACTCGTATCTGGCCCCTTCGCCAGTGGAGTTGTGCATGGGGTGTGTTTGGAACATTTTGTCACCAGCCGAGTCCAAAATTCAGCGCTTCCCCATCTCAGCCCAGAAAGCAGGTAGAACAAGTTTTGTGGGGCCTTTCAGCTGCCTACGCAAGTAATGTAAAAACTACCAACAGAATTCTTTTCTGGCACCTTCCCCGGTGGAGTTGTGCATGGGGTGTGTTTGGAACATTTTGTCACCAGCCGAGTCCAAAATTCAGCGCTTCCCCATCTCAGCCCAGAAAGCAGGTAGAACAAGTCTTGTGGTGCCTTTCAGCTGCCTAACGGAGCAATGCAAAAAATACCAAAAGAACTCGTTTCTGTCACCTTGCCCGATGGAGTTGTGCATGGGGTGTGTTTGGAACATTTTGTCACCAGCCGAGTCCAAAATTCAGCGCTTCCCCATCTCAGCCCAGAAAGCAGGTAGAACAAGTTTTGTGGTGCCTTTCAGCTGCCTACCGGGGTAATGTAAAAACTAGCAACAGAACTCCTTTCTGGCACCTTCCCCGATGGAGTTGTGCATGGGGTGTGTTTGGAACATTTTGTCACCAGCCGAGGCCAAAATTCAGCGATTCCCCATCTCAGCCCAGAAAGCGGGATGAACTACATCTGTGGTCCCTTTCACCTGCCTACCGGGGTAGTGTAAAAACTACCAAAGGATCTTCTTTCTGGCACCTTCCCCGGAGGAGTTGTGCATGGGGTGTGTTTGGAACATTTTGTCACCAGCCGAGTCCAAACTTCAGCGCTTCCCCATCTCAGCCCAGAAAGCAGGATGATCTACATCTGTGGTGCCTTTCAGCTGCCTACCGGGGTAGTGTAAGAACTATCAATAGAACTCATTTCTGGCACCTTCCACGGTGGAGTTGTGCATGGGGTGTGTTTGGAACATTTTGTGACCAGCCGAGGCCAAAATTCAGCGCTTCCCCATCCTAGCCCAGAAAGCAGGTAGAACAACTTTTGTGGTGCCTTCCCGCTGCCTACCCTAGCAATGTAAAAAGTACCAACAGAACACCTTTCTGACACCTTCCACGGTGGAGTTGTGCATGGGGTGTGTTTGGAACATTTTGTCACCAGCCGAGTCCAAAATTCAGCGCTTCCCCAACTGAGCCCAGAAAGCAGGTAGAACAACTTTTGTGATGCATTTCAGCTGCCTACCGCGGTAGTCTAAAAACTAGCCACAGAACTCGTATCTGGCCCCTTCGCCAGTGGAGTTGTGCATGGGGTGTGTTTGGAACATTTTGTCACCAGCCGAGTCCAAAATTCAGCGCTTCCCTATCTCAGCCCAGAAAGCAGGATGAACTACATCTGTGGTGCGTTTCAGCTGCCTACCGGGGTAATGTAAAAACTAGCAACAGAACTCTTTTCTGGCACCTTCCCCGATGGAGTTGTGCATGGGGTGTGTTTGGAACATTTTGTCACCAGCCGAGGCCAAAATTCAGCGCTTCCCCATCCTAGCCCAGAAAGCAGGTAGAACAAGTTTTGTGGTGCCTTCCAGCTGCCTACCCTAGCAATGTAAAAAGTACCAACAGAACACCTTTCTGACACCTTCCACGGTGGAGTTGTGCATGGGGTGTGTTTGGAACATTTTGTCACCAGCCGAGTCCAAAATTCAGCGCTTCCCCATCTCAGCCCAGAAAGCAGGTAGAACAAGTCTTGTGTTGCCGTTCAGCTGCCTACCCGAGCAATGTAAGAAGTACCAAGAGAACTCCTTTCTGGCTCCTTCGCCAGTGGAGTTGTGCATGGGGTGTGTTAGGAACATTTTGTCACCAGCCGAGTCCAAACTTCAGCTCTTCCCCATCTCAGCCCAGAAAGCAGGATGATCTACATCTGTGGTGCCTTTCAGCTGCCTACCGGGGTAGTGTAAGAACTATCAATAGAACTCATTTCTGGCACCTTCCACGGTGGAGTTGTGCATGGGGTGTGTTTGGAACATTTTGTGACCAGCCGAGGCCAAAATTCAGCGCTTCCCCATCCTAGCCCAGAAAGCAGGTAGAACAACTTTTGTGGTGCCTTCCCGCTGCCTACCCTAGCAATGTAAAAAGTACCAACAGAACACCTTTCTGACACCTTCCACGGTGGAGTTGTGCATGGGGTGTGTTTGGAACATTTTGTCACCAGCCGAGTCCAAAAGTCAGCGCTTCCCCAACTGAGCCCAGAAAGCAGGTAGAACAACTTTTGTGATGCATTTCAGCTGCCTACCGCGGTAGTCTAAAAACTAGCCACAGAACTCGTATCTGGCCCCTTCGCCAGTGGAGTTGTGCATGGGGTGTGTTTGGAACATTTTGTCACCAGCCGAGTCCAAAATTCAGCGCTTCCCCATCTCAGCCCAGAAAGCAGGTAGAACAAGTCTTGTGTTGCCGTTCAGCTGCCTACCCGAGCAATGTAAAAAGTACCAAGAGAACTCCTTTCTGGCTCCTTCGCCAGTGGAGTTGTGCATGGGGTGTGTTAGGAACATTTTGTCACCAGCCGAGTCCAATCTTGAGCGCTTCCCCATCTCAGCCCAGAAAGCAGGATGAACTACATCTGTGGTACCTTTAAGCTGCCTACCGGGGTAGTGTAAGAACTACCAAAGGAACTCCTTTCTGGCACCTTCGACGGTGAAGTTGTGCATGGGGTGTGTTTGGAACATTTTGTCACCAGCCGAGTCCAAAATTCAGCTCTTCCCCAACTGAGCCCAGAAAGCAGGTAGAACAACTTTTGTGATGCATTTCAGCTGCCTACCGTGGTAGTCTAAAAACTAGCCACAGAACTCGTATCTGGCCCCTTCGCCAGTGGAGTTGTGCATGGGGTGTGTTTGGAACATTTTGTCACCAGCCGAGTCCAAAATTCAGCGCTTCCCCATCTCAGCCCAGAAAGCAGGTAAAACAACTTCTGTGGTGCCTTTCAGCTGCCTACCGCGGTAGTGTAAAAACTACCAAGAGAACTCCTGTCTGGCACGTTTCCCGATGGAGTTGTGCATGGGGTGTGTTTGGAACATTTTGTCACCAGCCGATTCCAAAATTCAGCGCTTCCCCATCTCAGCCCAGAAAGCAGGATGAACTACATCTGTGGTACCTTTAAGCTGCCTACCGGGGTAGTGTAAGAACTACCAAAGGAACTCCTTTCTGGCACCTTCGACGGTGAAGTTGTGCATGGGGTGTGTTTGGAACATTTTGTCACCAGCCGAGTCCAAAATTCAGCTCTTCCCCAACTGAGCCCAGAAAGCAGGTAGAACAACTTTTGTGATGCATTTCAGCTGCCTACCGTGGTAGTCTAAAAACTAGCCACAGAACTCGTATCTGGCCCCTTCGCCAGTGGAGTTGTGCATGGGGTGTGTTTGGAACATTTTGTCACCAGCCGAGTCCAAAATTCAGCGCTTCCCCATCTCAGCCCAGAAAGCAGGTAAAACAACTTCTGTGGTGCCTTTCAGCTGCCTACCGTGGTAGTGTAAAAACTACGAAGAGAACTCCTGTCTGGCACGTTTCCCGATGGAGTTGTGCATGGGGTGTGTTTAGAACATTTTGTCACCAGCCGAGTCCAAAATTCAGCGATTCCCCATCTCAGCCCAGAAAGCAGGTAGAACAACTTCTGTGGTGCGTTTCTGCTGCCTACCGGGGTAATGTAAAAACTAGCAACAGAACTCGTATCTGGCCCCTTCCCCGATGGAGTTGTGCATGGGGTGTGTTTGGAACATTTTGTGACCAGCCGAGTCCAAACTTGAGCGCTTCCCCATCTCAGCCCAGAAAGCAGGATGAACTACATCTGTGGTACCTTTCAGCTGCCTACCGGGGTAGTGTAAAAACTACCAAAGGAACTCCTTTCTGGCACCTTCGACGGTGAAGTTGTGCATGGGGTGTGTTTGGAACATTTTGTCACCAGCCGAGTCCAAAATTCAGCTCTTCCCCAACTGAGCCCAGAAAGCAGGTAGAACAACTTTTGTGATGCATTTCAGCTGCCTACCGTGGTAGTCTAAAAACTAGCCACAGAACTCGTATCTGGCCCCTTCGCCAGTGGAGTTGTGCATGGGGTGTGTTTGGAACATTTTGTCACCAGCCGAGTCCAAAATTCAGCGCTTCCCCATCTCAGCCCAGAAAGCAGGTAGAACAAGTTTTGTGGGGCCTTTCAGCTGCCTACGCAAGTAATGTAAAAACTACCAACAGAATTCTTTTCTGGCACCTTCCCCGGTGGAGTTGTGCATGGGGTGTGTTTGGAACATTTTGTCACCAGCCGAGTCCAAAATTCAGCGCTTCCCCATCTCAGCCCAGAAAGCAGGTAGAACAAGTCTTGTGGTGCCTTTCAGCTGCCTAACGGAGCAATGCAAAAAATACCAAAAGAACTCGTTTCTGTCACCTTGCCCGATGGAGTTGTGCATGGGGTGTGTTTGGAACATTTTGTCACCAGCCGAGTCCAAAATTCAGCGCTTCCCCATCTCAGCCCAGAAAGCAGGTAGAACAAGTTTTGTGGTGCCTTTCAGCTGCCTACCGGGGTAATGTAAAAACTAGCAACAGAACTCCTTTCTGGCACCTTCCCCGATGGAGTTGTGCATGGGGTGTGTTTGGAACATTTTGTCACCAGCCGAGGCCAAAATTCAGCGATTCCCCATCTCAGCCCAGAAAGCGGGATGAACTACATCTGTGGTCCCTTTCACCTGCCTACCGGGGTAGTGTAAAAACTACCAAAGGATCTTCTTTCTGGCACCTTCCCCGGAGGAGTTGTGCATGGGGTGTGTTTGGAACATTTTGTCACCAGCCGAGTCCAAACTTCAGCGCTTCCCCATCTCAGCCCAGAAAGCAGGATGATCTACATCTGTGGTGCCTTTCAGCTGCCTACCGGGGTAGTGTAAGAACTATCAATAGAACTCATTTCTGGCACCTTCCACGGTGGAGTTGTGCATGGGGTGTGTTTGGAACATTTTGTGACCAGCCGAGGCCAAAATTCAGCGCTTCCCCATCCTAGCCCAGAAAGCAGGTAGAACAACTTTTGTGGTGCCTTCCCGCTGCCTACCCTAGCAATGTAAAAAGTACCAACAGAACACCTTTCTGACACCTTCCACGGTGGAGTTGTGCATGGGGTGTGTTTGGAACATTTTGTCACCAGCCGAGTCCAAACTTCAGCGCTTCCCCAACTGAGCCCAGAAAGCAGGTAGAACAACTTTTGTGATGCATTTCAGCTGCCTACCGCGGTAGTCTAAAAACTAGCCACAGAACTCGTATCTGGCCCCTTCGCCAGTGGAGTTGTGCATGGGGTGTGTTTGGAACATTTTGTCACCAGCCGAGTCCAAAATTCAGCGCTTCCCCATCTCAGCCCAGAAAGCAGGATGAACTACATCTGTGGTGCGTTTCAGCTGCCTACCGGGGTAATGTAAAAACTAGCAACAGAACTCTTTTCTGGCACCTTCCCCGATGGAGTTGTGCATGGGGTGTGTTTGGAACATTTTGTCACCAGCCGAGGCCAAAATTCAGCGCTTCCCCATCCTAGCCCAGAAAGCAGGTAGAACAAGTTTTGTGGTGCCTTCCAGCTGCCTACCCTAGCAATGTAAAAAGTACCAACAGAACACCTTTCTGACACCTTCCACGGTGGAGTTGTGCATGGGGTGTGTTTGGAACATTTTGTCACCAGCCGAGTCCAAAATTCAGCGCTTCCCCATCTCAGCCCAGAAAGCAGGTAGAACAAGTCTTGTGTTGCCGTTCAGCTGCCTACCCGAGCAATGTAAGAAGTACCAAGAGAACTCCTTTCTGGCTCCTTCGCCAGTGGAGTTGTGCATGGGGTGTGTTAGGAACATTTTGTCACCAGCCGAGTCCAAACTTCAGCGCTTCCCCAACTGAGCCCAGAAAGCAGGTAGAACAACTTTTGTGATGCATTTCAGCTGCCTACCGCGGTAGTCTAAAAACTAGCCACAGAACTCGTATCTGGCCCCTTCGCCAGTGGAGTTGTGCATGGGGTGTGTTTGGAACATTTTGTCACCAGCCGAGTCCAAAATTCAGCGCTTCCCCATCTCAGCCCAGAAAGCAGGTAGAACAAGTCTTGTGGTGCCTTTCAGCTGCCTACCCGAGTAATGTAAAAAATTTCAACAGAACTCCTTTCTGGCACCTTCTCCAGTGGAGTTGTGCATGGGGTGTGTTTGGAACATTTTGTCACCAGCCGAGTCCACAATTCAGCGCTTCCCCATCTCAGCCCAGAAAGCAGGTAGAACAACTTCTGTGGTGCCTTTCACCTGCCTACCGCGGTAGTGTAAAAACTACCAAGAGAACTCCTGTCTGGCACGTTTCCCGATGGAGTTGTGCATGGGGTGTGTTTGGAACAATTTGTCACCAGCCGAGGCCAAAATTCATCTCTTCCCCAACTGAGCCCAGAAAGCAGGTAGAACAACTTTTGTGATGCATTTCAGCTGCCTACAGCGGTAGTCTAAAAACTAGCCACAGAACTCGTGTCTGGCCCCTTCGCCAGTGGAGTTGTGCATGGGGTGTGTTTGGAACATTTTGTCACCAGCCGAGTCCAAAATTCAGCGCTTCCCCATCTCAGCCCAGAAAGCAGGTAGAACAACTTCTGTGGTGCCTTTCACCTGCCTAGTGGTGTAGTGTAAAAACTACCAAGAGAACTCCTGTCTGGCACGTTTCCCGATGGAGTTGTGCATGGGGTGTGTTTGGAACATTTTGTCACCAGCCGAGTCCAAAATTCAGCGCTTCCCCATCTCAGCCCAGAAAGCAGGTAGAACAAGTCTTGTGGTGCCTTTCAGCTGCCTAACGGAGCAATGCAAAAAATACCAAAAGAACTCGTTTCTGTCACCTTGCCCGATGGAGTTGTGCATGGGGTGTGTTTGGAACATTTTGTCACCAGCCGAGTCCAAAATTCAGCGCTTCCCCATCTCAGCCCAGAAAGCAGGTAGAACAAGTTTTGTGGTGCCTTTCAGCTGCCTACCGGGGTAATGTAAAAACTAGCAACAGAACTCCTTTCTGGCACCTTCCCCGATGGAGTTGTGCATGGGGTGTGTTTGGAACATTTTGTCACCAGCCGAGGCCAAAATTCAGCGATTCCCCATCTCAGCCCAGAAAGCGGGATGAACTACATCTGTGGTCCCTTTCACCTGCCTACCGGGGTAGTGTAAAAACTACCAAAGGATCTTCTTTCTGGCACCTTCCCCGGAGGAGTTGTGCATGGGGTGTGTTTGGAACATTTTGTCACCAGCCGAGTCCAAACTTCAGCGCTTCCCCATCTCAGCCCAGAAAGCAGGATGATCTACATCTGTGGTGCCTTTCAGCTGCCTACCGGGGTAGTGTAAGAACTATCAATAGAACTCATTTCTGGCACCTTCCACGGTGGAGTTGTGCATGGGGTGTGTTTGGAACATTTTGTGACCAGCCGAGGCCAAAATTCAGCGCTTCCCCATCCTAGCCCAGAAAGCAGGTAGAACAACTTTTGTGGTGCCTTCCCGCTGCCTACCCTAGCAATGTAAAAAGTACCAACAGAACACCTTTCTGACACCTTCCACGGTGGAGTTGTGCATGGGGTGTGTTTGGAACATTTTGTCACCAGCCGAGTCCAAAATTCAGCGCTTCCCCAACTGAGCCCAGAAAGCAGGTAGAACAACTTTTGTGATGCATTTCAGCTGCCTACCGCGGTAGTCTAAAAACTAGCCACAGAACTCGTATCTGGCCCCTTCGCCAGTGGAGTTGTGCATGGGGTGTGTTTGGAACATTTTGTCACCAGCCGAGTCCAAAATTCAGCGCTTCCCCATCTCAGCCCAGAAAGCAGGATGAACTACATCTGTGGTGCGTTTCAGCTGCCTACCGGGGTAATGTAAAAACTAGCAACAGAACTCTTTTCTGGCACCTTCCCCGATGGAGTTGTGCATGGGGTGTGTTTGGAACATTTTGTCACCAGCCGAGGCCAAAATTCAGCGCTTCCCCATCCTAGCCCAGAAAGCAGGTAGAACAAGTTTTGTGGTGCCTTCCAGCTGCCTACCCTAGCAATGTAAAAAGTACCAACAGAACACCTTTCTGACACCTTCCACGGTGGAGTTGTGCATGGGGTGTGTTTGGAACATTTTGTCACCAGCCGAGTCCAAAATTCAGCGCTTCCCCATCTCAGCCCAGAAAGCAGGTAGAACAAGTCTTGTGTTGCCGTTCAGCTGCCTACCCGAGCAATGTAAGAAGTACCAAGAGAACTCCTTTCTGGCTCCTTCGCCAGTGGAGTTGTGCATGGGGTGTGTTAGGAACATTTTGTCACCAGCCGAGTCCAAACTTCAGCGCTTCCCCAACTGAGCCCAGAAAGCAGGTAGAACAACTTTTGTGATGCATTTCAGCTGCCTACCGCGGTAGTCTAAAAACTAGCCACAGAACTCGTATCTGGCCCCTTCGCCAGTGGAGTTGTGCATGGGGTGTGTTTGGAACATTTTGTCACCAGCCGAGTCCAAAATTCAGCGCTTCCCCATCTCAGCCCAGAAAGCAGGTAGAACAAGTCTTGTGGTGCCTTTCAGCTGCCTACCCGAGTAATGTAAAAAATTTCAACAGAACTCCTTTCTGGCACCTTCTCCAGTGGAGTTGTGCATGGGGTGTGTTTGGAACATTTTGTCACCAGCCGAGTCCACAATTCAGCGCTTCCCCATCTCAGCCCAGAAAGCAGGTAGAACAAGTTATGTGGTGCCTTTCACCTGCCTACCGCGGTAGTGTAAAAACTACCAAGAGAACTCCTGTCTGGCACGTTTCCCGATGGAGTTGTGCATGGGGTGTGTTTGGAACAATTTGTCACCAGCCGAGGCCAAAATTCATCTCTTCCCCAACTGAGCCCAGAAAGCAGGTAGAACAACTTTTGTGATGCATTTCAGCTGCCTACAGCGGTAGTCTAAAAACTAGCCACAGAACTCGTGTCTGGCCCCTTCGCCAGTGGAGTTGTGCATGGGGTGTGTTTGGAACATTTTGTCACCAGCCGAGTCCAAAATTCAGCGCTTCCCCATCTCAGCCCAGAAAGCAGGTAAAACAACTTCTGTGATGCCTTTCAGCTGCCTACCGCGGTAGTGTAAAAACTACCAACAGAACTCCTTTCTGGCACCTTCCCCGGTGGAGATGTGCATGGGGTGTGCTTGGAACATTTTGTCACCAGCCGAGTCCAAAAGTCAGCGCTTCCCCATCTCAGCCCAGAAAGCAGGTAGAACAAGTTTTGTGGGGCCTTTCAGCTGCCTACGCAAGTAATGTAAAAACTACCAACAGAATTCCTTTCTGGCACCTTCCCCGGTGGAGTTGTGCATGGGGTGTGCTTGGAACATTTTGTCACCAGCCGACTCCAAAAGTCAGCGCTTCCCCATCTCAGCCCAGAAAGCAGATAGAACAAGTTTTGTGGTGTCTGTCAGGTGCCTACCGGGGTAGTGTAAGAATTACTACGAACAGAACACCTTTCTGGCATATTCCCCGGTGGAGTTGTGGATGGGGTGTGTTTGGAACATTTTATCGCCAGCCGAGTCCAAAATTCAGCGCTTCCCCATCTCAGCCCAGAAAGCAGGTAGAACAAGTTTTGTGGGGCCTTTCAGCTGTCTATGCAAGTAATGTAAAAACTACCAACAGAATTCCTTTCTGGCACCTTCCCCGGTGGAGTTGTGCATGGGGTGTGTTTGGAACATTTTGTCACCAGCCGAGTCCAAAATTCAGCGCTTCCCCATCTCAGCCCAGAAAGCCGGCAGAACAAGTTTTGTGGTGTCTTTCAGCTGCCTACCGGGGTAGTGTAAAAAGCACCAACAGAAGTCCTTTCTGGCACCTTCCCCGGTGGAGTTGTGCATGGGGTGTGTTTGGAACATTTTATCGCCAGCCAAGTCCAAAATTCAGCGCTTCCCCATCTCAGCCCAGAAAGCAGGTAGAACAACTTTCGTGGTGCCTTTCAGCTGCCTACCGGGGTAGTGTAAGAATTACTACCAGTACTCCTTTCTGGCACCTTCCCCGGTGGAGTTGTGCATGGGGTGTGTTTGGAACATTTTGTCACCAGCCGAGTCCAAACTTCAGCGCTTCCCCATCTCAGCCCAGAAAGCAGGTAGAACAAGTTTTGTGGGGCCTTTCAGCTTCCTACGCAAGTAATGTAAAAACTACCAACAGAATTCCTTTCTGGCACCTTCCCCAGCGGAGTTGTGCATGGGGTGTGCTTGGAACATTTTGTCACCAGCCGAGTCCAAAATTCAGCGCTTCCCCATCTCAGCCCAGAAAGCAGGTAAAACAACTTCTGTGGTTCCTTTCAGCTGCCTACCGCGGTAGTGTAAAAACTACCAAGAGAACTACTGTCTGGCACGTTTCCCGATGGAGTTGTGCATGGGGTGTGTTTGGAACATTTTGTCACCAGCCGAGGCCAAAATTCAGCGCTTCCCCATCTCAGCCCAGAAAGCAGGTAGAACAAGTCTTGTGGTGCCTTTCAGCTGCCTAACGGAGCAATGTAAAAAATACCAAAAGAACTCGTTTCTGTCACCTTGCCCGATGGAGTTGTGCATGGGGTGTGTTTGGAACATTTTGTCACCAGCCGAGTCCAAAATTCAGCGCTTCCCCATCTCAGCCCAGAAAGCAGGTAGAACAAGTCTTGTGGTGCCTTTCAGCTGCCTAACGGAGCAATGTAAAAAATACCAAAAGAACTCGTTTCTGTCACCTTGCCCGATGGAGTTGTGCATGGGGTGTGTTTGGAACATTTTGTCACCAGCCGACTCCAAAATTCAGCGCTTCCCCATCTCAGCCCAGAAAGCAGGTAGAACAAGTTTTGTGGTGCCTTTCAGCTGCCTACCGGGGTAATGTAAAAACTAGCAACAGAACTCCTTTCTGGCACCTTCCCCGATGGAGTTTTGCATGGGGTGTGTTTGGAACATTTTGTCACCAGCCGAGTCCAAAATTCAGCGCTTCCCCATCTCAGCCCAGAAAGCAGGTAGAACAACTTCTGTGGTGCTTTTCAGCTGCCTACCGGGGTAATGTAAAAACTAGCAACAGAACTCGTATCTGGCCCCTTCCCCGATGGAGTTGTGCATGGGGTGTGTTTGGAACATTTTGTCACCAGCCGAGTCCAATCTTGAGCGCTTCCCCATCTCAGCCCAGAAAGCAGGATGAACTACATCTGTGGTACCTTTAAGCTGCCTACCGGGGTAGTGTAAGAACTACCAAAGGAACTCCTTTCTGGCACCTTCGACGGTGAAGTTGTGCATGGGGTGTGTTTGGAACATTTTGTCACCAGCCGAGTCCAAAATTCAGCGCTTCCCCAACTGAGCCCAGAAAGCAGGTAGAACAACTTTTGTGATGCATTTCAGCTGCCTACCGTGGTAGTCTAAAAACTAGCCACAGAACTCGTATCTGGCCCCTTCGCCAGTGGAGTTGTGCATGGGGTGTGTTTGGAACATTTTGTCACCAGCCGAGTCCAAAATTCAGCGCTTCCCCATCTCAGCCCAGAAAGCAGGTAAAACAACTTCTGTGGTGCCTTTCAGCTGCCTACCGTGGTAGTGTAAAAACTACGAAGAGAACTCCTGTCTGGCACGTTTCCCGATGGAGTTGTGCATGGGGTGTGTTTGGAACATTTTGTCACCAGCCGAGTCCAAAATTCAGCCCTTCCCCATCTCAGCCCAGAAAGCAGGTAGAACAAGTCTTGTGGTGCCTTTCAGCTGCCTAACAGAGCAATGTAAAAAATACCAAAAGAACTCGTTTCTGTCACCTTGCCCGATGGAATTGTGCATGGGGTGTGTTTGGAACATTTTGTCACCAGCCGAGTCCAAAATTCAGCGCTTCCCCATCTCAGCCCAGAAAGCAGATAGAACAAGTTTTGTGGTGCCTTTCAGCTGCCTACGCAAGTAATGTAAAAACTAGCAACAGAACTCCTTTCTGGCACCTTCCCCAATGGAGTTCTGCATGGGGTGTGTTTGGAACATTTTGTCACCAGCCGAGTCCAAAATTCAGCGCTTCCCCATCTCAGCCCAGAAAGCAGGTAGAACAAGTTTTGTGGTGCGTTTCAGCTGCCTACCGGGGTAATGTAAAAACTAGCAACAGAACTCGTATCTGGCCCCTTCCCCGATGGAGTTGTGCATGGGGTGTGTTTGGAACATTTTGTCACCAGCCGAGGCCAAAATTCATCTCTTCCCCAACTGAGCCCAGAAAGCAGGTAGAACAACTTTTGTGATGCATTTCAGCTGCCTACAGCGGTAGTCTAAAAACTAGCCACAGAACTCGTGTCTGGCCCCTTCGCCAGTGGAGTTGTGCATGGGGTGTGTTTGGAACATTTTGTCACCAGCCGAGTCCAAAATTCAGCGCTTCCCCATCTCAGCCCAGAAAGCAGGTAAAACAACTTCTGTGGTGCCTTTCAGCTGCCTACCGGGGTAGTGTAAAAACTACCAACAGAACTCCTTTCTGGCACCTTCCCCGGTGGAGTAGTGCATGGGGTGTGTTTGGAACATTTTGTCACCAGCCGAGTCCAAACTTCAGCGCTTCCCCATCTCAGCCCAGAAAGCAGGTAGAACAAGTTTTGTGGGGCCTTTCAGCTGTCTATGCAAGTAATGTAAAAACTACCAACAGAATTCCTTTCTGGCACCTTCCCCGATGGAGTTGTGCATGGGGTGTGTTTGGAACATATTGTCACCAGCCGAGTCCAAAATTCAGCGCTTCCCCATCTCAGCCCAGAAAGCCGGCAGAACAAGTTTTGTGGTGTCTTTCAGCTGCCTACCGGGGTAGTGTAAAAAGCACCAACAGAAGTCCTTTCTGGCACCTTCCCCGGTGGAGTTGTGCATGGGGTGTGTTTGGAACATTTTATCGCCAGCCGAGTCCAAAATTCAGCGCTTCCCCATCTCAGCCCAGAAAGCAGGTAGAACAACTTTCGTGGTGCCTTTCAGCTGCCTACCGGGGTAGTGTAAGAATTACTACCAGTACTCCTTTCTGGCACCTTCCCCGGTGGAGTTGTGCATGGGGTGTGTTTGGAACATTTTGTCACCAGCCGAGTCCAAACTTCAGCGCTTCCCCATCTCAGCCCAGAAAGCAGGTAGAACAAGTTTTGTGGGGCCTTTCAGCTTCCTACGCAAGTAATGTAAAAATTACCAACAGAATTCCTTTCTGGCACCTTCCCCAGCGGAGTTGTGCATGGGGTGTGCTTGGAACATTTTGTCACCAGCCGAGTCCAAAATTCAGCGCTTCCCCATCTCAGCCCAGAAAGCAGGTAAAACAACTTCTGTGGTTCCTTTCAGCTGCCTACCGCGGTAGTGTAAAAACTACCAAGAGAACTACTGTCTGGCACGTTTCCCGATGGAGTTGTGCATGGGGTGTGTTTGGAACATTTTGTCACCAGCCGAGGCCAAAATTCAGCGCTTCCCCATCTCAGCCCAGAAAGCAGGTAGAACAAGTCTTGTGGTGCCTTTCAGCTGCCTAACGGAGCAATGTAAAAAATACCAAAAGAACTCGTTTCTGTCACCTTGCCCGATGGAGTTGTGCATGGGGTGTGTTTGGAACATTTTGTCACCAGCCGAGTCCAAAATTCAGCGCTTCCCCATCTCAGCCCAGAAAGCAGGTAGAACAAGTCTTGTGGTGCCTTTCAGCTGCCTAACGGAGCAATGTAAAAAATACCAAAAGAACTCGTTTCTGTCACCTTGCCCGATGGAGTTGTGCATGGGGTGTGTTTGGAACATTTTGTCACCAGCCGACTCCAAAATTCAGCGCTTCCCCATCTCAGCCCAGAAAGCAGGTAGAACAAGTTTTGTGGTGCCTTTCAGCTGCCTACCGGGGTAATGTAAAAACTAGCAACAGAACTCCTTTCTGGCACCTTCCCCGATGGAGTTTTGCATGGGGTGTGTTTGGAACATTTTGTCACCAGCCGAGTCCAAAATTCAGCGCTTCCCCATCTCAGCCCAGAAAGCAGGTAGAACAACTTCTGTGGTGCTTTTCAGCTGCCTACCGGGGTAATGTAAAAACTAGCAACAGAACTCGTATCTGGCCCCTTCCCCGATGGAGTTGTGCATGGGGTGTGTTTGGAACATTTTGTCACCAGCCGAGTCCAATCTTGAGCGCTTCCCCATCTCAGCCCAGAAAGCAGGATGAACTACATCTGTGGTACCTTTAAGCTGCCTACCGGGGTAGTGTAAGAACTACCAAAGGAACTCCTTTCTGGCACCTTCGACGGTGAAGTTGTGCATGGGGTGTGTTTGGAACATTTTGTCACCAGCCGAGTCCAAAATTCAGCGCTTCCCCAACTGAGCCCAGAAAGCAGGTAGAACAACTTTTGTGATGCATTTCAGCTGCCTACCGTGGTAGTCTAAAAACTAGCCACAGAACTCGTATCTGGCCCCTTCGCCAGTGGAGTTGTGCATGGGGTGTGTTTGGAACATTTTGTCACCAGCCGAGTCCAAAATTCAGCGCTTCCCCATCTCAGCCCAGAAAGCAGGTAAAACAACTTCTGTGGTGCCTTTCAGCTGCCTACCGTGGTAGTGTAAAAACTACGAAGAGAACTCCTGTCTGGCACGTTTCCCGATGGAGTTGTGCATGGGGTGTGTTTGGAACATTTTGTCACCAGCCGAGTCCAAAATTCAGCCCTTCCCCATCTCAGCCCAGAAAGCAGGTAGAACAAGTCTTGTGGTGCCTTTCAGCTGCCTAACAGAGCAATGTAAAAAATACCAAAAGAACTCGTTTCTGTCACCTTGCCCGATGGAATTGTGCATGGGGTGTGTTTGGAACATTTTGTCACCAGCCGAGTCCAAAATTCAGCGCTTCCCCATCTCAGCCCAGAAAGCAGATAGAACAAGTTTTGTGGTGCCTTTCAGCTGCCTACGCAAGTAATGTAAAAACTAGCAACAGAACTCCTTTCTGGCACCTTCCCCGATGGAGTTCTGCATGGGGTGTGTTTGGAACATTTTGTCACCAGCCGAGTCCAAAATTCAGCGCTTCCCCATCTCAGCCCAGAAAGCAGGTAGAACAAGTTTTGTGGTGCGTTTCAGCTGCCTACCGGGGTAATGTAAAAACTAGCAACAGAACTCGTATCTGGCCCCTTCCCCGATGGAGTTGTGCATGGGGTGTGTTTGGAACATTTTGTCACCAGCCGAGGCCAAAATTCAGCGCTTCCCCATCCTAGCCCAGAAAGCAGGTAGAACAGCTTTTGTGGTGCCTTCCAGCTGCCTACCCTAGCAATGTAAAAAGTACCAACAGAACTCCTTTCTCACACCTTCCACGGTGGAGTTGTGCATGGGGTGTGTTTGGAACATTTTGTCACCAGCCGAGTCCAAAATTCAGCTCTTCCCCAACTGAGCCCAGAAAGCAGGTAGAACAACTTTTGTGATGCATTTCAGCTGCCTACCGCGGTAGTCTAAAAACTAGACACAGAACTCGTATCTGGCCCCTTCGCCAGTGGAGTTGTGCATGGGGTGTGTTTGGAACATTTTGTCACCAGCCGAGTCCAAAATTCAGCGATTCCCCATCTCAGCCCAGAAAGCAGGTAGAACAACTTCTGTGGTGCGTTTCTGCTGCCTACCGGGGTAATGTAAAAACTAGCAACAGAACTCGTATCTGGCCCCTTCCCCGATGGAGTTGTGCATGGGGTGTGTTTGGAACATTTTGTCACCAGCCGAGGCCAAAATTCAGCGATTCCCCATCTCAGCCCAGAAAGCAGGTAGAACAAGTTATGTGGTGCCTTTCAGCTGCCTACTGGGGTAGTGTAAAAACTACCAACGGAACTCCTTTCTGGCACCTTCCCCGATGGAGTTGTGCATGGGGTGTGTTTGGAACATTTTGTCACCAGCCGAGTCCAAAATTCAGCGATTCCCGATCTCAGCCCAGAAAGCAGGTAGAACAACTTCTGTGGTGCCTTTCAGCTGCCTACCGCGGTAGTGTAAAAACTACCAAGAGAACTCCTGTCTGGCACGTTTCCCGATGGAGTTGTGCATGGGGTGTGTTTGGAACATTTTGTCACCAGCCGAGGCCAAAATTCAGCGCTTCCCAATCTCAGCCCAGAAAGCAGGATGAACTACATCTGTGGTGCATTTCAGCTGCCTACCCGAGTAATGTAAAAAGTTCCAACAGAACTCCTTTCTGGCACCTTGCCCGATGGAGTTGTGCATGGGGTGTGTTTGGAACATGTTGTCACCAGCCGAGTCCAAAATTCAGCGCTTCCCCATCTCAGCCCAGAAAGCAGGTAGAACAAGTTTTGTGGTGCCTTTCATCTGCCTACCGGGGTAATGTAAAAACTACCAAGAGAACTCCTTTCTGGCACCTTCCCCGATGGAGTTGTGCATGGGGTGTGTTTGGAACATTTTGTCACCAGCCGAGGCCAAAATTCAGCGCTTCCCCATCTCAGCCCAGAAAGCAGGATGAACTACATCTGTGGTACCTTTCACCTGCCTACCGGGGTAGTGTAAAAACTACCAACGGTTCTTCTTTCTGGCAGCTTCCCCGGAGGAGTTGTGCATGGGGTGTGTTTGGAACATTTTGTCACCAGCCGAGTCCAAAATTCAGCGCTTCCCCATCTCAGCCCAGAAAGCAGGTAAAACAAGTCTTGTGGTGCCTTTCAGCTGCCTACCCGAGCAATCTAAAAAGTACCAAGAGAACTCCTTTCTGGCACCTTCCCCGGTGGAGTTGTGCATGGGGTGTGTTTGGAACATTTTGTCACCAGCCGAGGCCAAAATTCAGCGCTTCCCCATCTCAGCCCAGAAAGCAGGTAGAACAAGTTTTGTGGTGCCTTTCAGCTGCCTACTGGGGTAGTGTAAAAACTACCAATAGAACTCATTTCTGGCACCTTCCCCGGTGGAGTCGTGCATGGGGTGTGTTTGGAACATTTTGTCACCAGCCGAGGCCAAAATTCAGCGCTTCCCCATCTCAGCCCAGAAAGCAGGATGAACTACATCTGTGGTGCCTTTCAGCTGCCTACCGGGGTAGTGTAAAAACTAGCAAAGGAACTCCTTTCTGGCACCTTCCCCGGTGGAGTTGTGCATGGGGTGTGTTTGGAACATTTTGTGACCAGCCGAGGCCAAAATTCAGCGCTTCCCCATCCTAGCCCAGAAAGCAGGTAGAACAACTTTTGTGGTGCCTTCCAGCTGCCTACCCTAGCAATGTAAAAAGTACCGAGAGAACTCCTTTCTGGCACCTTCCCCGGAGGAGTTGTGCATGGGGTGTGTTTGGAACATTTTGTCACCAGCCGAGTCCAAAATTCAGCTCTTCCCCAACTGAGCCCAGAAAGCAGGTAGAACAACTTTTGTGATGCATTTCAGCTGCCTACAGCGGTAGTCTAAAAACTAGACACAGAACTCGTATCTGGCCCCTTCGCCAGTGGAGTTGTGCATGGGGTATGTTAGGAACATTTTGTCACCAGCCGAGGCCAAAATTCAGCGCTTCCCCATCTCAGCCCAGAAAGCAGGTAGAACAAGTTTTGTGGTGCCTTTCAGCTGCCTACTGGGGTAGTGTAAAAACTACCAGCGGAACTCCTTTCTGGCACCTTCCCCGATGGAGTTGTGCATGGGGTGTGTTTGGAACATTTTGTCACCAGCCGAGTCCAAAATTCAGCGCTTCCCGATCTCAGCCCAGAAAGCAGGTAGAACAACTTCTGTGGTGCCTTTCAGCTGCCTACTGGGGTAGTGTAAAAACTACCAAGAGAACTCCTGTCTGGCACGTTTCCCGATGGAGTTGTGCATGGGGTGTGTTTGGAACATTTTGTCACCAGCCGAGTCCAAAATTCAGCGCTTCCCAATCTCAGCCCAGAAAGCAGGATGAACTACATCTGTGGTGCATTTCAGCTGCCTACCCGAGTAATGTAAAAAGTTCCAACAGAACTCCTTTCTGGCACCTTCCCCGATGGAGTTGTGCATGGGGTGTGTTTGGAATATTTTGTCACCAGCCGAGTCCAAAATTCAGCGCTTCCCCATCTCAGCCCAGAAAGCAGGTAGAACAAGTTTTGTGGTGCGTTTCAGCTGCCTACCGGGGTAATGTAAAAACTAGCAACAGAACTCCTTTCTGGCACCTTCCCCGATGGAGTTGTGCATGGGGTGTGTTTGGAACATTTTGTGACCAGCCGAGGCCAAAATTCAGCGCTTCCCCATCCTAGCCCAGAAAGCAGGTAGAACAACTTTTGTGGTGCCTTCCAGCTGCCTACCCTAGCAATGTAAAAAGTACCAACAGAACTCCTTTCTGGCACCTTCGCCAGTGGAGTTGTGCATGGGGTGTGTTTGGAACATTTTGTCACCAGCCGAGTCCAAAATTCAGCGCTTCCCCAACTGAGCCCAGAAAGCAGGTAGAACAACTTTTGTGATGCATTTCAGCTGCCTACGGCGGTAGTCTAAAAACTAGCCACAGAACTCGTATCTGGCCCCTTCGCCAGTGGAGTTGTGCATGGGGTGTGTTTGGAACATTTTGTCACCAGCCGAGGCCAAAATTCGGCGCTTCCCCATCTCAGCCCAGAAAGCAGGTAGAACAAGTTTTGTGGGGCCTTTCAGCTGCCTATTGGGGTAGTGTAAGAACTACCAATAGAACTCCTTTCTGGCACCTTCCCCGATGCAGTTGTGCATGGGGTGTGTTTGGAACATTTTGTCACCAGCCGAGGCCAAACTTCAGCGCTTCCCCATCTCAGCCCAGAAAGCAGGTAGAACAACTTCTGTGGTGCCTTTCAGCTGCCTACCCGAGCAATGTAAAAAGTACCAAAAGAACTCGTTTCTGGCACCTTCCCCGGTGGAGTTGTGCATGGGGTGTGTTTGGAACATTTTTTCACCAGCCGAGGCCAAAATTCAGCGCTTCCCAATCTCAGCCGAGAAAGCAGGATGAACTACATCTGTGGTGCATTTCAGCTGCCTACCCGAGTAATGTAAAAAGTTCCAAGAGAACTCCTTTCTGGCACCTTGCTCGATGGAGTTGTGCATGGGGTGTGTTTGGAACATTTTATCACCAGCCGAGTCCAAAATTCAGCGATTCCCCATCTCAGCCCAGAAAGCAGGTAGAACAAGTCTTGTGGTGCCTTTCAGCTGCCTACCCGAGTAATGTAAAAAATTTCAACAAAACTCCTTTCTGGCACCTTCTCCAGTGGAGTTGTGCATGGGGTGTGTTTGGAACATTTTGTCACCAGCCGAGGCCAAAATTCAGCGCTTCCCCATCCTAGCCCAGAAAGCAGGTAGAACAACTTTTGTGGTGCCTTCCAGATGCCTACCCTAGCAATGTAAAAAGTACCGAGAGAACTCCTTTCTGGCACCTTCCCCGGAGGAGTTGTGCATGGGGTGTGTTTGGAACATTTTGTCACCAGCCGAGTCCAAAATTCAGCGCTTCCCCAACTGAGCCCAGAAAGCAGGTAGAACAACTTTTGTGATGCATTTCAGCTGCCTACCGCGGTAGTCTAAAAACTAGCCACAGATCTCGTATCTGGCCCCTTCACCAGTGGAGTTGTGCATGGGGTGTGTTTGGAACATTTTGTCACCAGCCGAGGCCAAAATTCAGCGATTCCCCATCTCAGCCCAGAAAGCAGGTAGAACAAGTCTTGTGGTGCCTTTCAGCTGCCTACCCGAGCAATGTAAACAGTACCAAGAGAATTCCTTTCTGGCACCTTCCCCGGTGGAGTTGTGCATGGGGTGTGTTTGGAACATTTTGTCACCAGCCGAGGCCAAAATTCAGCGCTTCCCCATCTCAGCCCAGAAAGCAGGTAGAACAAGTTTTGTGGTGCGTTTCAGCTGCCTACCGGGGTAATGTAAAAACTAGCAACAGAACTCCTTTCTGGCACCTTCCCCGATGGAGTTGTGCATGGGGTGTGTTTGGAACATTTTGTGACCAGCCGAGGCCAAAATTCAGCGCTTCCCCATCCTAGCCCAGAAAGCAGGTAGAACAACTTTTGTGGTGCCTTCCAGCTGCCTACCCTAGCAATGTAAAAAGTACCGAGAGAACTCCTTTCTGGCACCTTCGCCAGTGGAGTTGTGCATGGGGTGTGTTTGGAACATTTTGTCACCAGCCGAGTCCAAAATTCAGCGCTTCCCCAACTGAGCCCAGAAAGCAGGTAGAACAACTTTTGTGATGCATTTCAGCTGCCTACGGCGGTAGTCTAAAAACTAGCCACAGAACTCGTATCTGGCCCCTTCGCCAGTGGAGTTGTGCATGGGGTGTGTTTGGAACATTTTGTCACCAGCCGAGGCCAAAATTCGGCGCTTCCCCATCTCAGCCCAGAAAGCAGGTAGAACAAGTTTTGTGGGGCCTTTCAGCTGCCTACCGGGGTAATGTAAAAACTACCAAGAGAACTCCTTTCTGGCACCTTCCCCGATGCAGTTGTGCATGGGGTGTGTTTGGAACATTTTGTCACCAGCCGAGTCCAAAATTCAGCGCTTCCCCATCCTAGCCCAGAAAGCAGGTAGAACAAGTTTTGTGGTGCGTTTCAGCTGCCTACCGGGGTAATGTAAAAACTAGCAACAGAACTCCTTTCTGGCACCTTCCCCGGTGGAGTTGTGCATGGGGTGTGTTTGGAACATTTTGTCACCAGCCGAGGCCAAAATTCAGCGCTTCCCCATCTCAGCCCAGGAAGCAGGTAGAACAAGTTTTGTGGTGCCTTTCAGCTGCCTATTGGGGTAGTGTAAGAACTACCAATAGAACTCCTTTCTGGCACCTTCCCCGGAGGAGCTGTGCATGGGGTGTGTTTGGAACATTTTGTCACCAGCCGAGGCCAAAATTCAGCGCTTCCCCATCTCAGCCCAGAAAGCAGGTAGAACAACTTCTGTGGTGCCTTTCAGCTGCCTACCGCGGTAGTGTAAAAACTACCAAGAGAACTCCTGTCTGGCACGTTTCCCGATGGAGTTGTGCATGGGGTGTGTTTGGAACATTTTGTTCACCAGCCGAGGCCAAAATTCAGCGCTTCCCCATCTCAGCCCAGAAAGCAGGATGAACTACATCTGTGGTGCATTTCAGCTGCCTACCCGAGTAATGTAAAAAGTTCCAAGAGAACTCCTTTCTGGCACCTTGCTCGATGGAGTTGTGCATGGGGTGTGTTTGGAACATTTTATCACCAGCCGAGTCCAAAATTCAGCGATTCCCCATCTCAGCCCAGAAAGCAGGTAGAACAAGTCTTGTGGTGCCTTTCAGCTGCCTACCCGAGTAATGTAAAAAATTTCAACAAAACTCCTTTCTGGCACCTTCTCCAGTGGAGTTGTGCATGGGGTGTGTTTGGAACATTTTGTCACCAGCCGAGGCCAAAATTCAGCGCTTCCCCATCCTAGCCCAGAAAGCAGGTAGAACAACTTTTGTGGTGCCTTCCAGATGCCTACCCTAGCAATGTAAAAAGTACCGAGAGAACTCCTTTCTGGCACCTTCCCCGGAGGAGTTGTGCATGGGGTGTGTTTGGAACATTTTGTCACCAGCCGAGTCCAAAATTCAGCGCTTCCCCAACTGAGCCCAGAAAGCAGGTAGAACAACTTTTGTGATGCATTTCAGCTGCCTACCGCGGTAGTCTAAAAACTAGCCACAGATCTCGTATCTGGCCCCTTCACCAGTGGAGTTGTGCATGGGGTGTGTTTGGAACATTTTGTCACCAGCCGAGGCCAAAATTCAGCGATTCCCCATCTCAGCCCAGAAAGCAGGTAGAACAAGTCTTGTGGTGCCTTTCAGCTGCCTACCCGAGCAATGTAAACAGTACCAAGAGAATTCCTTTCTGGCACCTTCCCCGGTGGAGTTGTGCATGGGGTGTGTTTGGAACATTTTGTCACCAGCCGAGGCCAAAATTCAGCGCTTCCCCATCTCAGCCCAGAAAGCAGGTAGAACAATTTTTGTGGTGCCTTTCAGCTACCTACTGGGGTAGTGTAAAAACTACCAATAGAACTCATTTCTGGCACCTTCCCCGGTGGAGTTGTGCATGGGGTGTGTTTGGAACATTTTGTCACCAGCCGAGTCCAAAATTCAGCGCTTCCCCATCTCAGCCCAGAAAGCAGGATGAACTACATCTGTGGTATCTTTCAGCTGCCTACCGGGGTAGTGTAAAAACTAGCAAAGGAACTCCTTTCTGGCACCTTCCCCGGTGGAGTTGTGCATGGGGTGTGTTTGGAACATTTTGTGACCAGCCGAGGCCAAAATTCAGCGCTTCCCCATCCTAGCCCAGAAAGCAGGTAGAACAACTTTTGTGGTGCCTTCCAGCTGCCTACCCTAGCAATGTAAAAAGTTCCAACAGAACTCCTTTCTGGCACCTTCCCCGGAGGAGTTGTGCATGGGGTGTGTTTGGAACATTTTGTCACCAGCCGAGTCCAAAATTCCGCTCTTCCCCAACTGAGCCCAGAAAGCAGGTAGAACAACTTTTGTGATGCATTTCAGCTGCCTACAGCGGTAGTCTAAAAACTAGACACAGAACTCGTATCTGGCCCCTTCGCCAGTGGAGTTGTGCATGGGGTGTGTTAGGAACATTTTGTCACCAGCCGAGTCCAAAATTCAGCGCTTCCCCATCCTAGCCCAGAAAGCAGGTAGAACAAGTTTTGTGGTGCGTTTCAGCTGCCTACCGGGGTAATGTAAAAACTAGCAACAGAACTCCTTTCTGGCACCTTCCCCGGTGGAGTTGTGCATGGGGTGTGTTTGGAACATTTTGTCACCAGCCGAGGCCAAAATTCAGCGCTTCCCCATCTCAGCCCAGGAAGCAGGTAGAACAAGTTTTGTGGTGCCTTTCAGCTGCCTATTGGGGTAGTGTAAGAACTACCAATAGAACTCCTTTCTGGCACCTTCCCCGGAGGAGCTGTGCATGGGGTGTGTTTGGAACATTTTGTCACCAGCCGAGGCCAAACTTCAGCGCTTCCCCATCTCAGCCCAGAAAGCAGGTAGAACAACTTCTGTGGTGCCTTTCAGCTGCCTACCGCGGTAGTGTAAAAACTACCAAGAGAACTCCTGTCTGGCACGTTTCCCGATGGAGTTGTGCATGGGGTGTGTTTGGAACATTTTGTTCACCAGCCGAGGCCAAAATTCAGCGCTTCCCCATCTCAGCCCAGAAAGCAGGATGAACTACATCTGTGGTGCATTTCAGCTGCCTACCCGAGTAATGTAAAAAGTTCCAAGAGAACTCCTTTCTGGCACCTTGCTCGATGGAGTTGTGCATGGGGTGTGTTTGGAACATTTTATCACCAGCCGAGTCCAAAATTCAGCGATTCCCCATCTCAGCCCAGAAAGCAGGTAGAACAAGTCTTGTGGTGCCTTTCAGCTGCCTACCCGAGTAATGTAAAAAATTTCAACAAAACTCCTTTCTGGCACCTTCTCCAGTGGAGTTGTGCATGGGGTGTGTTTGGAACATTTTGTCACCAGCCGAGGCCAAAATTCAGCGCTTCCCCATCCTAGCCCAGAAAGCAGGTAGAACAACTTTTGTGGTGCCTTCCAGATGCCTACCCTAGCAATGTAAAAAGTACCGAGAGAACTCCTTTCTGGCACCTTCCCCGGAGGAGTTGTGCATGGGGTGTGTTTGGAACATTTTGTCACCAGCCGAGTCCAAAATTCAGCGCTTCCCCAACTGAGCCCAGAAAGCAGGTAGAACAACTTTTGTGATGCATTTCAGCTGCCTACCGCGGTAGTCTAAAAACTAGCCACAGATCTCGTATCTGGCCCCTTCACCAGTGGAGTTGTGCATGGGGTGTGTTTGGAACATTTTGTCACCAGCCGAGGCCAAAATTCAGCGATTCCCCATCTCAGCCCAGAAAGCAGGTAGAACAAGTCTTGTGGTGCCTTTCAGCTGCCTACCCGAGCAATGTAAACAGTACCAAGAGAATTCCTTTCTGGCACCTTCCCCGGTGGAGTTGTGCATGGGGTGTGTTTGGAACATTTTGTCACCAGCCGAGGCCAAAATTCAGCGCTTCCCCATCTCAGCCCAGAAAGCAGGTAGAACAATTTTTGTGGTGCCTTTCAGCTACCTACTGGGGTAGTGTAAAAACTACCAATAGAACTCATTTCTGGCACCTTCCCCGGTGGAGTTGTGCATGGGGTGTGTTTGGAACATTTTGTCACCAGCCGAGTCCAAAATTCAGCGCTTCCCCATCTCAGCCCAGAAAGCAGGATGAACTACATCTGTGGTATCTTTCAGCTGCCTACCGGGGTAGTGTAAAAACTAGCAAAGGAACTCCTTTCTGGCACCTTCCCCGGTGGAGTTGTGCATGGGGTGTGTTTGGAACATTTTGTGACCAGCCGAGGCCAAAATTCAGCGCTTCCCCATCCTAGCCCAGAAAGCAGGTAGAACAACTTTTGTGGTGCCTTCCAGCTGCCTACCCTAGCAATGTAAAAAGTTCCAACAGAACTCCTTTCTGGCACCTTCCCCGGAGGAGTTGTGCATGGGGTGTGTTTGGAACATTTTGTCACCAGCCGAGTCCAAAATTCCGCTCTTCCCCAACTGAGCCCAGAAAGCAGGTAGAACAACTTTTGTGATGCATTTCAGCTGCCTACAGCGGTAGTCTAAAAACTAGACACAGAACTCGTATCTGGCCCCTTCGCCAGTGGAGTTGTGCATGGGGTGTGTTAGGAACATTTTGTCACCAGCCGAGGCCAAAATTCAGCGCTTCCCCATCTCAGCCCAGAAAGCAGGTAGAACAAGTTTTGTGGTGCCTTTCAGCTGCCTACTGGGGTAGTGTAAAAACTACCAATAGAATTCATTTCTGTCACCTTCCCCGGTGGAGTTGTGCATGGGGTGTGTTTGGAACATTTTGTCACCAGCCGAGTCCAAAATTCAGCGCTTCCCCATCTCAGCCCAGAAAGCAGGATGAACTACATCTGTGGTATCTTTCAGCTGCCTACCGGGGTAGTGTAAAAACTAGCAAAGGAACTCCTTTCTGACACCTTCCCCGGTG
Source organism: Falco peregrinus (assembly GCF_023634155.1). Lineage (NCBI taxonomy): Eukaryota > Metazoa > Chordata > Aves > Falconiformes > Falconidae > Falco > Falco peregrinus. The sequence continues at coordinate 56,008,302 of NC_073721.1, forward strand.
GAGTTGTGCATGGGGTGTGTTTGGAACATTTTGTGACCAGCCGAGGCCAAAATTCAGCGCTTCCCCATCCTAGCCCAGAAAGCCGGTAGAACAACTTTTGTGGTGCCTTCCAGCTGCCTACCCTAGCAATGTAAAAACTACGAAGAGAACTCCTTTCTGGCACCTTCCCCGGAGGAGTTGTGCATGGGGTGTGTTTAGAACATTTTGTCACCAGCCGAGTCCAAAATTCAGCGCTTCCCCATCTCAGCCCAGAAAGCAGGTAGAACAACTTTTGTGATGCATTTCAGCTGCCTACAGCGGTAGTCTAAAAACTAGACACAGAACTCGTATCTGGCCCCTTCGCCAGTGGAGTTGTGCATGGGGTGTGTTAGGAACATTTTGTCACCAGCCGAGTCCAAAATTCAGCGCTTCCCCATCTCAGCCCAGAAAGCAGGTAGAACAAGTCTTGTGGTGCCTTTCAGCTGCCTACCCGAGCAATGTAAAAAGTACCAAGAGAACTCCTTTCTGGCACCTTCCCCGGTGGAGTCGTGCATGGGGTGTGTTTGGAACATTTTGTCACCAGCCGAGTCCAAAATTCAGCGCTTCCCCATCTCAGCCCAGAAAGCAGGTAGAACAAGTCTTGTGGTGCCTTTCAGTTGCCTACCCGAGTAATGTAAAAAATTTCAACAGAACTCCTTTCTGGCACCTTCTCCAGTGGAGTTGTGCATGGGGTGTGTTTGGAACATTTTGTCACCAGCCGAGTCCAAAATTCAGCGCTTCCCCATCTCAGCCCAGAAAGCAGGTAGAACAAGTTATGTGGTGCCTTTCAGCTGCCTACCCGAGCAATGTAAAAAGTACCAAGAGAACTCCTTTCTGGCACCTTCCCCGGTGGAGTTGTGCATGGGGTGTGTTTGGAACATTTTGTCACCAGCCGAGTCCAAAATTCAGCGATTCCCCATCTCAGCCCAGAAAGCAGGTAGAACAACTTCTGTGGTGCCTTTCACCTGCCTACCGCGGTAGTGTAAAAACTACCAAGAGAACTCCTGTCTGGCACGTTTCCCGATGGAGTTGTGCATGGGGTGTGTTTGGAACATTTTGTCACCAGCCGAGGCCAAAATTCAGCGCTTCCCAATCTCAGCCCAGAAAGCAGGATGAACTACATCTGTGGTGCATTTCAGCTGCCTACCCGAGTAATGTAAAAAGTTCCAACAGAACTCCTTTCTGGCACCTTCCCCGATGGAGTTGTGCATGGGGTGTGTTTGGAATATTTTGTCACCAGCCGAGTCCAAAATTCAGCGCTTCCCCATCTCAGCCAAGAAAGCAGGTAGAACAAGTTTTGTGGTGCGTTTCAGCTGCCTACCGGGGTAATGTAAAAACTAGCAACAGAACTCCTTTCTGGCACCTTCCCCGGTGGAGTTGTGCATGGGGTGTGTTTGGAACATTTTGTGACCAGCCGAGGCCAAAATTCAGCGCTTCCCCATCCTAGCCCAGAAAGCAGGTAGAACAACTTTTGTGGTGCCTTCCAGCTGCCTACCCTAGCAATGTAAAAAGTACCGAGAGAACTCCTTTCTGGCCCCTTCGCCAGTGGAGTTGTGCATGGGGTGTGTTTGGAACATTTTGTCACCAGCCGAGTCCAAAATTCAGCGCTTCCCCAACTGAGCCCAGAAAGCAGGTAGAACAACTTTTGTGATGCATTTCAGCTGCCTACCGCGGTAGTCTAAAAACTAGCCACAGAACTCGTATCTGGCCCCTTCGCCAGTGGAGTTGTGCATGGGGTGTGTTTGGAACATTTTGTCACCAGCCGAGGCCAAAATTCAGCGCTTCCCCATCTCAGCTCAGAAAGCAGGTAGAACAAGTTTTGTGGTGCCTTTCAGCTGCCTACCGGGGTAATGTAAAAACTACCAAGAGAACTCCTTTCTGGCACCTTCCCCGGTGGAGTTGTGCATGGGGTGTGTTTGGAACATTTTGTCACCAGCCGAGGCCAAAATTCAGCGCTTCCCCATCTCAGCCCAGGAAGCAGGTAGAACAAGTTTTGTGGTGCCTTTCAGCTGCCTATTGGGGTAGTGTAAGAACTACCAATAGAACTCCTTTCTGGCACCTTCCCCGGAGGAGCTGTGCATGGGGTGTGTTTGGAACATTTTGTCACCAGCCGAGGCCAAACTTCAGCGCTTCCCCATCTCAGCCCAGAAAGCAGGTAGAACAAGTCTTGTGGTGCCTTTCAGCTGCCTACCCGAGCAATGTAAAAAGTACCAAAAGAACTCGTTTCTGGCACCTTCCCCGGTGGAGTTGTGCATGGGGTGTGTTTGGAACATTTTTTCACCAGCCGAGTCCAAAATTCAGCGCTTCCCAATCTCAGCCCAGAAAGCAGGATGAACTACATCTGTGGTGCATTTCAGCTGCCTACCCGAGTAATGTAAAAAGTTCTAAGAGAACTCCTTTCTGGCACCTTGCTCGATGGAGTTGTGCATGGGGTGTGTTTGGAACATTTTATCACCAGCCGAGTCCAAAATTCAGCGCTTCCCCATCTCAGCCCAGAAAGCAGGTAGAACAAGTCTTGTGGTGCCTTTCAGCTGCCTACCCGAGTAATGTAAAAAATTTCAACAAAACTCCTTTCTGGCACCTTCTCCAGTGGAGTTGTGCATGGGGTGTGTTTGGAACATTTTGTCACCAGCCGAGGCCAAAATTCAGCGCTTCCCCATCCTAGCCCAGAAAGCAGGTAGAACAACTTTTGTGGTGCCTTCCAGCTGCCTACCCTAGCAATGTAAAAAGTACCAACAGAACTCCTTTCTGGCACCTTCCCCGGAGGAGTTGTGCATGGGGTGTGTTTGGAACATTTTGTCACCAGCCGAGTCCAAAATTCAGCGCTTCCCCAACTGAGCCCAGAAAGCAGGTAGAACAACTTTTGTGATGCATTTCAGCTGCCTACCGCGGTAGTCTAAAAACTAGCCACAGAACTCGTATCTGGCCCCTTCCCCGGTGGAGTTGTGCCTGGGGTGTGTTTGGAACATTTTGTCACCAGCCGAGGCCAAAATTCAGCGCTTCCCCATCTCAGCCCAGAAAGTAGGTAGAACAAGTTATTGTGGTGCCTTTCACCTGCCTACTGGGGTAGTGTAAAAACTATCAATAGAACTCATTTCTGGCACCTTCCCCGGTGGAGTTGTGCATGGGGTGTGTTTGGAACATTTTGTCACCAGCCGAGGCCAAAATTCAGCGCTTCCCAATCTCAGCCCAGAAAGCAGGATGAACTACATCTGTGGTGCATTTCAGCTGCCTACCCTAGCAATGTAAAAAGTACCGAGAGAACTCCTTTCTGGCACCTTCCCCGGACGAGTTGTGCATGGGGTGTGTTTGGAACATTTTGTCACCAGCCGAGTCCAAAATTCAGCGCTTCCCCATCTCAGCCCAGAAAGCAGGTAGAACAACTTTTGTGATGCATTTCAGCTGCCTACCGCGGTAGTCTAAAAACTAGCCACAGAACTCGTATCTGGCCCCTTCGCCAGTGGAGTTGTGCATGGGGTGTGTTTGGAACATTTTGTCACCAGCCGAGGCCAAAATTCAGCGCTTCCCCATCTCAACCCAGAAAGCAGTAGAACAACTTTTGTGGTGCCTTCCAGCTGCCTACCCTAGCAATGTAAAAAGTACCAACAGAACTCTTTTCTGGCACGTTCCCCGGTGGAGTTGTGCATGGGGTGTGTTTGGAACATTTTGTCACCAGCCGAGGCCAAAATTCAGCGCTTCCCAATCTCAGCCCAGAAAGCAGGATGAACTACATCTGTGGTGCATTTCAGCTGCCTACCCGAGTAATGTAAAAAGTTCCAAAAGAACTCCTTTCTGGCACCTTCCCCGATGGAGTTGTGCATGGGGTGTGTTTGGAACATGTTGTCACCAGCCGAGTCCAAAATTCAGCGCTTCCCCATCTCAGCCCAGAAAGCAGGTAGAACAAGTTATGTGGTGCCTTTCAGCTGCCTACTGGGGTAGTGTAAAAACTACCAACGGAACTCCTTTCTGGCACATTCCTTGGTGGAGTTGTGCATGGGGTGTTTTTGGAACATTTTGTCACCAGCCGAGTCCAAAATTCAGCGCTTCCCCATCTCAGCCCAGAAAGCAGGTAGAACAAGTCTTGTGGTGCCTTTCAGCTGCCTACCCGAGTAATGTAAAAAATTTTAACAGAACTCCTTTCTGGCACCTTCTCCAGTGGAGTTGTGCATGGGGTGTGTTTGGAACATTTTGTCACCTGCCGAGTCCATACTTCAGCGCTTCCCCATCTCAGCCCAGAAAGCAGGTAGAACAAGTTATGTGGTGCCTTTCAGCTGCCTACTGGGGTAGTGTAAAAACTACTAACGGAACTCCTTTCTGGCACCTTCCCCGGTGGAGTTGTGCATGGGGTGTGTTTGGAACATTTTGTCACCAGCCGAGTCCAAAATTCAGCGCTTCCCCATCTCAGCCCAGAAAGCAGGTAGAACAAGTCTTGTGGTGCCTTTCAGCTGCCTAATGGAGCAATGTAAAAAATACCAAAACAACTCGTTTCTGGCACCTTCCCCGGTGGAGTTGTGCATGGGGTGTGTTTGGAACATTTTGTCACCAGCCGAGTCCAAAATTCAGCGCTTCCCCATCTCAGCCCAGAAAGCAGGTAGAACAAGTTTTGTGGTGCCTTTCAGCTGCCTACCGGGGTAATGTAAAAACTACCAAGAGAACTCCTTTCTGACACCTTCCCCGGTGGAGTTGTGCATGGGGTGTGTTTGGAACATTTTGTCACCAGCCGAGTCCAAAATTCAGCGCTTCCCCATCTCAGCCCAGAAAGCAGATAGAACAAGTTTTGTGGTGCCTTTCAGCTGCCTACCGGGGTAATGTAAAAACTACCAAGAGAACTCCTTTCTGGCACCTTCCCCGATGGAGTTGTGCATGGGGTGTGTTTGGAACATTTTGTCACCAGCCGAGGCCAAAATTCAGCGCTTCCCCATCTCAGCCCAGAAAGCAGGATGAACTACATCTGTGGTACCTTTCAGCTGCCTACCGGGGTAGTGTAAAAACTACCAACGGAACTCCTTTCTGGCACCTTCCCCGGTGGAGTTGTGCATGGGGTGTGTTTGGAACATTTTGTGACCAGCCGAGGCCAAAATTCAGCGCTTCCCCATCCTAGCCCAGAAAGCAGGTAGAACAACTTTTGTGGTGCCTTCCTGCTGACTACCCTAGCAATGTAAAAAGTACCAAGAGAACTCCTTTCTGGCACCTTCTCCAGTGGAGTTGTGCATAGGGTGTATTTGGAACATTTTGTCACCAGCCGAGTCCAAAATTCAGCGCTTCCCCATCTCAGCCCAGAAAGCAGGTAGAACAAGTCTTGTGGTGCCTTTCAGCTGCCTACCCGAGTAATGTAAAAAATTTCAACAGAACTCCTTTCTGGCACCTTCTCCAGTGGAGTTGTGCATGGGGTGTGTTTGGAACATTTTGTCACCAGCCGAGTCCAAAATTCAGCGCTTCCCCATCTCAGCCCAGAAAGCAGGTAGAACAAGTCTTGTGGTGCCTTTCAGCTGCCGACTGGGGTAGTGTAAAAACTTCCAACGGAACTCCTTTCTGGCACCTTCCCCGGTGGAGTTGTGCATGGGGTGTGTTTGGAACATTTTGTCACCAGCCGAGTCCAAAATTCAGCGATTCCCCATCTCAGCCCAGAAAGCAGTTAGAACAAGTCTTGTGGTGCCTTTCAGCTGCCTACCCGAGCAATCTAAAAAGTACCAAGAGAACTCCTTTCTGGCACCTTCCCCGGTGGAGTTGTGCATGGGGTGTGTTTGGAACATTTTGTCACCAGCCGAGTCCAAAATTCAGCGCTTCCCCATCTCAGCCCAGAAAGCAGGTAGAACAAGTCTTGTGGTGCCTTTCAGCTGCCTAACGGAGCAATGTAAAAAATACCAAAAGAACTCGTTTCTGGCACCTTGCCCGATGGGGTTGGCATGGGGTGTGTTTGGAACATGTTGTCACCAGCCGAGTCCAAAATTCAGCGCTTCCCCATCTCAGCCCAGAAAGCAGGTAGAACAAGTTTTGTGGTGCCTTTCAGCTGCCTACCGGGGTAATGTAAAAACTACCAATAGAACTCATTTCTGGCAGATTCCCCGGTGGAGTCGTGCATGGGGTGTGTTTGGAACATTTTGTCACCAGCCGAGTCCATACTTCAGCTCTTCCCCATCTCAGCCCAGAAAGTAGGATGAACTACATCTGTGGTACCTTTCAGCTGCCTACCGGGGTAGTGTAAAAACTAGCAAAGGAACTCCTTTCTGGCACCTTCCCCGGTGGAGTTGTGCATGGGGTGTGTTTGGAACATTTTGTGACCAGCCGAGGCCAAAATTCAGCGCTTCCCCATCCTAGCCCAGAAAGCAGGTAGAACAACTTTTGTGGTGCCTTCCAGCTGCCTACCCTAGCAATGTAAAAAGTACCAACAGAACTCCTTTCTGGCACCTTCTCCAGTGGAGTTGTGCATGGGGTGTGTTTGGAACATTTTGTCACCAGCCGAGTCCAAAATTCAGCGCTTCCCCATCTCAGCCCAGAAAGCAGGTAGAACAAGTCTTGTGGTGCCTTTCAGCTGCCTAACGGAGCAATGTAAAAAGTACCAAAAGAACTCGTTTCTGGCACCTTCCCCGGTGGAGTTGTGCATGGGGTGTGTTTGGAACATTTTGTCACCAGCCGAGGCCAAAATTCAGCGCTTCCCAATCTCAGCCCAGAAAGCAGGATGAACTACATCTGTGGTGCATTTCAGCTGCCTACCCGAGTAATGTAAAAAGTTCCAACAGAACTCCTTTCTGGCACCTTGCCCGATGGAGTTGTGCATGGGGTGTGTTTGGAACATTTTGTCACCAGCCGAGTCCAAAATTCAGCGCTTCCCCAACTGAGCCCAGAAAGCAGGTAGAACAACTTTTGTTATGCATTTCAGCTGCCTACCGCGGTAGTCTAAAAACTAGCCACAGAACTCGTATCTGGCCCCTTCGCCAGTGGAGTTGTGCATGGGGTGTGTTTGGAACATTTTGTCACCAGCCAAGTCCAAAATTCAGCGCTTCCCCATCTCAGCCCAGAAAGCAGGTAGAACAAGTCTTGTGGTGCCTTTCAGCTGCCTACCCGAGTAATGTAAAAAATTTCAACAGAACTCCTTTCTGGCACCTTCTCCAGTGGAGTTGTGCATGGGGTGTGCTTGGAACATTTTGTCACCAGCCGAGTCCAAAATTCAGCGCTTCCCCATCTCAGCCCAGAAAGCAGGTAGAACAAGTTATGTGGTGCCTTTCAGCTGCCTACTGGGGTAGTGTAAAAACTACCAACGGAACTCCTTTCTGGCACGTTTCCTGATGGAGTTGTGCATGGGGTGTGTTTGGAACATTTTGTCACCAGCCGAGTCCAAAATTCAGCGATTCCCCATCTCAGCCCAGAAAGCAGGTAGAACAACTTCTGTGGTGCCTTTCACCTGCCTACCGCGGTAGTGTAAAAACTACCAAGAGAACTCCTGTCTGGCACGTTTCCCGATGGAGTTGTGCATGGGGTGTGTTTGGAACATTTTGTCAACAGCCGAGTCCAAAATTCAGCGCTTCCCCATCTCAGCCCAGAAAGCAGGTAGAACAAGTTTTGTGGTGCCTTTCAGCTGCCTACCGGGGTAATGTAAAAACTACCAAGAGAACTCCTTTCTGGCACCTTCCCCGATGGAGTTGTGCATGGGGTGTGTTTGGAACATTTTGTCACCAGCCGAGTCCAAAATTCAGCGATTCCCCATCTCAGCCCAGAAAGCAGGTAGAACAAGTTTTGTGGTGCGTTTCAGCTGCCTACCGGGGTAATGTAAAAACTAGCAACAGAACTCCTTTCTGGCACCTTCCCCGATGGAGTTGTGCATGGGGTGTGTTTGGAACATTTTGTCACCAGCCTAGGCCAAACTTCAGCGCTTCCCCATCTCAGCCCAGAAAGCAGGATGAACTACATCTGTGGTCCCTTTCACCTGCCTATCGGGGTAGTGTAAAAACTACCAACGGATCTTCTTTCTGGCACCTTCCCCGGAGGAGTTGTGCATGGGGTGTGTTTGGAACATTTTGTCACCAGCCGAGGCCAAAATTCAGCGCTTCCCCATTTCAGCCCAGAAAGCAGGATGAACTACATCTGTGGTACCTTTCAGCTGCCTACCGGGGTAGTGTAAAAACTAGCAAAGGAACTCCTTTCTGGCACCTTCCCCGGTGGAGTTGTGCATGGGGTGTGTTTGGAACATTTTGTCAACAGCCGAGTCCAAAATTCAGCGCTTCCCCACCTCACCCCAGAAAGCAGGTAGAACAAGTTATGTGGTGCCTTTCAGCTGCCTAACGGAGCAATGTAAAAAATACCAAAAGAACTCGTTTCTGTCACCTTGCCCGATGGAGTTGTGCATGGGGTGTGTTTGGAACATTTTGTCACCAGCCTAGGCCAAACTTCAGCGCTTCCCCATCTCAGCCCAGAAAGCAGGATGAACTACATCTGTGGTCCCTTTCACCAGCCTACCGGGGTAGTGTAAAAACTACCAACGGATCTTCTTTCTGGCACCTTCCCCGGAGGAGTTGTGCATGGGGTGTGTTTGGAACATTTTGTCACCAGCCGAGGCCAAAATTCAGCGCTACCCCATCTCAGCCCAGAAAGCAGGTAGAACAAGTCTTGTGGTGCCTTTCAGCTGCCTAACGGAGCAATGTAAAAAATACCAAAAGAACTCGTTTCTGGCACCTTCCCCGGTGGAGTTGTGCATGGGGTGTGTTTGGAACATTTTGTCACCAGCCGAGGCCAAAATTCAGCGCTTCCCCACCTCACCCCAGAAAGCAGGTAGAACAAGTTATGTGGTGCCTTCCAGCTGCCTACCCTAGCAATGTAAAAAGTTCCAACAGAACTCCTTTCTGGCACCTTGCCCGATGGAGTTGTGCATGGGGTGTGTTTGGAACATTTTGTCACCAGCCGAGTCCAAAATTCAGCGCTTCCCCAACTGAGCCCAGAAAGCAGGTAGAACAACTTTTGTGATGCATTTCAGCTGCCTACCGCGGTAGTCTAAAAACTAGCCACAGAACTCCTTTCTGGCACCTTCCCTGGTGGAGTTGTGCATGGGGTGTGTTTGGAACATTTTGTCACCAGCCGAGTCCAAAATTCAGCGATTCCCCACCTCACCCCAGAAAGCAGGTAGAACAACTTCTGTGGTGCCTTTCACCTGCCTACCGCGGTAGTGTAAAAACTACCAAGAGAACTCCTGTCTGGCACGTTTCCCGATGGAGTTGTGCATGGGGTGTGTTTGGAACATTTTGTCACCAGCCGAGTCCAAAATTCAGCGCTTCCCCATCTCAGCCCAGAAAGCAGGTAGAACAAGTCTTGTGGTGCCTTTCAGCTGCCTACCCGAGTAATGTAAAAAATTTCAACAGAACTCCTTTCTGGCACCTTCTCCAGTGGAGTTGTGCATGGGGTGTGTTAGGAACTTTTTGTCACCAGCCGAGTCCAAAATTCAGCGCTTCCCCATCTCAGCCCAGAAAGCAGGTAGAACAAGTTATGTGGTGCCTTTCAGCTGCCTACTGGGGTAGTGTAAAAACTACCAACGGAACTCCTTTCTGGCACATTCCTTGGTGGAGTTGTGCATGGGGTGTTTTTGGAACATTTTGTCACCAGCCGAGTCCAAAATTCAGCGCTTCCCCATCTCAGCCCAGAAAGCAGGTAGAACAAGTCTTGTGGTGCCTTTCAGCTGCCTACCCGAGTAATGTAAAAAATTTTAACAGAACTCCTTTCTGGCACCTTCTCCAGTGGAGTTGTGCATGGGGTGTGTTTGGAACATTTTGTCACCTGCCGAGTCCATACTTCAGCGCTTCCCCATCTCAGCCCAGAAAGCAGGTAGAACAAGTTATGTGGTGCCTTTCAGCTGCCTACTGGGGTAGTGTAAAAACTACTAACGGAACTCCTTTCTGGCACCTTCCCCGGTGGAGTTGTGCATGGGGTGTGTTTGGAACATTTTGTCACCAGCCGAGTCCAAAATTCAGCGCTTCCCCATCTCAGCCCAGAAAGCAGGTAGAACAAGTCTTGTGGTGCCTTTCAGCTGCCTAATGGAGCAATGTAAAAAATACCAAAACAACTCGTTTCTGGCACCTTCCCCGGTGGAGTTGTGCATGGGGTGTGTTTGGAACATTTTGTCACCAGCCGAGTCCAAAATTCAGCGCTTCCCCATCTCAGCCCAGAAAGCAGGTAGAACAAGTTTTGTGGTGCCTTTCAGCTGCCTACCGGGGTAATGTAAAAACTACCAAGAGAACTCCTTTCTGACACCTTCCCCGGTGGAGTTGTGCATGGGGTGTGTTTGGAACATTTTGTCACCAGCCGAGTCCAAAATTCAGCGCTTCCCCATCTCAGCCCAGAAAGCAGATAGAACAAGTTTTGTGGTGCCTTTCAGCTGCCTACCGGGGTAATGTAAAAACTACCAAGAGAACTCCTTTCTGGCACCTTCCCCGATGGAGTTGTGCATGGGGTGTGTTTGGAACATTTTGTCACCAGCCGAGGCCAAAATTCAGCGCTTCCCCATCTCAGCCCAGAAAGCAGGATGAACTACATCTGTGGTACCTTTCAGCTGCCTACCGGGGTAGTGTAAAAACTACCAACGGAACTCCTTTCTGGCACCTTCCCCGGTGGAGTTGTGCATGGGGTGTGTTTGGAACATTTTGTGACCAGCCGAGGCCAAAATTCAGCGCTTCCCCATCCTAGCCCAGAAAGCAGGTAGAACAACTTTTGTGGTGCCTTCCTGCTGACTACCCTAGCAATGTAAAAAGTACCAAGAGAACTCCTTTCTGGCACCTTCTCCAGTGGAGTTGTGCATAGGGTGTATTTGGAACATTTTGTCACCAGCCGAGTCCAAAATTCAGCGCTTCCCCATCTCAGCCCAGAAAGCAGGTAGAACAAGTCTTGTGGTGCCTTTCAGCTGCCTACCCGAGTAATGTAAAAAATTTCAACAGAACTCCTTTCTGGCACCTTCTCCAGTGGAGTTGTGCATGGGGTGTGTTTGGAACATTTTGTCACCAGCCGAGTCCAAAATTCAGCGCTTCCCCATCTCAGCCCAGAAAGCAGGTAGAACAAGTCTTGTGGTGCCTTTCAGCTGCCGACTGGGGTAGTGTAAAAACTTCCAACGGAACTCCTTTCTGGCACCTTCCCCGGTGGAGTTGTGCATGGGGTGTGTTTGGAACATTTTGTCACCAGCCGAGTCCAAAATTCAGCGATTCCCCATCTCAGCCCAGAAAGCAGTTAGAACAAGTCTTGTGGTGCCTTTCAGCTGCCTACCCGAGCAATCTAAAAAGTACCAAGAGAACTCCTTTCTGGCACCTTCCCCGGTGGAGTTGTGCATGGGGTGTGTTTGGAACATTTTGTCACCAGCCGAGTCCAAAATTCAGCGCTTCCCCATCTCAGCCCAGAAAGCAGGTAGAACAAGTCTTGTGGTGCCTTTCAGCTGCCTAACGGAGCAATGTAAAAAATACCAAAAGAACTCGTTTCTGGCACCTTGCCCGATGGGGTTGGCATGGGGTGTGTTTGGAACATGTTGTCACCAGCCGAGTCCAAAATTCAGCGCTTCCCCATCTCAGCCCAGAAAGCAGGTAGAACAAGTTTTGTGGTGCCTTTCAGCTGCCTACCGGGGTAATGTAAAAACTACCAATAGAACTCATTTCTGGCAGATTCCCCGGTGGAGTCGTGCATGGGGTGTGTTTGGAACATTTTGTCACCAGCCGAGTCCATACTTCAGCTCTTCCCCATCTCAGCCCAGAAAGTAGGATGAACTACATCTGTGGTACCTTTCAGCTGCCTACCGGGGTAGTGTAAAAACTAGCAAAGGAACTCCTTTCTGGCACCTTCCCCGGTGGAGTTGTGCATGGGGTGTGTTTGGAACATTTTGTGACCAGCCGAGGCCAAAATTCAGCGCTTCCCCATCCTAGCCCAGAAAGCAGGTAGAACAACTTTTGTGGTGCCTTCCAGCTGCCTACCCTAGCAATGTAAAAAGTACCAACAGAACTCCTTTCTGGCACCTTCTCCAGTGGAGTTGTGCATGGGGTGTGTTTGGAACATTTTGTCACCAGCCGAGTCCAAAATTCAGCGCTTCCCCATCTCAGCCCAGAAAGCAGGTAGAACAAGTCTTGTGGTGCCTTTCAGCTGCCTAACGGAGCAATGTAAAAAGTACCAAAAGAACTCGTTTCTGGCACCTTCCCCGGTGGAGTTGTGCATGGGGTGTGTTTGGAACATTTTGTCACCAGCCGAGGCCAAAATTCAGCGCTTCCCAATCTCAGCCCAGAAAGCAGGATGAACTACATCTGTGGTGCATTTCAGCTGCCTACCCGAGTAATGTAAAAAGTTCCAACAGAACTCCTTTCTGGCACCTTGCCCGATGGAGTTGTGCATGGGGTGTGTTTGGAACATTTTGTCACCAGCCGAGTCCAAAATTCAGCGCTTCCCCAACTGAGCCCAGAAAGCAGGTAGAACAACTTTTGTTATGCATTTCAGCTGCCTACCGCGGTAGTCTAAAAACTAGCCACAGAACTCGTATCTGGCCCCTTCGCCAGTGGAGTTGTGCATGGGGTGTGTTTGGAACATTTTGTCACCAGCCAAGTCCAAAATTCAGCGCTTCCCCATCTCAGCCCAGAAAGCAGGTAGAACAAGTCTTGTGGTGCCTTTCAGCTGCCTACCCGAGTAATGTAAAAAATTTCAACAGAACTCCTTTCTGGCACCTTCTCCAGTGGAGTTGTGCATGGGGTGTGCTTGGAACATTTTGTCACCAGCCGAGTCCAAAATTCAGCGCTTCCCCATCTCAGCCCAGAAAGCAGGTAGAACAAGTTATGTGGTGCCTTTCAGCTGCCTACTGGGGTAGTGTAAAAACTACCAACGGAACTCCTTTCTGGCACGTTTCCTGATGGAGTTGTGCATGGGGTGTGTTTGGAACATTTTGTCACCAGCCGAGTCCAAAATTCAGCGATTCCCCATCTCAGCCCAGAAAGCAGGTAGAACAACTTCTGTGGTGCCTTTCACCTGCCTACCGCGGTAGTGTAAAAACTACCAAGAGAACTCCTGTCTGGCACGTTTCCCGATGGAGTTGTGCATGGGGTGTGTTTGGAACATTTTGTCAACAGCCGAGTCCAAAATTCAGCGCTTCCCCATCTCAGCCCAGAAAGCAGGTAGAACAAGTTTTGTGGTGCCTTTCAGCTGCCTACCGGGGTAATGTAAAAACTACCAAGAGAACTCCTTTCTGGCACCTTCCCCGATGGAGTTGTGCATGGGGTGTGTTTGGAACATTTTGTCACCAGCCGAGTCCAAAATTCAGCGATTCCCCATCTCAGCCCAGAAAGCAGGTAGAACAAGTTTTGTGGTGCGTTTCAGCTGCCTACCGGGGTAATGTAAAAACTAGCAACAGAACTCCTTTCTGGCACCTTCCCCGATGGAGTTGTGCATGGGGTGTGTTTGGAACATTTTGTCACCAGCCTAGGCCAAACTTCAGCGCTTCCCCATCTCAGCCCAGAAAGCAGGATGAACTACATCTGTGGTCCCTTTCACCTGCCTATCGGGGTAGTGTAAAAACTACCAACGGATCTTCTTTCTGGCACCTTCCCCGGAGGAGTTGTGCATGGGGTGTGTTTGGAACATTTTGTCACCAGCCGAGGCCAAAATTCAGCGCTTCCCCATTTCAGCCCAGAAAGCAGGATGAACTACATCTGTGGTACCTTTCAGCTGCCTACCGGGGTAGTGTAAAAACTAGCAAAGGAACTCCTTTCTGGCACCTTCCCCGGTGGAGTTGTGCATGGGGTGTGTTTGGAACATTTTGTCAACAGCCGAGTCCAAAATTCAGCGCTTCCCCACCTCACCCCAGAAAGCAGGTAGAACAAGTTATGTGGTGCCTTTCAGCTGCCTAACGGAGCAATGTAAAAAATACCAAAAGAACTCGTTTCTGTCACCTTGCCCGATGGAGTTGTGCATGGGGTGTGTTTGGAACATTTTGTCACCAGCCTAGGCCAAACTTCAGCGCTTCCCCATCTCAGCCCAGAAAGCAGGATGAACTACATCTGTGGTCCCTTTCACCAGCCTACCGGGGTAGTGTAAAAACTACCAACGGATCTTCTTTCTGGCACCTTCCCCGGAGGAGTTGTGCATGGGGTGTGTTTGGAACATTTTGTCACCAGCCGAGGCCAAAATTCAGCGCTACCCCATCTCAGCCCAGAAAGCAGGTAGAACAAGTCTTGTGGTGCCTTTCAGCTGCCTAACGGAGCAATGTAAAAAATACCAAAAGAACTCGTTTCTGGCACCTTCCCCGGTGGAGTTGTGCATGGGGTGTGTTTGGAACATTTTGTCACCAGCCGAGGCCAAAATTCAGCGCTTCCCCACCTCACCCCAGAAAGCAGGTAGAACAAGTTATGTGGTGCCTTCCAGCTGCCTACCCTAGCAATGTAAAAAGTTCCAACAGAACTCCTTTCTGGCACCTTGCCCGATGGAGTTGTGCATGGGGTGTGTTTGGAACATTTTGTCACCAGCCGAGTCCAAAATTCAGCGCTTCCCCAACTGAGCCCAGAAAGCAGGTAGAACAACTTTTGTGATGCATTTCAGCTGCCTACCGCGGTAGTCTAAAAACTAGCCACAGAACTCCTTTCTGGCACCTTCCCTGGTGGAGTTGTGCATGGGGTGTGTTTGGAACATTTTGTCACCAGCCGAGTCCAAAATTCAGCGATTCCCCATCTCAGCCCAGAAAGCAGGTAGAACAACTTCTGTGGTGCCTTTCACCTGCCTACCGCGGTAGTGTAAAAACTACCAAGAGAACTCCTGTCTGGCACGTTTCCCGATGGAGTTGTGCATGGGGTGTGTTTGGAACATTTTGTCACCAGCCGAGTCCAAAATTCAGCGCTTCCCCATCTCAGCCCAGAAAGCAGGTAGAACAAGTCTTGTGGTGCCTTTCAGCTGCCTACCCGAGTAATGTAAAAAATTTCAACAGAACTCCTTTCTGGCACCTTCTCCAGTGGAGTTGTGCATGGGGTGTGTTAGGAACTTTTTGTCACCAGCCGAGTCCAAAATTCAGCGCTTCCCCATCTCAGCCCAGAAAGCAGGTAGAACAAGTCTTGTGGTGCCTTTCAGCTGCCTACTGGGGTAGTGTAAAAACTTCCAACGGAACTCCTTTCTGGCACCTTCCACGGTGGAGTTGTGCATGGGGTGTGTTTGGAACATTTTGTCACCAGCCGAGTCCAAAATTCAGCGCTTCCCCATCTCAGCCCAGAAAGCAGGTAGAACAAGTTTTGTGGTGTCTTTCAGCTGCTTACCGGGGTAGTGTAAAAACTACCAACAGAACTCCTTTCTGGCACCTTCCCCGGTGGAGTTGTGCATGGGGTGTGTTTGGAACATTTTGTCACCAGCCGAGTCCAAAATTCAGCGCTTCCCCATCTCAGCCCAGAAAGCAGGTAGAACAAGTTTTGTGGTGCCTTTCAGATGCCTACCGGGGTAATGTAAAAACTAGCAACAGAACTCCTTTCTGGCACCTTCCCCGATGGAGTTGTGCATGGGGTGTGTTTGGAACATTTTGTCACCAGCCGAGTCCAAAATTCAGCGATTCCCCATCTCAGCCCAGAAAGCAGGTAGAACAAGTCTTGTGGTGCCTTTCAGCTGCCTAACGGAGCAATGCAAAAAGTACCAAGAGAACTCGTTTCTGGCACCTTCCCCGGTGGAGTTGTGCTTGGGGTGTGTTAGGAACATTTTGTCACCAGCCGAGTCCAAAATTCAGCGCTTCCCGATCTCAGCCCAGAAAGCAGGTAGAACAAGTTTTGTGGTGCATTTCAGCTGCCTACCGGGGTAGTGTAAAAACTACCAATGGATCTTCTTTCTGGTACCTTCCCCGGAGGAGTTGTGCATGGGGTGTGTTTGGAACATTTTGTCACCAGCCGAGTCCAAAATTCAGCGCTTCCCCATCTCAGCCCAGAAAGCAGGTAGAACAAGTCTTGTGGTGCCTTTCAGCTGCCTACCCGTGTAATGTGAAAAATTTCAACAGAACTCCTTTCTGGCCCCTTCGCCAATGGAGTTGTGCATGGGGTGTGTTTGGAACATTTTGTCACCAGCCGAGTCCAAAATTCAGCGATTCCCCATCTCAGCCCAGAAAGCAGGTAGAACAAGTCTTGTGGTGCCTTTCAGCTGCCTAACGGAGCAATGTAAAAAATACCAAAAGAACTCGTTTCTGGCACCTTCCCCGGTGGAGTTGTGCATGGGGTGTGTTTGGAACATTTTGTCAACAGCCGAGTCCAAAATTCAGCGCTTCCCCACCTCACCCCAGAAAGCAGGTAGAACAAGTTATGTGGTGCCTTTCAGCTGCCTAACGGAGCAATGTAAAAACTACCAACGGAACTCCTTTCTGGCACCTTCCCCGGAGGAGTTGTGCATGGGGTGTGTTTGGAACATTTTGTCACCAGCCGAGTCCAAAATTCATTTCTTCCCGATCTCAGCCCAGAAAGCAGGTAGAACAACTTTTGTGGTGCCTTCCAGCTGCCTACCCTAGCAATTTAAAAAGTACCAACAGAACTCCTTTCTGACACCTTCCACGGTGGAGTTGTGCATGGAGTGTGTTTGGAACATTTTGTCACCAGCCGAGTCCAAAATTCAGCTCTTCCCCAACTGAGCCCAGAAAGCAGGTAGAACAACTTTTGTGATGCATTTCAGCTGCCTACCGCGGTAGTCTAAAAACTAGACACAGAACTCGTATCTGGCCCCTTCGCCAGTGGAGTTGTGCATGGGGTGTGTTTGGAACTTTTTGTCACCAGCCGAGTCCAAAATTCAGCGCTTCCCCATCTCAGCCCAGAAAGCAGGTAGAACAAGTCTTGTGGTGCCTTTCAGCTGCCGACTGGGGTAGTGTAAAAACTTCCAACGGAACTCCTTTCTGGCACCTTCCCCGGTGGAGTTGTGCATGGGGTGTGTTTGGAACATTTTGTCACCAGCCGAGTCCAAAATTCAGCGATTCCCCATCTCAGCCCAGAAAGCAGTTAGAACAAGTCTTGTGGTGCCTTTCAGCTGCCTACCCGAGCAATGTAAAAAGTACCAAGAGAACTCCTTTCTGGCACCTTCCCCGGTGGAGTTGTGCATGGGGTGTGTTTGGAACATTTTGTCACCAGCCGAGTCCAAAATTCAGCGCTTCCCCATCTCAGCCCAGAAAGCAGGTAGAACAAGTCTTGTGGTGCCTTTCAGCTGCCTACCCGAGCAATCTAAAAAGTACCAAGAGAACTCCTTTCTGGCACCTTCCCCGGTGGAGTTGTGCATGGGGTGTGTTAGGAACATTTTGTCACCAGCCGAGGCCAAAATTCAGCGCTTCCCGATCTCAGCCCAGAAAGCAGGTAGAACAAGTTTTGTGGTGCCTTTCAGCTGCCTACTGGGGTAGTGTAAAAACTACCAATAGAACTCATTTCTGGCACCTTCCCCGGTGGAGTTGTGCATGGGGTGTGTTTGGAACATTTTGTCACCAGCCGAGTCCAAAATTCAGCGCTTCCCCATCTCAGCCCAGAAAGCAGGTAGAACAAGTTTTGTGGTGCGTTTCAGCTGCCTACTGGGGTAGTGTAAAAACTACCAATAGAACTCGTTTCTGGCACATTCCCCGGTGGAGTTGTGCATGGGGTGTGTTTGGAACATTTTGTCACCAGCCGAGTCCAAAATTCAGCGCTTCCCCATCTCAGCCCAGAAAGCAGGTAGAATAAGTTTTGTGTTGCATTTCAGCTGCCTACCGCGGTAGTGTAAAAACTACCAACGGAACTCCTTTCTGGCACCTTCCCCGGAGGAGTTGTGCATGGGGTGTGTTTGGAACATTTTGTCACCAGCCGAGGCCAAACTTCAGCGCTTCCCCATCTCAGCCCAGAAAGCAGGATGAACTACATCTGTGGTCCCTTTCACCTGCCTACCGGGGTAGTGTAAAAACTACCAACAGATCTTCTTTCTGGCAGCTTCCCCGGAGGAGTTGTGCATGGGGTGTGCTTGGAACATTTTGTCACCAGCCGAATCCAAAATTCAGCGCTTCCCCATCTCAGCCCAGAAAGCAGGTAGAACAAGTCTTGTGGTGCCTTTCAGCTGCCTACCCGAGCAATCTAAAAAGTACCAAGAGAACTCCTTTCTGGCACCTTCCCCGGTGGAGTTGTGCATGGGGTGTGTTAGGAACATTTTGTCACCAGCCGAGGCCAAAATTCAGCGCTTCCCGATCTCAGCCCAGAAAGCAGGTAGAACAAGTTTTGTCGTGCCTTTCAGCTGCCTACTGGGGTAGTGTAAAAACTACCAATAGAACTCATTTCTGGCACCTTCCCCGGTGGAGTCGTGCATGGGGTGTGTTTGGAACATTTTGTCACCAGCCGAGTCCAAAATTCAGCGCTTCCCCATCTCAGCCCAGAAAGCAGGATGAACTACATCTGTGGTGCCTTTCAGCTGCCTAACGGGGTTGTGTAAAAAATAGCAAAGGAACTCCTTTCTGGCACCTTCCCCGGTGGAGTTGTGCATGGGGTGTGTTTGGAACATTTTGTGACCAGCCGAGGCCAAAATTCAGCGCTTCCCCATCCTAGCCCAGAAAGCAGGTAGAACAACTTTTCTGGTGCCTTCCAGCTGCCTACCCTAGCAATGTAAAAAGTACCGAGAGAACTCCTTTCTGGCACCTTCCCCGGAGGAGTTGTGCATGGGGTGTGTTTGGAACATTTTGTCACCAGCCGAGTCCAAAATTCAGCGCTTCCCCAACTGAGCCCAGAAAGCAGGTAGAACAACTTTTGTGATGCATTTCAGCTGCCTACAGCGGTAGTCTAAAAACTAGCCACAGAACTCGTATCTGGCCCCTTCGCCAGTGGAGTTGTGCATGGGGTGTGTTTGGAACATTTTGTCACCAGCCGAGGCCAAACTTCAGCGCTTCCCCATCTCAGCCCAGAAAGCAGGATGAACTACATCTGCGGTCCCTTTCACCTGCCTACCGGGGTAGTGTAAAAACTACCAACGGATCTTCTTTCTGGCACCTTCCCCGGTGGAGTTGTGCATGGGGTGTGTTTGGAACATTTTGTCACCAGCCGAGGCCAAAATTCAGCGCTACCCCATCTCAGCCCAGAAAGCAGGTAGAACAAGTCTTGTGGTGCCTTTCAGCTGCCTAACGGAGCAATGTAAAAAATACCAAAAGAACTCGTTTCTGGCACCTTCCCCGGTGGAGTTGTGCATGGGGTGTGTTTGGAACATTTTGTCAACAGCCGAGGCCAAAATTCAGCGCTTCCCCACCTCACCCCAGAAAGCAGGTAGAACAAGTTATGTGGTGCCTTCCAGCTGCCTACCCTAGCAATGTAAAAAGTTCCAACAGAACTCCTTTCTGGCACCTTGCCCGATGGAGTTGTGCATGGGGTGTGTTTGGAACATTTTGTCACCAGCCGAGTCCAAAATTCAGCGCTTCCCCATCTCAGCCCAGAAAGCAGGTAGAACAACTTTTGTGATGCATTTCAGCTGCCTACCGCGGTAGTCTAAAAACTAGCCACAGAACTCCTTTCTGGCACCTTCCCTGGTGGAGTTGTGCATGGGGTGTGTTTGGAACATTTTGTCACCAGCCGAGTCCAAAATTCAGCGCTTCCCCATCTCAGCCCAGAAAGCAGGTAGAACAACTTCTGTGGTGCCTTTCACCTGCCTACCGCGGTAGTGTAAAAACTACCAAGAGAACTCCTGTCTGGCACGTTTCCCGATGGAGTTGTGCATGGGGTGTGTTTGGAACATTTTGTCACCAGCCGAGTCCAAAATTCAGCGCTTCCCCATCTCAGCCCAGAAAGCAGGTAGAACAAGTCTTGTGGTGCCTTTCAGCTGCCTACCCGAGTAATGTAAAAAATTTCAACAGAACTCCTTTCTGGCACCTTCTCCAGTGGAGTTGTGCATGGGGTGTGTTAGGAACTTTTTGTCACCAGCCGAGTCCAAAATTCAGCGCTTCCCCATCTCAGCCCAGAAAGCAGGTAGAACAAGTCTTGTGGTGCCTTTCAGCTGCCTACTGGGGTAGTGTAAAAACTTCCAACAGAACTCCTTTCTGGCACCTTCCACGGTGGAGTTGTGCATGGGGTGTGTTTGGAACATTTTGTCACCAGCCGAGTCCAAAATTCAGCGCTTTCCCATCTCAGCCCAGAAAGCAGGTAGAACAAGTCTTGTGGTGCCTTTCAGCTGCCTAACGGAGCAATGTAAAAAATACCAAAAGAACTCGTTTCTGGCACCTTCCCCGGTGGAGTTGTGCATGGGGTGTGTTTGGAACATTTTGTCACCAGCCGAGTCCAAAATTCAGCGCTTCCCCATCTCAGCCCAGAAAGCAGGTAGAACAAGTTTTGTGGTGCCTTTCAGCTGCCTACCGCGGTAGTGTAAAAACTAGCAACAGAACTCCTTTCTGGCACCTTCCCCGATGGAGTTGTGCATGGGGTGTGTTTGGAACATTTTGTCACCAGCCGAGTCCAAAATTCAGCGATTCCCCATCTCAGCCCAGAAAGCAGGTAGAACAAGTCTTGTGGTGCCTTTCAGCTGCCTAACGGAGCAATGCAAAAAGTACCAAGAGAACTCGTTTCTGGCACCTTCCCCGGTGGAGTTGTGCTTGGGGTGTGTTAGGAACATTTTGTCACCAGCCGAGTCCAAAATTCAGCGCTTCCCGATCTCAGCCCAGAAAGCAGGTAGAACAAGTTTTGTGGTGCATTTCAGCTGCCTACCGGGGTAGTGTAAAAACTACCAATGGATCTTCTTTCTGGTACCTTCCCCGGAGGAGTTGTGCATGGGGTGTGTTTGGAACATTTTGTCACCAGCCGAGTCCAAAATTCAGCGCTTCCCCATCTCAGCCCAGAAAGCAGGTAGAACAAGTCTTGTGGTGCCTTTCAGCTGCCTACCCGTGTATTGTGAAAAATTTCAACAGAACTCCTTTCTGGCGCCTTCGCCAATGGAGTTGTGCATGGGGTGTGTTTGGAACATTTTGTCACCAGCCGAGTCCAAAATTCAGCGATTCCCCATCTCAGCCCAGAAAGCAGGTAGAACAAGTCTTGTGGTGCCTTTCAGCTGCCTAACGGAGCAATGTAAAAAATACCAAAAGAACTCGTTTCTGGCACCTTCCCCGGTGGAGTTGTGCATGGGGTGTGTTTGGAACATTTTGTCAACAGCCGAGTCCAAAATTCAGCGCTTCCCCACCTCACCCCAGAAAGCAGGTAGAACAAGTTATGTGGTGCCTTTCAGCTGCCTAACGGAGCAATGTAAAAACTACCAACGGAACTCCTTTCTGGCACCTTCCCCGGAGGAGTTGTGCATGGGGTGTGTTTGGAACATTTTGTCACCAGCCGAGTCCAAAATTCATTTCTTCCCGATCTCAGCCCAGAAAGCAGGTAGAACAACTTTTGTGGTGCCTTCCAGCTGCCTACCCTAGCAATTTAAAAAGTACCAACAGAACTCCTTTCTGACACCTTCCACGGTGGAGTTGTGCATGGAGTGTGTTTGGAACATTTTGTCACCAGCCGAGTCCAAAATTCAGCTCTTCCCCAACTGAGCCCAGAAAGCAGGTAGAACAACTTTTGTGATGCATTTCAGCTGCCTACCGCGGTAGTCTAAAAACTAGACACAGAACTCGTATCTGGCCCCTTCGCCAGTGGAGTTGTGCATGGGGTGTGTTTGGAACTTTTTGTCACCAGCCGAGTCCAAAATTCAGCGCTTCCCCATCTCAGCCCAGAAAGCAGGTAGAACAAGTCTTGTGGTGCCTTTCAGCTGCCGACTGGGGTAGTGTAAAAACTTCCAACGGAACTCCTTTCTGGCACCTTCCCCGGTGGAGTTGTGCATGGGGTGTGTTTGGAACATTTTGTCACCAGCCGAGTCCAAAATTCAGCGATTCCCCATCTCAGCCCAGAAAGCAGTTAGAACAAGTCTTGTGGTGCCTTTCAGCTGCCTACCCGAGCAATGTAAAAAGTACCAAGAGAACTCCTTTCTGGCACCTTCCCCGGTGGAGTTGTGCATGGGGTGTGTTTGGAACATTTTGTCACCAGCCGAGTCCAAAATTCAGCGCTTCCCCATCTCAGCCCAGAAAGCAGGTAGAACAAGTCTTGTGGTGCCTTTCAGCTGCCTACCCGAGCAATCTAAAAAGTACCAAGAGAACTCCTTTCTGGCACCTTCCCCGGTGGAGTTGTGCATGGGGTGTGTTAGGAACATTTTGTCACCAGCCGAGGCCAAAATTCAGCGCTTCCCGATCTCAGCCCAGAAAGCAGGTAGAACAAGTTTTGTGGTGCCTTTCAGCTGCCTACTGGGGTAGTGTAAAAACTACCAATAGAACTCATTTCTGGCACCTTCCCCGGTGGAGTTGTGCATGGGGTGTGTTTGGAACATTTTGTCACCAGCCGAGTCCAAAATTCAGCGCTTCCCCATCTCAGCCCAGAAAACAGGTAGAACAAGTTTTGTGGTGCATTTCAGCTGCCTACTGGGGTAGTGTAAAAACTACCAATAGAACTCGTTTCTGGCACATTCCCCGGTGGAGTTGTGCATGGGGTGTGTTTGGAACATTTTGTCACCAGCCAAGTCCAAAATTCAGCGCTTCCCCATCTCAGCCCAGAAAGCAGGTAGAATAAGTTTTGTGTTGCATTGCAGCTGCCTACCGCGGTAGTGTAAAAACTACCAACGGAACTCCTTTCTGGCACCTTCCCCGGAGGAGTTGTGCATGGGGTGTGTTTGGAACATTTTGTCACCAGCCGAGGCCAAACTTCAGCGCTTCCCCATCTCAGCCCAGAAAGCAGGATGAACTACATCTGTGGTCCCTTTCACCTGCCTACCGGGGTAGTGTAAAAACTACCAACAGATCTTCTTTCTGGCAGCTTCCCCGGAGGAGTTGTGCATGGGGTGTGCTTGGAACATTTTGTCACCAGCCGAATCCAAAATTCAGCGCTTCCCCATCTCAGCCCAGAAAGCAGGTAGAACAAGTCTTGTGGTGCCTTTCAGCTGCCTACCCGAGCAATCTAAAAAGTACCAAGAGAACTCCTTTCTGGCACCTTCCCCGGTGGAGTTGTGCATGGGGTGTGTTAGGAACATTTTGTCACCAGCCGAGGCCAAAATTCAGCGCTTCCCGATCTCAGCCCAGAAAGCAGGTAGAACAAGTTTTGTGGTGCCTTTCAGCTGCCTACTGGGGTAGTGTAAAAACTACCAATAGAACTCATTTCTGGCACCTTCCCCGGTGGAGTCGTGCATGGGGTGTGTTTGGAACATTTTGTCACCAGCCGAGTCCAAAATTCAGCGCTTCCCCATCTCAGCCCAGAAAGCAGGATGAACTACATCTGTGGTGCCTTTCAGCTGCCTACCGGGGTTGTGTAAAAACTAGCAAAGGAACTCCTTTCTGGCACCTTCCCCGGTGGAGTTGTGCATGGGGTGTGTTTGGAACATTTTGTGACCAGCCGAGGCCAAAATTCAGCGCTTCCCCATCCTAGCCCAGAAAGCAGGTAGAACAACTTTTGTGGTGCCTTCCAGCTGCCTACCCTAGCAATGTAAAAAGTACCGAGAGAACTCCTTTCTGGCACCTTCCCCGGAGGAGTTGTGCATGGGGTGTGTTTGGAACATTTTGTCACCAGCCGAGTCCAAAATTCAGCGCTTCCCCAACTGAGCCCAGAAAGCAGGTAGAACAACTTTTGTGATGCATTTCAGCTGCCTACAGCGGTAGTCTAAAAACTAGCCACAGAACTCGTATCTGGCCCCTTCGCCAGTGGAGTTGTGCATGGGGTGTGTTTGGAACATGTTGTCACCAGCCGAGGCCAAAATTCAGCGCTTCCCCATCTCAGCCCAGAAAGCAGGTAGAACAAGTCTTGTGGTGCCTTTCAGCTGCCTACCCGAGCAATGTAAAAAGTACCAAGAGAACTCCTTTCTGGCACCTTCCCCGGTGGAGTCGTGCATGGGGTGTGTTTGGAACATTTTGTCACCAGCCGAGTCCAAAATTCAGCGCTTCCCCATCTCAGCCCAGAAAGCAGGTAGAACAAGTCTTGTGGTGCCTTTCAGCTGCCTACCCGAGTAATGTAAAAAATTTCAACAGAACTCCTTTCTGGCACCTTCTCCAGTGGAGTTGTGCATGGGGTGTGTTTGGAACATTTTGTCACCAGCCGAGTCCAAAATTCAGCGCTTCCCCATCTCAGCCCAGAAAGCAGGTAGAACAAGTTATGTGGTGCCTTTCAGCTGCCTACTGGGGTAGTGTAAAAACTACCAACGGAACTCCTTTCTGGCACCTTCCCCGATGGAGTTGTGCATGGGGTGTGTTTGGAACATTTTGTCACCAGCCGAGTCCAAAATTCAGCGCTTCCCCATCTCAGCCCAGAAAGCAGGTAGAACAACTTCTGTGGTGCCTTTCACCTGCCTACCGCGGTAGTGTAAAAACTACCAAGAGAACTCCTGTCTGGCACGTTTCCCGATGGAGTTGTGCATGGGGTGTGTTTGGAACATTTTGTCACCAGCCGAGGCCAAAATTCAGCGCTACCCCATCTCAGCCCAGAAAGCAGGTAGAACAAGTCTTCCGGTGTCTTTCAGCTGCCTACCTGAGTAATGTAAAAAATTTCAACAGAACTCCTTTCTGGCACCTTCTCCAGTGGAGTTGTGCATGGGGTGTATTTGGAACATTTTGTCACCAGCCGAGTCCAAAATTCAGCGCTTCCCCATCCTAGCCCAGAAAGCAGGATGAACTACATCTGTGGTGCATTTCAGCTGCCTACCCGAGTAATGTAAAAAGTTCCAACAGAACTCCTTTCTGGCACCTTGCCCGATGGGGTTGTGCATGGGGTGTGTTTGGAACATGTTGTCACCAGCCGAGTCCAAAATTCAGCGCTTCCCCATCTCAGCCCAGAAAGCAGGTAGAACAAGTTTTGTGGTGCCTTTCAGCTGCCTACCGGGGTAATGTAAAAACTACCAAGAGAACTCCTTTCTGGCACCTTCCCCGATGGAGTTGTGCATGGGGTGTGTTTGGAACATTTTGTCACCAGCCGAGGCCAAAATTCAGCGCTTCCCCATCTCAGCCCAGAAAGCAGGTAGAACAAGTTTTGTGGTGCCTTTCAGCTGCCTACCGGGGTAATGTAAAAACTAGCCACAGAACTCGTATCTGGCCCCTTCGCCAGTGGAGTTGTGCATGGGGTGTGTTTGGAACATTTTGTGACCAGCCGAGGCCAAAATTCAGCGCTTCCCCATCCTAGCCCAGAAAGCAGGTAGAACAACTTTTGTGGTGCCTTCCAGCTGCCTACCCTAGCAATGTAAAAAGTACCGAGAGAACTCCTTTCTGGCCCCTTCGCCAGTGGAGTTGTGCATGGGGTGTGTTTGGAACATTTTGTCAGCAGCCGAGTCCAAAATTCAGCGCTTCCCCAACTGAGCCCAGAAAGCAGGTAGAACAACTTTTGTGATGCATTTCAGCTGCCTACCGCGGTAGTCTAAAAACTAGCCACAGAACTCGTATCTGGCCCCTTCGCCAGTGGAGTTGTGCATGGGGTGTGTTTGGAACATTTTGTCAGCAGCCGAGTCCAAAATTCAGCGCTTCCCCATCTCAGCCCAGAAAGCAGGTAAAACAACTTCTGTGGTGCCTTTCAGCTGCCTACAGGGGTAATGTAAAAACTAGCAACAGAACTCGTATCTGGCCCCTTCCCCGGTGGAGTTGTGCATGGGGTGTGTTTGGAACATTTGTCACCAGCCGAGGCCAAAATTCAGCGCTTCCCCATCTCAGCCCAGAAAGCAGGTAGAACAAGTTTTGTGGTGCCTTTCAGCTGCCTAACGGGGTAATGTAAAAACTACCAAGAGAACTCCTTTCTGGCACCTTCCCCGATGGAGTTGTGCATGGGGTGTGTTTGGAACATTTTGTCACCAGCCGAGTCCAAAATTCAGCCCTTCCCCATCTCAGCCCAGAAAGCAGGTAGAACAAGTTTTGTGGTGCGTTTCAGCTGCCTACTGGGGTAGTGTAAAATCTACCAATAGAACTCGTTTCTGGCACATTCCCCGGTGGAGTTGTGCATGGGGTGTGTTTGGAACATTTTGTCACCAGCCGAGTCCAAAATTCAGCGCTTCCCCATCTCAGCCCAGAAAGCAGGTAGAATAAGTTTTGTGTTGCATTTCAGCTGCCTACCGCGGTAGTCTAAAAACTACCAACGGAACTCCTTTCTGGCACCTTCCCCGGAGGAGTTGTGCATGGGGTGTGTTTGGAACATTTTGTCACCAGCCGAGGCCAAACTTCAGCGCTTCCCCATCTCAGCCCAGAAAGCAGGATGAACTACATCTGTGGTCCCTTTCACCTGCCTATCGGGGTAGTGTAAAAACTACCAACGGATCTTCTTTCTGGCAGCTTCCCCGGAGGAGTTGTGCATGGGGTGTGTTTGGAACATTTTGTCACCAGCCGAGTCCAAAATTCAGCGCTTCCCCATCTCAGCCCAGAAAGCAGGTAGAACAAGTCTTGTGGTGCCTTTCAGCTGCCTACCCGAGCAATCTAAAAAGTACCAAGAGAACTCCTTTCTGGCACCTTCCCCGGTGGAGTTGTGCATGGGGTGTGTTAGGAACATTTTGTCACCAGCCGAGGCCAAAATTCAGCGCTTCCCCATCTCAGCCCAGAAAGCAGGTAGAACAAGTTTTGTGGTGCCTTTCAGCTGCCTACTGGGGTAGTGTAAAAACTACCAATAGAACTCATTTCTGGCACCTTCCCCGGTGGAGTTGTGCATGGGGTGTGTTTGGAACATTTTGTCACCAGCCGAGTCCAAAATTCAGCGCTTCCCCATCTCAGCCCAGAAAGCAGGTAGAACAAGTTTTGTGGTGCGTTTCAGCTGCCTACTGGGGTAGTGTAAAAACTACCAATAGAACTCGTTTCTGGCACATTCCCCGGTGGAGTTGTGCATGGGGTGTGTTTGGAACATTTTGTCACCAGCCGAGTCCAAAATTCAGCGCTTCCCCATCTCAGCCCAGAAAGCAGGTAGAATAAGTTTTGTGTTGCATTTCAGCTGCCTACCGCGGTAGTGTAAAAACTACCAACGGAACTCCTTTCTGGCACCTTCCCCGGAGGAGTTGTGCATGGGGTGTGTTTGGAACATTTTGTCACCAGCCGAGGCCAAACTTCAGCGCTTCCCCATCTCAGCCCAGAAAGCAGGTAGAACAAGTCTTTTGGTGCCTTTCAGCTGCCTACCCGAGCAATGTAAAAAGTACCAAAAGAACTCGTTTCTGGCAGCTTCCCCGGAGGAGTTGTGCATGGGGTGTGTTTGGAACATTTTGTCACCAGCCGAGTCCAAAATTCAGCGCTTCCCCATCTCAGCCCAGAAAGCAGGTAGAACAAGTCTTGTGGTGCCTTTCAGCTGCCTACCCGAGCAATCTAAAAAGTACCAAGAGAACTCCTTTCTGGCACCTTCCCCGGTGGAGTTGTGCATGGGGTGTGTTAGGAACATTTTGTCACCAGCCGAGGCCAAAATTCAGCGCTTCCCCATCTCAGCCCAGAAAGCAGGTAGAACAAGTTTTGTGGTGCCTTTCAGCTGCCTACTGGGGTAGTGTAAAAACTACCAATAGAACTCATTTCTGGCACCTTCCCCGGTGGAGTCGTGCATGGGGTGTGTTTGGAACATTTTGTCACCAGCCGAGTCCAAAATTCAGCGCTTCCCCATCTCAGCCCAGAAAGCAGGATGAACTACATCTGTGGTTCCTTTCAGCTGCCTACCGGGGTTGTGTAAAAACTAGCAAAGGAACTCCTTTCTGGCACCTTCCCCGGTGGAGTTGTGCATGGGGTGTGTTTGGAACATTTTGTGACCAGCCGAGGCCAAAATTCAGCGCTTCCCCATCCTAGCCCAGAAAGCAGGTAGAACAACTTTTCTGGTGCCTTCCAGCTGCCTACCCTAGCAATGTAAAAAGTACCGAGAGAACTCCTTTCTGGCACCTTCCCCGGAGGAGTTGTGCATGGGGTGTGTTTGGAACATTTTGTCACCAGCCGAGTCCAAAATTCAGCGCTTCCCCAACTGAGCCCAGAAAGCAGGTAGAACAACTTTTGTGATGCATTTCAGCTGCCTACAGCGGTAGTCTAAAAACTAGCCACAGAACTCGTATCTGGCCCCTTCGCCAGTGGAGTTGTGCATGGGGTGTGTTTGGAACATTTTGTCACCAGCCGAGGCCAAAATTCAGCGCTTCCCCATCTCAGCCCAGAAAGCAGGTAGAACAAGTCTTGTGGTGCCTTTCAGCTGCCTACCCGAGCAATGTAAAAAGTACCAAGAGAACTCCTTTCTGGCACCTTCCCCGGTGGAGTCGTGCATGGGGTGTGTTTGGAACATTTTGTCAGCAGCCGAGTCCAAAATTCAGCGCTTCCCCAACTGAGCCCAGAAAGCAGGTAGAACAACTTTTGTGATGCATTTCAGCTGCCTACCGCGGTAGTCTAAAAACTAGCCACAGAACTCGTATCTGGCCCCTTCGCCAGTGGAGTTGTGCATGGGGTGTGTTTGGAACATTTTGTCACCAGCCGAGTCCAAAATTCAGCGCTTCCCCATCTCAGCCCAGAAAGCAGGTAAAACAACTTCTGTGGTGCCTTTCAGCTGCCTACAGGGGTAATGTAAAAACTAGCAACAGAACTCGTATCTGGCCCCTTCCCCGGTGGAGTTGTGCATGGGGTGTGTTTGGAACATTTGTCACCAGCCGAGGCCAAAATTCAGCGCTTCCCCATCTCAGCCCAGAAAGCAGGTAGAACAAGTTTTGTGGTGCCTTTCAGCTGCCTAACGGGGTAATGTAAAAACTACCAAGAGAACTCCTTTCTGGCACCTTCCCCGATGGAGTTGTGCATGGGGTGTGTTTGGAACATTTTGTCACCAGCCGAGTCCAAAATTCAGCCCTTCCCCATCTCAGCCCAGAAAGCAGGTAGAACAAGTTTTGTGGTGCGTTTCAGCTGCCTACTGGGGTAGTGTAAAATCTACCAATAGAACTCGTTTCTGGCACATTCCCCGGTGGAGTTGTGCATGGGGTGTGTTTGGAACATTTTGTCACCAGCCGAGTCCAAAATTCAGCGCTTCCCCATCTCAGCCCAGAAAGCAGGTAGAATAAGTTTTGTGTTGCATTTCAGCTGCCTACCGCGGTAGTCTAAAAACTACCAACGGAACTCCTTTCTGGCACCTTCCCCGGAGGAGTTGTGCATGGGGTGTGTTTGGAACATTTTGTCACCAGCCGAGGCCAAACTTCAGCGCTTCCCCATCTCAGCCCAGAAAGCAGGATGAACTACATCTGTGGTCCCTTTCACCTGCCTATCGGGGTAGTGTAAAAACTACCAACGGATCTTCTTTCTGGCAGCTTCCCCGGAGGAGTTGTGCATGGGGTGTGTTTGGAACATTTTGTCACCAGCCGAGTCCAAAATTCAGCGCTTCCCCATCTCAGCCCAGAAAGCAGGTAGAACAAGTCTTGTGGTGCCTTTCAGCTGCCTACCCGAGCAATCTAAAAAGTACCAAGAGAACTCCTTTCTGGCACCTTCCCCGGAGGAGTTGTGCATGGGGTGTGTTAGGAACATTTTGTCACCAGCCGAGGCCAAAATTCAGCGCTTCCCGATCTCAGCCCAGAAAGCAGGTAGAACAAGTTTTGTGGTGCCTTTCAGCTGCCTACTGGGGTAGTGTAAAAACTACCAATAGAACTCATTTCTGGCACCTTCCCCGGTGGAGTTGTGCATGGGGTGTGTTTGGAACATTTTGTCACCAGCCGAGTCCAAAATTCAGCGCTTCCCCATCTCAGCCCAGAAAGCAGGTAGAACAAGTTTTGTGGTGCGTTTCAGCTGCCTACTGGGGTAGTGTAAAAACTACCAATAGAACTCGTTTCTGGCACATTCCCCGGTGGAGTTGTGCATGGGGTGTGTTTGGAACATTTTGTCACCAGCCGAGTCCAAAATTCAGCGCTTCCCCATCTCAGCCCAGAAAGCAGGTAGAATAAGTTTTGTGTTGCATTTCAGCTGCCTACCGCGGTAGTGTAAAAACTACCAACGGAACTCCTTTCTGGCACCTTCCCCGGAGGAGTTGTGCATGGGGTGTGTTTGGAACATTTTGTCACCAGCCGAGGCCAAACTTCAGCGCTTCCCCATCTCAGCCCAGAAAGCAGGATGAACTACATCTGTGGTCCCTTTCACCTGCCTACCGGGGTAGTGTAAAAACTACCAACAGATCTTCTTTCTGGCAGCTTCCCCGGAGGAGTTGTGCATGGGGTGTGTTTGGAACATTTTGTCACCAGCCGAGTCCAAAATTCAGCGCTTCCCCATCTCAGCCCAGAAAGCAGGTAGAACAAGTCTTGTGGTGCCTTTCAGCTGCCTACCCGAGCAATCTAAAAAGTACCAAGAGAACTCCTTTCTGGCACCTTCCCCGGTGGAGTTGTGCATGGGGTGTGTTAGGAACATTTTGTCACCAGCCGAGGCCAAAATTCAGCGCTTCCCGATCTCAGCCCAGAAAGCAGGTAGAACAAGTTTTGTGGTGCCTTTCAGCTGCCTACTGGGGTAGTGTAAAAACTACCAATAGAACTCATTTCTGGCACCTTCCCCGGTGGAGTCGTGCATGGGGTGTGTTTGGAACATTTTGTCACCAGCCGAGTCCAAAATTCAGCGCTTCCCCATCTCAGCCCAGAAAGCAGGATGAACTACATCTGTGGTGCCTTTCAGCTGCCTACCGGGGTTGTGTAAAAACTAGCAAAGGAACTCCTTTCTGGCACCTTCCCCGGTGGAGTTGTGCATGGGGTGTGTTTGGAACATTTTGTGACCAGCCGAGGCCAAAATTCAGCGCTTCCCCATCCTAGCCCAGAAAGCAGGTAGAACAACTTTTGTGGTGCCTTCCAGCTGCCTACCCTAGCAATGTAAAAAGTACCGAGAGAACTCCTTTCTGGCACCTTCCCCGGAGGAGTTGTGCATGGGGTGTGTTTGGAACATTTTGTCACCAGCCGAGTCCAAAATTCAGCGCTTCCCCAACTGAGCCCAGAAAGCAGGTAGAACAACTTTTGTGATGCATTTCAGCTGCCTACAGCGGTAGTCTAAAAACTAGCCACAGAACTCGTATCTGGCCCCTTCGCCAGTGGAGTTGTGCATGGGGTGTGTTTGGAACATTTTGTCACCAGCCGAGGCCAAAATTCAGCGCTTCCCCATCTCAGCCCAGAAAGCAGGTAGAACAAGTCTTGTGGTGCCTTTCAGCTGCCTACCCGAGCAATGTAAAAAGTACCAAGAGAACTCCTTTCTGGCACCTTCCCCGGTGGAGTCGTGCATGGGGTGTGTTTGGAACATTTTGTCACCAGCCGAGTCCAAAATTCAGCGCTTCCCCATCTCAGCCCAGAAAGCAGGTAGAACAAGTCTTGTGGTGCCTTTCAGCTGCCTACCCGAGTAATGTAAAAAATTTCAACAGAACTCCTTTCTGGCACCTTCTCCAGTGGAGTTGTGCATGGGGTGTGTTTGGAACATTTTGTCACCAGCCGAGTCCAAAATTCAGCGCTTCCCCATCTCAGCCCAGAAAGCAGGTAGAACAAGTTATGTGGTGCCTTTCAGCTGCCTACTGGGGTAGTGTAAAAACTACCAACGGAACTCCTTTCTGGCACCTTCCCCGATGGAGTTGTGCATGGGGTGTGTTTGGAACATTTTGTCACCAGCCGAGTCCAAAATTCAGCGATTCCCCATCTCAGCCCAGAAAGCAGGTAGAACAACTTCTGTGGTGCCTTTCACCTGCCTACCGCGGTAGTGTAAAAACTACCAAGAGAACTCCTGTCTGGCACGTTTCCCGATGGAGTTGTGCATGGGGTGTGTTTGGAACATTTTGTTCACCAGCCGAGGCCAAAATTCAGCGCTTCCCAATCTCAGCCCAGAAAGCAGGATGAACTACATCTGTGGTGCATTTCAGCTGCCTACCCGAGTAATGTAAAAAGTTCCAACAGAACTCCTTTCTGGCACCTTGCCCGATGGAGTTGTGCATGGGGTGTGTTTGGAACATGTTGTCACCAGCCGAGTCCAAAATTCAGCGATTCCCCATCTCAGCCCAGAAAGCAGGTAGAACAAGTTTTGTGGTGCCTTTCAGCTGCCTACCGGGGTAATGTAAAAACTACCAAGAGAACTCCTTTCTGGCACCTTCCCCGATGGAGTTGTGCATGGGGTGTGTTTGGAACATTTTGTCACCAGCCGAGGCCAAAATTCAGCGCTTCCCCATCTCAGCCCAGAAAGCAGGTAGAACAACTTTTGTGGTGCCTTCCAGCTGCCTACCCTAGCAATGTAAAAAGTACCGAGAGAACTCCTTTCTGGCCCCTTCGCCAGTGGAGTTGTGCATGGGGTGTGTTTGGAACATTTTGTCACCAGCCGAGTCCAAAATTCAGCGCTTCCCCAACTGAGCCCAGAAAGCAGGTAGAACAACTTTTGTGATGCATTTCAGCTGCCTACGGCGGTAGTCTAAAAACTAGCCACAGAACTCGTATCTGGCCCCTTCGCCAGTGGAGTTGTGCATGGGGTGTGTTTGGAACATTTTGTCACCAGCCGAGGCCAAAATTCAGCGCTTCCCCATCTCAGCCCAGAAAGCAGGTAGAACAAGTTTTGTGGTGCCTTTCAGCTGCCTACCGGGGTAATGTAAAAACTACCAAGAGAACTCCTTTCTGGCACCTTCCCCGATGGAGTTGTGCATGGGGTGTGTTTGGAACATTTTGTCACCAGCCGAGGCCAAAATTCAGCGCTTCCCCATCTCAGCCCAGGAAGCAGGTAGAAAAAGTTTTGTGGTGCCTTTCAGCTGCCTATTGGGGTAGTGTAAGAACTACCAATAGAACTCCTTTCTGGCACCTTCCCCGGAGGAGCTGTGCATGGGGTGTGTTTGGAACATTTTGTCACCAGCCGAGGCCAAACTTCAGCGCTTCCCCATCTCAGCCCAGAAAGCAGGTAGAACAAGTCTTTTGGTGCCTTTCAGCTGCCTACCCGAGCAATGTAAAAAGTACCAAAAGAACTCGTTTCTGGCACCTTCCCCGGTGGAGTTGTGCATGGGGTGTGTTTGGAACATTTTTTCACCAGCCGAGGCCAAAATTCAGCGCTTCCCAATCTCAGCCCAGAAAGCAGGTAGAACAAGTCTTGTGGTGCCTTTCAGCTGCCTACCCGAGCAATGTAAAAACTAGCAACAGAACTCCTTTCTGGCACCTTCCCCGATGGAGTTGTGCATGGGGTGTGTTTGGAACATTTTGTCACCAGCCGAGTCCAAAATTCAGCGCTTCCCCATCTCAGCCCAGAAAGCAGGTAGAACAAGTCTTGTGGTGCCTTTCAGCTGCCTACCCGAGTAATGTAAAAAGTTCCAACAGAACTCCTTTCTGGCACCTTGCCCGATGGAGTTGTGCATGGGGTGTGTTTGGAACATTTTGTCACCAGCCGAGGCCAAAATTCAGCGCTTCCCCATCTCAGCCCAGAAAGCAGCTAGAACAACTTTTGTGGTGCCTTTCAGCTGCCTACCCAAGCAATGTAAAAAGTACCAAGAGAACTCCTGTCTGGCACCTTCCCCGGTGGAGTCGTGCATGGGGTGTGTTTGGAACATTTTGTCACCAGCCGAGGCCAAACTTCAGCGCTTCCCCACCTCACCGCAGAAAGCAGGATGAACTACATCTGTGGTACCTTTCAGCTGCCTACCGGGGTAGTGTAAGAACTTACAACGGAACTCCTTTCTGGCACCTTCCCCGGTGGAGTTGTGCATGGGGTGTGTTTGGAACATTTTGTCACCAGCCGAGGCCAAAATTCAGCGCTTCCCCACCTCACCCCAGAAAGCAGGATGAACTACATCTGTGGTACCTTTCAGCTGCCTACCGGGGTAGTGTAAGAACTTACAACGGAACTCCTTTCTGGCACCTTCCCCGGTGGAGTTGTGCATTGGGTGTGTTTGGAACATTTTGTCACCAGCCAAGTCCAAAATTCAGCGCTTCCCCATCTCAGCCCAGAAAGCAGGTCGAACAAGTCTTGTGGTGCCTTTCAGCTGCCTACCCGAGTAATGTAAAAACTAGCAACAGAACTCCTTTCTGGCACCTTCCCCAGTGGAGTTGTGCATGGGGTGTGTTTGGAACATTTTGTCACCAGCCGAGTCCAAAATTCAGCGCTTCCCCATCTCAGCCCAGAAAGCAGGTAGAACAAGTCTTGTGGTGCCTTTCAGCTGCCTACCCGAGCAATGTAAAAAGTACCAAGAGAACTCCTTTCTGGCACCTTCCCCGGTGGAGTTGTGCATGGGGTGTGTTTGGAACATTTTGTCACCAGCCGAGGCCAAAATTCAGTGCTTCCCAACCTCACCCCAG
This sequence comes from Falco peregrinus, assembly GCF_023634155.1. Taxonomy (NCBI): domain Eukaryota; kingdom Metazoa; phylum Chordata; class Aves; order Falconiformes; family Falconidae; genus Falco; species Falco peregrinus. Next base: position 56,042,481 of record NC_073721.1, read on the forward strand.
AAAGCAGGATGAACTACATCTGTGGTGCCTTTCAGCTGCCTACCGGGGTAGTGTAAAAACTAGCAAAGGAACTTCTTTCTGGCACCTTCCCCGGTGGAGTTGTGCATGGGGTGTGTTTGGAACATTTTGTCACCAGCCGAGGCCAAAATTCAGCGCTTCCCCACCTCACCCCAGAAAGCAGGATGAACTACATCTGTGGTACCTTTCAGCTGCCTACCGGGGTAGTGTAAAAACTAGCAAAGGAACTCCTTTCTGACACCTTCCCCGGTGGAGTCGTTCATGGGGTGTGTTTGGAACATTTTGTCACCAGCCGAGTCCAAAATTCAGCGCTTCCCCACCTCACCCCAGAAAGCAGGTAGATCAAGTTTTGTGGTGCCTTTCAGCTGCCTACCGGGGTAATGTAAAAACTAGCAACAGAACTCCTTTCTGGCACCTTCCCCGATGGAGTTGTGCATGGGGTGTGTTTGGAACATTTTGTCACCAGCCGAGTCCAAAATTCAGCGCTTCCCCATCTCAGCCCAGAAAGCAGGTAGAACAAGTCTTGTGGTGCCTTTCAGCTGCCTACCCAAGTAATGTAAAAAGTTCCAACAGAACTCCTTTCTGGCACCTTGCCCGATGGAGTTGTGCATGGGGTGTGTTTGGAACATTTTGTCACCAGCCGAGTCCAAAATTCAGCGCTTCCCCATCTCAGCCCAGAAAGCAGCTAGAACAACTTTTGTGGTGCCTTTCAGCTGCCTACCCAAGCAATGTAAAAAGTACCAAGAGAACTCCTGTCTGGCACCTTCCCCGGTGGACTCGTGCATGGGGTGTGTTTGGAACATTTTGTCACCAGCCGAGGCCAAACTTCAGCGCTTCCCCACCTCACCCCAGAAAGCAGGATGAACTACATCTGTGGTACCTTTCAGCTGCCTACCGGGGTAGTGGAAGAACTTACAACGGAACTCCTTTCTGGCACCTTCCCCGGTGGAGTTGTGCATGGGGTGTGTTTGGAACATTTTGTCACCAGCCGAGGCCAAAATTCAGCGCTTCCCCACCTCACCCCAGAAAGCAGGATGAACTACATCTGTGGTACCTTTCAGCTGCCTACCGGGATAGTGTAAGAACTTACAACGGAACTCCTTTCTGGCACCTTCCCCAATGGAGTTGTGCATGGGGTGTGTTTGGAACATTTTGTCACCAGCCGAGTCCAAAATTCAGCGCTTCCCCATCTCAGCCCAAAAAGCAGGTAGAACAAGTCTTGTGGTGCCTTTCAGCTCCCTACCCGAGCAATGTAAAAAGTACCAAGAGAACTCCTTTCTGGCACCTTCCCCGGTGGAGTTGTGCATGGGGTGTGTTTGGAACATTTTGTCACCAGCCGAGGCCAAAATTCAGTGCTTCCCCACCTCACCCCAGAAAGCAGGATGAACTACATCTGTGGTACCTTTCAGCTGCCTACCGGGGTAGTGTAAGAACTTACAACGGAACTTCTTTCTGGCACCTTCCCCGGTGGAGTTGTGCATGGGGTGTGTTTGGAACATTTTGTCACCAGCCAAGTCCAAAATTCAGCGCTTCGCCATCTCAGCCCAGAAAGCAGGTAGAACAAGTCTTGTGGTGCCTTTCAGCTGCCTACCCGAGCAATGTAAAAAGTACCAAGAGAACTCCTTTCTGGCACCTTCCCCGGTGGAGTTGTGCATGGGGTGTGTTTGGAACATTTTGTCACCAGCCGAGGCCAAAATTCAGTGCTTCCCAACCTCACCCCAGAAAGCAGGATGAACTACATCTGTGGTACCTTTCAGCTGCCTACCGGGGTAGTTTAAAAACTAGCAAAGGAACTTCTTTCTGGCACCTTCCCCGGTGGAGTTGTGCATGGGGTGTGTTTGGAACATTTTGTCACCAGCCGAGGCCAAAATTCAGCACTTCCCCACCTCACCCCAGAAAGCAGGAAGAACTACATCTGTGGTACCTTTCAGCTGCCTACCGGGGTAGTGTAAAAACTAGCAAAGGAACTCCTTTCTGACACCTTCCCCGGTGGAGTCGTTCATGGGGTGTGTTTGGAACATTTTGTCACCAGCCGAGGCCAAACTTCAGCGCTTCCCCACCTCACCCCAGAAAGCAGGTAGATCAAGTCTTGTGGTGCCTTTCAGCTGCCTACCCAAGTAATGTAAAAGGTTCCAACAGAACTCCTTTCTGGCACCTTGCCCGATGGAGTTGTGCATGGGGTGTGTTTGGAACATTTTGTCACCAGCCGAGGCCAAAATTCAGCGCTTCCCCATCTCAGCCCAGAAAGCAGCTAGAACAACTTTTGTGGTGCCTTTCAGCTGCCTACCCAAGCAATGTAAAAAGTACCAAGAGAACTCCTGTCTGGCACCTTCCCCGGTGGAGTCGTGCATGGGGTGTGTTTGGAACATTTTGTCACCAGCCGAGGCCAAACTTCAGCGCTTCCCCACCTCACCCCAGAAAGCAGGATGAACTACATCTGTGGTACCTTTCAGCTGCCTACCGGGGTAGTGGAAGAACTTACAACGGAACTCCTTTCTGGCACCTTCCCCGGTGGAGTTGTGCATGGGGTGTGTTTGGAACATTTTGTCACCAGCCGAGTCCAAAATTCAGCGCTTCCCCATCTCAGCCCAGAAAGCAGGTAGAACAACTTCTGTGGTGCCTTTCACCTGCCTACCGCGGTAGTGTAAAAACTACCAAGAGAACTCCTGTCTGGCACGTTTCCCGATGGAGTTGTGCATGGGGTGTGTTTGGAACATTTTGTTCACCAGCCGAGGCCAAAATTCAGCGCTTCCCCATCTCAGCCCAGAAAGCAGGATGAACTACATCTGTGGTGCATTTCAGCTGCCTACCCGAGTAATGTAAAAAGTTCCAACAGAACTCCTTTCTGGCACCTTGCCCGATGGAGTTGTGCATGGGGTGTGTTTGGAACATGTTGTCACCAGCCGAGTCCAAAATTCAGCGCTTCCCCATCTCAGCCCAGAAAGCAGGTAGAACAAGTTTTGTGGTGCCTTTCAGCTGCCTACCGGGGTAATGTAAAAACTACCAAGAGAACTCCTTTCTGGCACCTTCCCCGATGGAGTTGTGCATGGGGTGTGTTTGGAACATTTTGTCACCAGCCGAGGCCAAAATTCAGCGCTTCCCCATCCTAGCCCAGAAAGCAGGTAGAACAACTTTTGTGGTGCCTTCCAGCTGCCTACCCTAGCAATGTAAAAAGTACCGAGAGAACTCCTTTCTGGCCCCTTCGCCAGTGGAGTTGTGCATGGGGTGTGTTTGGAACATTTTGTCACCAGCCGAGTCCAAAATTCAGCGCTTCCCCAACTGAGCCCAGAAAGCAGGTAGAACAACTTTTGTGATGCATTTCAGCTGCCTACGGCGGTAGTCTAAAAACTAGCCACAGAACTCGTATCTGGCCCCTTCGCCAGTGGAGTTGTGCATGGGGTGTGTTTGGAACATTTTGTCACCAGCCGAGGCCAAAATTCAGCGCTTCCCCATCTCAGCCCAGAAAGCAGGTAGAACAAGTTTTGTGGTGCCTTTCAGCTGCCTACCGGGGTAATGTAAAAACTACCAAGAGAACTCCTTTCTGGCACCTTCCCCGATGGAGTTGTGCATGGGGTGTGTTTGGAAAATTTTGTCACCAGCCGAGGCCAAAATTCAGCGCTTCCCCATCTCAGCCCAGGAAGCAGGTAGAACAAGTTTTGTGGTGCCTTTCAGCTGCCTATTGGGGTAGTGTAAGAACTACCAATAGAACTCCTTTCTGGCACCTTCCCCGGAGGAGCTGTGCATGGGGTGTGTTTGGAACATTTTGTCACCAGCCGAGGCCAAACTTCAGCGCTTCCCCATCTCAGCCCAGAAAGCAGGTAGAACAAGTCTTGTGGTGCCTTTCAGCTGCCTACCCGAGCAATGTAAAAAGTACCAAAAGAACTCGTTTCTGGCACCTTCCCCGGTGGAGTTGTGCATGGGGTGTGTTTGGAACATTTTTTCACCAGCCGAGGCCAAAATTCAGCGCTTCCCCATCTCAGCCCAGAAAGCAGGTAGAACAAGTCTTGTGGTGCCTTTCAGCTGCCTACCCGAGTAATGTAAAAAGTTCCAACAGAACTCCTTTCTGGCACCTTGCCCGATGGAGTTGTGCATGGGGTGTGTTTGGAACATTTTGTCACCAGCCGAGGCCAAAATTCAGCGCTTCCCCATCTCAGCCCAGAAAGCAGCTAGAACAACTTTTGTGGTGCCTTTCAGCTGCCTACCCAAGCAATGTAAAAAGTACCAAGAGAACTCCTGTCTGGCACCTTCCCCGGTGGAGTCGTGCATGGGGTGTGTTTGGAACATTTTGTCACCAGCCGAGGCCAAACTTCAGCGCTTCCCCACCTCACCGCAGAAAGCAGGATGAACTACATCTGTGGTACCTTTCAGCTGCCTACCGGGGTAGTGTAAGAACTTACAACGGAACTCCTTTCTGGCACCTTCCCCGGTGGAGTTGTGCATGGGGTGTGTTTGGAACATTTTGTCACCAGCCGAGGCCAAAATTCAGCGCTTCCCCACCTCACCGCAGAAAGCAGGATGAACTACATCTGTGGTACCTTTCAGCTGCCTACCGGGGTAGTGTAAGAACTTACAACGGAACTCCTTTCTGGCACCTTCCCCGGTGGAGTTGTGCATTGGGTGTGTTTGGAACATTTTGTCACCAGCCAAGTCCAAAATTCAGCGCTTCCCCATCTCAGCCCAGAAAGCAGGTAGAACAAGTCTTGTGGTGCCTTTCAGCTGCCTACCCGAGTAATGTAAAAACTAGCAACAGAACTCCTTTCTGGCACCTTCCCCAGTGGAGTTGTGCATGGGGTGTGTTTGGAACATTTTGTCACCAGCCGAGTCCAAAATTCAGCGCTTCCCCATCTCAGCCCAGAAAGCAGGTAGAACAAGTCTTGTGGTGCCTTTCAGCTGCCTACCCGAGCAATGTAAAAAGTACCAAGAGAACTCCTTTCTGGCACCTTCCCCGGTGGAGTTGTGCATGGGGTGTGTTTGGAACATTTTGTCACCAGCCGAGGCCAAAATTCAGTGCTTCCCAACCTCACCCCAGAAAGCAGGATGAACTACATCTGTGGTACCTTTCAGCTGCCTACCGGGGTAGTGTAAAAACTAGCAAAGGAACTTCTTTCTGGCACCTTCCCCGGTGGAGTTGTGCATGGGGTGTGTTTGGAACATTTTGTCACCAGCCGAGGCCAAAATTCAGCGCTTCCCCACCTCACCCAAGAAGCAGGATGAACTACATCTGTGGTACCTTTCAGCTGCCTACCGGGGTAGTGTAAAAACTAGCAAAGGAACTCCTTTCTGACACCTTCCCCGGTGGAGTCGTTCATGGGGTGTGTTTGGAACATTTTGTCACCAGCCGAGGCCAAACTTCAGCGCTTCCCCACCTCACCCCAGAAAGCAGGTAGATCAAGTTTTGTGGTGCCTTTCAGCTGCCTACCGGGGTAATGTAAAAACTACCAACGGAACTCCTTTCTGGCACCTTCCCCGATGGAGTTGTGCATGGGGTGTGTTTGGAACATTTTGTCACCAGCCGAGTCCAAAATTCAGCGCTTCCCCATCTCAGCCCAGAAAGCAGGTAGAACAAGTCTTGTGGTGCCTTTCAGCTGCCTACCCAAGTAATGTAAAAAGTTCCAACAGAACTCCTTTCTGGCACCTTGCCCGATGGAGTTGTGCATGGGGTGTGTTTGGAACATTTTGTCACCAGCCGAGGCCAAAATTCAGCGCTTCCCCATCTCAGCCCAGAAAGCAGCTAGAACAACTTTTGTGGTGCCTTTCAGCTGCCTACCCAAGCAATGTAAAAAGTACCAAGAGAACTCCTGTCTGGCACCTTCCCCGGTGGAGTCGTGCATGGGGTGTGTTTGGAACATTTTGTCACCAGCCGAGGCCAAACTTCAGCGCTTCCCCACCTCACCGCAGAAAGCAGGATGAACTACATCTGTGGTACCTTTCAGGTGCCTACCGGGGTAGTGTAAGAACTTACAACGGAACTCCTTTCTGGCACCTTCCCCGGTGGAGTTGTGCATGGGGTGTGTTTGGAACATTTTGTCACCAGCCGAGGCCAAAATTCAGCGCTTCCCCACCTCACCGCAGAAAGCAGGATGAACTACATCTGTGGTACCTTTCAGCTGCCTACCGGGGTAGTGTAAGAACTTACAACGGAACTCCTTTCTGGCACCTTCCCCGGTGGAGTTGTGCATTGGGTGTGTTTGGAACATTTTGTCACCAGCCAAGTCCAAAATTCAGCGCTTCCCCATCTCAGCCCAGAAAGCAGGTAGAACAAGTCTTGTGGTGCCTTTCAGCTGCCTACCCGAGTAATGTAAAAACTAGCAACAGAACTCCTTTCTGGCACCTTCCCCAGTGGAGTTGTGCATGGGGTGTGTTTGGAACATTTTGTCACCAGCCGAGTCCAAAATTCAGCGCTTCCCCATCTCAGCCCAGAAAGCAGGTAGAACAAGTCTTGTGGTGCCTTTCAGCTGCCTACCCGAGCAATGTAAAAAGTACCAAGAGAACTCCTTTCTGGCACCTTCCCCGGTGGAGTTGTGCATGGGGTGTGTTTGGAACATTTTGTCACCAGCCGAGGCCAAAATTCAGTGCTTCCCAACCTCACCCCAGAAAGCAGGATGAACTACATCTGTGGTACCTTTCAGCTGCCTACCGGGGTAGTGTAAAAACTAGCAAAGGAACTCCTTTCTGGCACCTTCCCCGGTGGAGTTGTGCATGGGGTGTGTTTGGAACATTTTGTCACCAGCCGAGGCCAAAATTCAGCGCTTCCCCACCTCACCCCAGAAAGCAGGATGAACTACATCTGTGGTACCTTTCAGCTGCCTACCGGGGTAGTGTAAAAACTAGCAAAGGAACTCCTTTCTGACACCTTCCCCGGTGGAGTCGTTCATGGGGTGTGTTTGGAACATTTTGTCACCAGCCGAGGCCAAACTTCAGCGCTTCCCCACCTCACCCCAGAAAGCAGGTAGATCAAGTTTTGTGGTGCCTTTCAGCTGCCTACCGGGGTAATGTAAAAACTACCAACGGAACTCCTTTCTGGCACCTTCCCCGATGGAGTTGTGCATGGGGTGTGTTTGGAACATTTTGTCACCAGCCGAGTCCAAAATTCAGTGCTTCCCCATCTCAGCCCAGAAAGCAGGTAGAACAAGTCTTGTGGTGCCTTTCAGCTGCCTACCCAAGTAATGTAAAAAGTTCCAACAGAACTCCTTTCTGGCACCTTGCCCGATGGAGTTGTGCATGGGGTGTGTTTGGAACATTTTGTCACCAGCCGAGGCCAAAATTCAGCGCTTCCCCATCTCAGCCCAGAAAGCAGCTAGAACAACTTTTGTGGTGCCTTTCAGCTGCCTACCCAAGCAATGTAAAAAGTACCAAGAGAACTCCTGTCTGGCACCTTCCCCGGTGGACTCGTGCATGGGGTGTGTTTGGAACATTTTGTCACCAGCCGAGGCCAAACTTCAGCGCTTCCCCACCTCACCCCAGAAAGCAGGATGAACTACATCTGTGGTACCTTTCAGCTGCCTACCGGGGTAGTGGAAGAACTTACAACGGAACTCCTTTCTGGCACCTTCCCCGGTGGAGTTGTGCATGGGGTGTGTTTGGAACATTTTGTCACCAGCCGAGGCCAAAATTCAGCGCTTCCCCACCTCACCCCAGAAAGCAGGATGAACTACATCTGTGGTACCTTTCAGCTGCCTACCGGGATAGTGTAAGAACTTACAACGGAACTCCTTTCTGGCACCTTCCCCGATGGAGTTGTGCATTGGGTGTGTTTGGAACATTTTGTCACCAGCCAAGTCCAAAATTCAGCGCTTCCCCATCTCAGCCCAGAAAGCAGGTAGAACAAGTCTTGTGGTGCCTTTCAGCTGCCTACCCGAGTAATGTAAAAACTAGCAACAGAACTCCTTTCTGGCACCTTCCCCGATGGAGTTGTGCATGGGGTGTGTTTGGAACATTTTGTCACCAGCCGAGTCCAAAATTCAGCGCTTCCCCATCTCAGCCCAGAAAGCAGGTAGAACAAGTCTTGTGGTGCCTTTCAGCTGCCTACCCGAGCAATGTAAAAAGTACCAAGAGAACTCCTTTCTGGCACCTTCCCCGGTGGAGTTGTGCATGGGGTGTGTTTGGAACATTTTGTCACCAGCCGAGGCCAAAATTCAGTGCTTCCCAACCTCACCCCAGAAAGCAGGATGAACTACATCTGTGGTACCTTTCAGCTGCCTACCGGGGTAGTGTAAAAACTAGCAAAGGAACTTCTTTCTGGCACCTTCCCCGGTGGAGTTGTGCATGGGGTGTGTTTGGAACATTTTGTCACCAGCCGAGGCCAAAATTCAGCGCTTCCCCACCTCACCCAAGAAAGCAGGATGAACTACATCTGTGGTACCTTTCAGCTGCCTACCGGGGTAGTGTAAAAACTAGCAAAGGAACTCCTTTCTGACACCTTCCCCGGTGGAGTCGTTCATGGGGTGTGTTTGGAACATTTTGTCACCAGCCGAGGCCAAACTTCAGCGCTTCCCCATCTCAGCCCAGAAAGCAGCTAGAACAACTTTTGTGGTGCCTTTCAGCTGCCTACCCAAGCAATGTAAAAAGTACCGAGAGAACTCCTGTCTGGCACCTTCCCCGGTGGAGTCGTGCATGGGGTGTGTTTGGAACATTTTGTCACCAGCCGAGGCCAAACTTCAGCGCTTCCCCACCTCACCCCAGAAAGCAGGTAGATCAAGTTTTGTGGTGCCTTTCAGCTGCCTACCGGGGTAATGTAAAAACTAGCAACAGAACTCCTTTCTGGCACCTTCCCCGATGGAGTTGTGCATGGGGTGTGTTTGGAACATTTTGTCACCAGCCGAGTCCAAAATTCAGCGCTTCCCCATCTCAGCCCAGAAAGCAGGTAGAACAAGTCTTGTGGTGCCTTTCAGCTGCCTACCCAAGTAATGTAAAAAGTTCCAACAGAACTCCTTTCTGGCACCTTGCCCGATGGAGTTGTGCATGGGGTGTGTTTGGAACATTTTGTCACCAGCCGAGGCCAAAATTCAGCGCTTCCCCATCTCAGCCCAGAAAGCAGCTAGAACAACTTTTGTGGTGCCTTTCAGCTGCCTACCCAAGCAATGTAAAAAGTACCAAGAGAACTCCTGTCTGGCACCTTCCCCGGTGGAGTCGTGCATGGGGTGTGTTTGGAACATTTTGTCACCAGCCGAGGCCAAACTTCAGCGCTTCCCCACCTCACCCCAGAAAGCAGGATGAACTACATCTGTGGTACCTTTCAGCTGCCTACCGGGGTAGTGGAAGAACTTACAACGGAACTCCTTTCTGGCACCTTCCCCGGTGGAGTTGTGCATGGGGTGTGTTTGGAACATTTTGTCACCAGCCGAGGCCAAAATTCAGCGCTTCCCCACCTCACCCCAGAAAGCAGGATGAACTACATCTGTGGTACCTTTCAGCTGCCTACCGGGGTAGTGTAAGAACTTACAACGGAACTCCTTTCTGGCACCTTCCCCGGTGGAGTTGTGCATTGGGTGTGTTTGGAACATTTTGTCACCAGCCAAGTCCAAAATTCAGCGCTTCCCCATCTCAGCCCAGAAAGCAGGTAGAACAAGTCTTGTGGTGCCTTTCAGCTGCCTACCCGAGTAATGTAAAAACTAGCAACAGAACTCCTTTCTGGCACCTTCCCCAATGGAGTTGTGCATGGGGTGTGTTTGGAACATTTTGTCACCAGCCGAGTCCAAAATTCAGCGCTTCCCCATCTCAGCCCAAAAAGCAGGTAGAACAAGTCTTGTGGTGCCTTTCAGCTGCCTACCCGAGCAATGTAAAAAGTACCAAGAGAACTCCTTTCTGGCACCTTCCCCGGTGGAGTTGTGCATGGGGTGTGTTTGGAACATTTTGTCACCAGCCGAGGCCAAAATTCAGTGCTTCCCCACCTCACCCCAGAAAGCAGGATGAACTACATCTGTGGTACCTTTCAGCTGCCTACCGGGGTAGTGTAAGAACTTACAACGGAACTCCTTTCTGGCACCTTCCCCGGTGGAGTTGTGCATTGGGTGTGTTTGGAACATTTTGTCACCAGCCAAGTCCAAAATTCAGCGCTTCCCCATCTCAGCCCAGAAAGCAGGTAGAACAAGTCTTGTGGTGCCTTTCAGCTGCCTACCCGAGCAATGTAAAAAGTACCAAGAGAACTCCTTTCTGGCACCTTCCCCGGTGGAGTTGTGCATGGGGTGTGTTTGGAACATTTTGTCACCAGCCGAGGCCAAAATTCAGTGCTTCCCAACCTCACCCCAGAAAGCAGGATGAACTACATCTGTGGTACCTTTCAGCTGCCTACCGGGGTAGTGTAAAAACTAGCAAAGGAACTTCTTTCTGGCACCTTCCCCGGTGGAGTTGTGCATGGGGTGTGTTTGGAACATTTTGTCACCAGCCGAGGCCAAAATTCAGCGCTTCCCCACCTCACCCCAGAAAGCAGGATGAACTACATCTGTGGTACCTTTCAGCTGCCTACCGGGGTAGTGTAAAAACTAGCAAAGGAACTCCTTTCTGACACCTTCCCCGGTGGAGTCGTTCATGGGGTGTGTTTGGAACATTTTGTCACCAGCCGAGGCCAAACTTCAGCGCTTCCCCACCTGTCCCCAGAAAGCAGGTAGATCAAGTTTTGTGGTGCCTTTCAGCTGCCTACCGGGGTAATGTAAAAACTAGCAACAGAACTCCTTTCTGGCACCTTCCCCGATGGAGTTGTGCATGGGGTGTGTTTGGAACATTTTGTCACCAGCCGAGTCCAAAATTCAGCGCTTCCCCATCTCAGCCCAGAAAGCAGGTAGAACAAGTCTTGTGGTGCCTTTCAGCTGCCTACCCGAGTAATGTAAAAAGTAGCAATAGAACTACTTTCTGGCACCTTCCCCAGTGGAGTTGTGCATGGGGTGTGTTTGGAACATTTTGTCACCAGCCGAGGCCAAAATTCAGCGCTTCCCCATCTCAGCCCAGGAAGCAGGTAGAACAAGTTTTGTGGTGCCTTTCAGCTGCCTATTGGGGTAGTGTAAGAACTACCAATAGAACTCCTTTCTGGCACCTTCCCCGGAGGAGCTGTGCATGGGGTGTGTTTGGAACATTTTGTCACCAGCCGAGGCCAAACTTCAGCGCTTCCCCATCTCAGCCCAGAAAGCAGGTAGAACAAGTCTTGTGGTGCCTTTCAGCTGCCTACCCGAGCAATGTAAAAAGTACCAAAAGAACTCGTTTCTGGCACCTTCCCCGGTGGAGTTGTGCATGGGGTGTGTTTGGAACATTTTTTCACCAGCCGAGGCCAAAATTCAGCGCTTCCCAATCTCAGCCCAGAAAGCAGGTAGAACAAGTCTTGTGGTGCCTTTCAGCTGCCTACCCGAGCAATGTAAAAACTAGCAACAGAACTCCTTTCTGGCCCCTTCCCCGATGGAGTTGTGCATGGGGTGTGTTTGGAACATTTTGTCACCAGCCGAGTCCAAAATTCAGCGCTTCCCCATCTCAGCCCAGAAAGCAGGTAGAACAAGTCTTGTGGTGCCTTTCAGCTGCCTACCCGAGTAATGTAAAAAGTTCCAACAGAACTCCTTTCTGGCACCTTGCCCGATGGAGTTGTGCATGGGGTGTGTTTGGAACATTTTGTCACCAGCCGAGGCCAAAATTCAGCGCTTCCCCATCTCAGCCCAGAAAGCAGCTAGAACAACTTTTGTGGTGCCTTTCAGCTGCCTACCCAAGCAATGTAAAAAGTACCAAGAGAACTCCTGTCTGGCACCTTCCCCGGTGGAGTCGTGCATGGGGTGTGTTTGGAACATTTTGTCACCAGCCGAGGCCAAACTTCAGCGCTTCCCCACCTCACCGCAGAAAGCAGGATGAACTACATCTGTGGTCCCTTTCACCTGCCTACCGGGGTAGTGTAAGAACTTACAACGGAACTCCTTTCTGGCACCTTCCCCGGTGGAGTTGTGCATGGGGTGTGTTTGGAACATTTTGTCACCAGCCGAGGCCAAAATTCAGCGCTTCCCCACCTCACCCCAGAAAGCAGGATGAACTACATCTGTGGTACCTTTCAGCTGCCTACCGGGGTAGTGTAAAAACTAGCAAAGGAACTCCTTTCTGACACCTTCCCCGGTGGAGTCGTTCATGGGGTGTGTTTGGAACATTTTGTCACCAGCCGAGGCCAAACTTCAGCGCTTCCCCACCTCACCCCAGAAAGCAGGTAGATCAAGTTTTGTGGTGCCTTTCAGCTGCCTACCGGGGTAGTGTAAAAACTACCAACAGAACTCCTTTCTGGCACCTTCCCCGGTGGAGTTGTGCATGGGGTGTGTTTGGAACATTTTGTCACCAGCCGAGTCCAAAATTCAGCGCTTCCCCATCTCAGCCCAGAAAGCAGGTAGAACAAGTCTTGTGGTGCCTTTCAGCTGCCTACCCAAGTAATGTAAAAAGTTCCAACAGAACTCCTTTCTGGCACCTTGCCCGATGGAGTTGTGCATGGGGTGTGTTTGGAACATTTTGTCACCAGCCGAGTCCAAAATTCAGCGCTTCCCCATCTCAGCCCAGAAAGCAGCTAGAACAACTTTTGTGGTGCCTTTCAGCTGCCTACCCAAGCAATGTAAAAAGTACCAAGAGAACTCCTGTCTGGCACCTTCCCCGGTGGAGTCGTGCATGGGGTGTGTTTGGAACATTTTGTCACCAGCCGAGGCCAAACTTCAGCGCTTCCCCACCTCACCCCAGAAAGCAGGATGAACTACATCTGTGGTACCTTTCAGCTGCCTACCGGGGTAGTGGAAGAACTTACAACGGAACTCCTTTCTGGCACCTTCCCCGGTGGAGTTGTGCATGGGGTGTGTTTGGAACATTTTGTCACCAGCCGAGGCCAAAATTCAGCGCTTCCCCACCTCACCCCAGAAAGCAGGATGAACTACATCTGTGGTACCTTTCAGCTGCCTACCGGGATAGTGTAAGAACTTACAACGGAACTCCTTTCTGGCACCTTCCCCGGTGGAGTTGTGCATTGGGTGTGTTTGGAACATTTTGTCACCAGCCAAGTCCAAAATTCAGCGCTTCCCCATCTCAGCCCAGAAAGCAGGTAGAACAAGTCTTGTGGTGCCTTTCAGCTGCCTACCCGAGTAATGTAAAAACTAGCAACAGAACTCCTTTCTGGCACCTTCCCCAATGGAGTTGTGCATGGGGTGTGTTTGGAACATTTTGTCACCAGCCGAGTCCAAAATTCAGCGCTTCCCCATCTCAGCCCAAAAAGCAGGTAGAACAAGTCTTGTGGTGCCTTTCAGCTGCCTACCCGAGCAATGTAAAAAGTACCAAGAGAACTCCTTTCTGGCACCTTCCCCGGTGGAGTTGTGCATGGGGTGTGTTTGGAACATTTTGTCACCAGCCGAGGCCAAAATTCAGTGCTTCCCCACCTCACCCCAGAAAGCAGGATGAACTACATCTGTGGTACCTTTCAGCTGCCTACCGGGGTAGTGTAAAAACTTACAACGGAACTCCTTTCTGGCACCTTCCCCGGAGGAGTTGTGCATGGGGTGTGTTTGGAACATTTTGTCACCAGCCAAGTCCAAAATTCAGCGCTTCCCCATCTCAGCCCAGAAAGCAGGTAGAACAAGTCTTGTGGTGCCTTTCAGCTGCCTACCCAAGTAATGTAAAAAGTTCCAACAGAACTCCTTTCTGGCACCTTGCCCGATGGAGTTGTGCATGGGGTGTGTTTGGAACATTTTGTCACCAGCCGAGGCCAAAATTCAGCGCTTCCCCATCTCAGCCCAGAAAGCAGCTAGAACAACTTTTGTGGTGCCTTTCAGCTGCCTACCCAAGCAATGTAAAAAGTACCAAGAGAACTCCTGTCTGGCACCTTCCCCGGTGGAGTCGTGCATGGGGTGTGTTTGGAACATTTTGTCACCAGCCGAGGCCAAACTTCAGCGCTTCCCCACCTCACCCCAGAAAGCAGGATGAACTACATCTGTGGTACCTTTCAGCTGCCTACCGGGGTAGTGGAAGAACTTACAACGGAACTCCTTTCTGGCACCTTCCCCGGTGGAGTTGTGCATGGGGTGTGTTTGGAACATTTTGTCACCAGCCGAGTCCAAAATTCAGCGCTTCCCCATCTCAGCCCAGAAAGCAGGTAGAACAACTTCTGTGGTGCCTTTCACCTGCCTACCGCGGTAGTGTAAAAACTACCAAGAGAACTCCTGTCTGGCACGTTTCCCGATGGAGTTGTGCATGGGGTGTGTTTGGAACATTTTGTTCACCAGCCGAGTCCAAAATTCAGCGCTTCCCAATCTCAGCCCAGAAAGCAGGATGAACTACATCTGTGGTGCATTTCAGCTGCCTACCCGAGTAATGTAAAAAGTTCCAACAGAACTCCTTTCTGGCACCTTGCCCGATGGAGTTGTGCATGGGGTGTGTTTGGAACATGTTGTCACCAGCCGAGTCCAAAATTCAGCGCTTCCCCATCCTAGCCCAGAAAGCAGGTAGAACAACTTTTGTGGTGCCTTCCAGCTGCCTACCCTAGCAATGTAAAAAGTACCGAGAGAACTCCTTTCTGGCCCCTTCGCCAGTGGAGTTGTGCATGGGGTGTGTTTGGAACATTTTGTCACCAGACGAGTCCAAAATTCAACGCTTCCCCATCTCAGCCCAGAAAGCAGGTAGAACAAGTTTTGTGATGCATTTCAGCTGCCTACGGCGGTAGTCTAAAAACTAGCCACAGAACTCGTATCTGGCCCCTTCGCCAGTGGAGTTGTGCATGGGGTGTGTTTGGAACATTTTGTCACCAGCCGAGGCCAAAATTCAGCGCTTCCCCATCTCAGCCCAGAAAGCAGGTAGAACAAGTTTTGTGGTGCCTTTCAGCTGCCTACCGGGGTAATGTAAAAACTACCAAGAGAACTCCTTTCTGGCACCTTCCCCGATGGAGTTGTGCATGGGGTGTGTTTGGAACATTTTGTCACCAGCCGAGTCCAAAATTCAGCGCTTCCCCATCTCAGCCCAGGAAGCAGGTAGAACAAGTTTTGTGGTGCCTTTCAGCTGCCTATTGGGGTAGTGTAAGAACTACCAATAGAACTCCTTTCTGGCACCTTCCCCGGAGGAGCTGTGCATGGGGTGTGTTTGGAACATTTTGTCACCAGCCAAGTCCAAAATTCAGCGCTTCCCCATCTCAGCCCAGAAAGCAGGTAGAACAAGTCTTGTGGTGCCTTTCAGCTGCCTACCCGAGTAATGTAAAAAGTTCCAACAGAACTCCTTTCTGGCACCTTGCCCGATGGAGTTGTGCATGGGGTGTGTTTGGAACATTTTGTCACCAGCCGAGGCCAAAATTCAGCGCTTCCCCATCTCAGCCCAGAAAGCAGCTAGAACAACTTTTGTGGTGCCTTTCAGCTGCCTACCCAAGCAATGTAAAAAGTACCAAGAGAACTCCTGTCTGGCACCTTCCCCGGTGGAGTCGTGCATGGGGTGTGTTTGGAACATTTTGTCACCAGCCGAGGCCAAACTTCAGCGCTTCCCCACCTCACCGCAGAAAGCAGGATGAACTACATCTGTGGTACCTTTCAGCTGCCTACCGGGGTAGTGTAAGAACTTACAACGGAACTCCTTTCTGGCACCTTCCCCGGTGGAGTTGTGCATGGGGTGTGTTTGGAACATTTTGTCACCAGCCGAGGCCAAAATTCAGCGCTTCCCCACCTCACCCCAGAAAGCAGGATGAACTACATCTGTGGTACCTTTCAGCTGCCTACCGGGGTAGTGTAAAAACTAGCAAAGGAACTCCTTTCTGACACCTTCCCCGGTGGAGTCGTTCATGGGGTGTGTTTGGAACATTTTGTCACCAGCCGAGGCCAAACTTCAGCGCTTCCCCACCTCACCCCAGAAAGCAGGTAGATCAAGTTTTGTGGTGCCTTTCAGCTGCCTACCGGGGTAGTGTAAAAACTACCAACAGAACTCCTTTCTGGCACCTTCCCCGGTGGAGTTGTGCATGGGGTGTGTTTGGAACATTTTGTCACCAGCCGAGTCCAAAATTCAGCGCTTCCCCATCTCAGCCCAGAAAGCAGGTAGAACAAGTCTTGTGGTGCCTTTCAGCTGCCTACCCGAGCAATGTAAAAAGTACCAAGAGAACTCCTTTCGGGCACCTTCCCCGGTGGAGTTGTGCATGGGGTGTGTTTGGAACATTTTGTCACCAGCCGAGGCCAAAATTCAGTGCTTCCCAACCTCACCCCAGAAAGCAGGATGAACTACATCTGTGGTACCTTTCAGCTGCCTACCGGGGTAGTGTAAAAACTAGCAAAGGAACTTCTTTCTGGCACCTTCCCCGGTGGAGTTGTGCATGGGGTGTGTTTGGAACATTTTGTCACCAGCCAAGTCCAAACTTCAGCGCTTCCCCATCTCAGCCCAGAAAGCAGGTAGAACAAGTCTTGTGGTGCCTTTCAGCTGCCTACCCGAGTAATGTAAAAACTAGCAACAGAACTCCTTTCTGGCACCTTCCCCAGTGGAGTTGTGCATGGGGTGTGTTTGGAACATTTTGTCACCAGCCGAGTCCAAAATTCAGCGCTTCCCCATCTCAGCCCAGAAAGCAGGTAGAACAAGTCTTGTGGTGCCTTTCAGCTGCCTACCCGAGCAATGTAAAAAGTACCAAGAGAACTCCTTTCTGGCACCTTCCCCGGTGGAGTTGTGCATGGGGTGTGTTTGGAACATTTTGTCACCAGCCGAGGCCAAAATTCAGTGCTTCCCCACCTCACCCCAGAAAGCAGGATGAACTACATCTGTGGTACCTTTCAGCTGCCTACCGGGGTAGTGTAAAAACTAGCAAAGGAACTTCTTTCTGGCACCTTCCCCGGTGGAGTTGTGCATGGGGTGTGTTTGGAACATTTTGTCACCAGCCGAGGCCAAAATTCAGCGCTTCCCCACCTCACCCCAGAAAGCAGGATGAACTACATCTGTGGTACCTTTCAGCTGCCTACCGGGGTAGTGTAAAAACTAGCAAAGGAACTCCTTTCTGACACCTTCCCCGGTGGAGTCGTTCATGGGGTGTGTTTGGAACATTTTGTCACCAGCCGAGGCCAAACTTCAGCGCTTCCCCACCTCACCCCAGAAAGCAGGTAGATCAAGTTTTGTGGTGCCTTTCAGCTGCCTACCGGGGTAATGTAAAAACTAGCAACAGAACTCCTTTCTGGCACCTTCCCCGATGGAGTTGTGCATGGGGTGTGTTTGGAACATTTTGTCACCAGCCGAGTCCAAAATTCAGCGCTTCCCCATCTCAGCCCAGAAAGCAGGTAGAACAAGTCTTGTGGTGCCTTTCAGCTGCCTACCCAAGTAATGTAAAAAGTTCCAACAGAACTCCTTTCTGGCACCTTGCCCGATGGAGTTGTGCATGGGGTGTGTTTGGAACATTTTGTCACCAGCCGAGGCCAAAATTCAGCGCTTCCCCATCTCAGCCCAGAAAGCAGGTAGAACAAGTCTTGTGGTGCCTTTCAGCTGCCTACCCAAGTAATGTAAAAAGTTCCAACAGAACTCCTTTCTGGCACCTTGCCCGATGGAGTTGTGCATGGGGTGTGTTTGGAACATTTTGTCACCAGCCGAGGCCAAAATTCAGCGCTTCCCCATCTCAGCCCAGAAAGCAGCTAGAACAACTTTTGTGGTGCCTTTCAGCTGCCTACCCAAGCAATGTAAAAAGTACCAAGAGAACTCCTGTCTGGCACCTTCCCCGGTGGAGTCGTGCATGGGGTGTGTTTGGAACATTTTGTCACCAGCCGAGGCCAAACTTCAGCGCTTCCCCACCTCACCCCAGAAAGCAGGATGAACTACATCTGTGGTACCTTTCAGCTGCCTACCGGGGTAGTGGAAGAACTTACAACGGAACTCCTTTCTGGCACCTTCCCCGGTGGAGTTGTGAATGGGGTGTGTTTGGAACATTTTGTCACCAGCCGAGGCCAAAATTCAGCGCTTCCCCACCTCACCCCAGAAAGCAGGATGAACTACATCTGTGGTACCTTTCAGCTGCCTACCGGGATAGTGTAAGAACTTACAACGGAACTCCTTTCTGGCACCTTCCCCGGTGGAGTTGTGCATTGGGTGTGTTTTGAACATTTTGTCACCAGCCAAGTCCAAAATTCAGCGCTTCCCCATCTCAGCCCAGAAAGCAGGTAGAACAAGTCTTGTGGTGCCTTTCAGCTGCCTACCCGAGTAATGTAAAAACTAGCAACAGAACTCCTTTCTGGCACCTTCCCCAATGGAGTTGTGCATGGGGTGTGTTTGGAACATTTTGTCACCAGCCGAGTCCAAAATTCAGCGCTTCCCCATCTCAGCCCAAAAAGCAGGTAGAACAAGTCTTGTGGTGCCTTTCAGCTGCCTACCCGAGCAATGTAAAAAGTACCAAGAGAACTCCTTTCTGGCACCTTCCTCGGTGGAGTTGTGCATGGGGTGTGTTTGGAACATTTTGTCACCAGCCGAGTCCAAAATTCAGCGCTTCCCCATCTCAGCCCAGAAAGCAGGTAGAACAAGTCTTGTGGTGCCTTTCAGCTGCCTACCCAAGTAATGTAAAAAGTTCCAACAGAACTCCTTTCTGGCACCTTGCCCGATGGAGTTGTGCATGGGGTGTGTTTGGAACATTTTGTCACCAGCCGAGGCCAAAATTCAGCGCTTCCCCATCTCAGCCCAGAAAGCAGCTAGAACAACTTTTGTGGTGCCTTTCAGCTGCCTACCCAAGCAATGTAAAAAGTACCAAGAGAACTCCTGTCTGGCACCTTCCCCGGTGGAGTCGTGCATGGGGTGTGTTTGGAACATTTTGTCACCAGCCGAGGCCAAACTTCAGCGCTTCCCCACCTCACCCCAGAAAGCAGGATGAACTACATCTGTGGTACCTTTCAGCTGCCTACCGGGGTAGTGGAAGAACTTACAACGGAACTCCTTTCTGGCACCTTCCCCGGTGGAGTTGTGAATGGGGTGTGTTTGGAACATTTTGTCACCAGCCGAGGCCAAAATTCAGCGCTTCCCCACCTCACCCCAGAAAGCAGGATGAACTACATCTGTGGTACCTTTCAGCTGCCTACCGGGATAGTGTAAGAACTTACAACGGAACTCCTTTCTGGCACCTTCCCCGGTGGAGTTGTGCATTGGGTGTGTTTTGAACATTTTGTCACCAGCCAAGTCCAAAATTCAGCGCTTCCCCATCTCAGCCCAGAAAGCAGGTAGAACAAGTCTTGTGGTGCCTTTCAGCTGCCTACCCGAGTAATGTAAAAACTAGCAACAGAACTCCTTTCTGGCACCTTCCCCAATGGAGTTGTGCATGGGGTGTGTTTGGAACATTTTGTCACCAGCCGAGTCCAAAATTCAGCGCTTCCCCATCTCAGCCCAAAAAGCAGGTAGAACAAGTCTTGTGGTGCCTTTCAGCTGCCTACCCGAGCAATGTAAAAAGTACCAAGAGAACTCCTTTCTGGCACCTTCCTCGGTGGAGTTGTGCATGGGGTGTGTTTGGAACATTTTGTCACCAGCCAAGTCCAAAATTCAGCGCTTCCCCACCTCACCCCAGAAAGCAGGATGAACTACATCTGTGGTACCTTTCAGCTGCCTACCGGGGTAGTGTAAGAACTTACAACGGAACTCCTTTCTGGCACCTTCCCCGGTGGAGTTGTGCATTGGGTGTGTTTGGAACATTTTGTCACCAGCCAAGTCCAAAATTCAGCGCTTCCCCATCTCAGCCCAGAAAGCAGGTAGAACAAGTCTTGTGGTGCCTTTCAGCTGCCTACCCGAGTAATGTAAAAACTAGCAACAGAACTCCTTTCTGGCACCTTCCCCAGTGGAGTTGTGCATGGGGTGTGTTTGGAACATTTTGTCACCAGCCGAGTCCAAAATTCAGCGCTTCCCCATCTCAGCCCAGAAAGCAGGTAGAACAAGTCTTGTGGTGCCTTTCAGCTGCCTACCCGAGCAATGTAAAAAGTACCAAGAGAACTCCTTTCTGGCACCTTCCCCGGTGGAGTTGTGCATGGGGTGTGTTTGGAACATTTTGTCACCAGCCGAGGCCAAAATTCAGTGCTTCCCAACCTCACCCCAGAAAGCAGGATGAACTACATCTGTGGTACCTTTCAGCTGCCTACCGGGGTAGTGTAAAAACTAGCAAAGGAACTTCTTTCTGGCACCTTCCCCGGTGGAGTTGTGCATGGGGTGTGTTTGGAACATTTTGTCACCAGCCGAGGCCAAAATTCAGCGCTTCCCCACCTCACCCCAGAAAGCAGGATGAACTACATCTGTGGTACCATTCAGCTGCCTACCGGGGTAGTGTAAAAACTAGCAAAGGAACTCCTTTCTGACACCTTCCCCGGTGGAGTCGTTCATGGGGTGTGTTTGGAACATTTTGTCACCAGCCGAGGCCAAACTTCAGCGCTTCCCCACCTCACCCCAGAAAGCAGGTAGAACAAGTCTTGTGGTGCCTTTCAGCTGCCTACCCAAGTAATGTAAAAAGTTCCAACAGAACTCCTTTCTGGCACCTTGCCCGATGGAGTTGTGCATGGGGTGTGTTTGGAACATTTTGTCACCAGCCGAGGCCAAAATTCAGCGCTTCCCCATCTCAGCCCAGAAAGCAGCTAGAACAACTTTTGTGGTGCCTTTCAGCTGCCTACCCAAGCAATGTAAAAAGTACCAAGAGAACTCCTGTCTGGCACCTTCCCCGGTGGAGTCGTGCATGGGGTGTGTTTGGAACATTTTGTCACCAGCCGAGGCCAAACTTCAGCGCTTCCCCACCTCACCCCAGAAAGCAGGATGAACTACATCTGTGGTACCTTTCAGCTGCCTACCGGGGTAGTGGAAGAACTTACAACGGAACTCCTTTCTGGCACCTTCCCCGGTGGAGTTGTGCATGGGGTGTGTTTGGAACATTTTGTCACCAGCCGAGGCCAAAATTCAGCGCTTCCCCACCTCACCCCAGAAAGCAGGATGAACTACATCTGTGGTACCTTTCAGCTGCCTACCGGGGTAGTGTAAGAACTTACAACGGAACTCCTTTCTGGCACCTTCCCCGGTGGAGTTGTGCATTGGGTGTGTTTGGAACATTTTGTCACCAGCCAAGTCCAAAATTCAGCGCTTCCCCATCTCAGCCCAGAAAGCAGGTAGAACAAGTCTTGTGGTGCCTTTCAGCTGCCTACCCGAGTAATGTAAAAACTAGCAACAGAACTCCTTTCTGGCACCTTCCCCAATGGAGTTGTGCATGGGGTGTGTTTGGAACATTTTGTCACCAGCCGAGTCCAAAATTCAGCGCTTCCCCATCTCAGCCCAAAAAGCAGGTAGAACAAGTCTTGTGGTGCCTTTCAGCTGCCTACCTGAGCAATGTAAAAAGTACCAAGAGAACTCCTTTCTGGCACCTTCCCCGGTGGAGTTGTGCATGGGGTGTGTTTGGAACATTTTGTCACCAGCCGAGGCCAAAATTCAGTGCTTCCCAACCTCACCCCAGAAAGCAGGATGAACTACATCTGTGGTACCTTTCAGCTGCCTACCGGGGTAATGTATAAACTAGCAACAGAAGTCGTATCTGGCCCCTTCCCTGATGGAGTTGTGCATGGGGTGTGTTTGGAACATTTTGTCACCAGCCGAGTCCAAAATTCAGCGCTTCCCTATCTCAGCCCAGAAAGCAGGATGAACTACATCTGTGGTACCTTTCAGCTGCCTACCGGGGTAGTGTAAAAACTAGCAAAGGAACTTCTTTCTGGCACCTTCCCCGGTGGAGTTGTGCATGGGGTGTGTTTGGAACATTTTGTCACCAGCCGAGGCCAAAATTCAGCGCTTCCCCACCTCACCCCAGAAAGCAGGATGAACTACATCTGTGGTACCTTTCAGCTGCCTACCGGGGTAGTGTAAAAACTAGCAAAGGAACTCCTTTCTGACACCTTCCCCGGTGGAGTCGTTCATGGGGTGTGTATGGAACATTTTGTCACCAGCCGAGTCCAAAATTCAGCGCTTCCCCACCTCACCCCAGAAAGCAGGTAGATCAAGTTTTGTGGTGCCTTTCAGCTGCCTACCGGGGTAATGTAAAAACTAGCAACAGAACTCCTTTCTGGCACCTTCCCCGATGGAGTTGTGCATGGGGTGTGTTTGGAACATTTTGTCACCAGCCGAGTCCAAAATTCAGCGCTTCCCCATCTCAGCCCAGAAAGCAGGTAGAACAAGTCTTGTGGTGCCTTTCAGCTGCCTACCCGAGTAATGTAAAAAATTTCAAAAGAACTCCTTTCTGGCACCTTCTCCCGTGGAGTTGTGCATGGGGTGTGTTTGGAACTTTTTGTCACCAGCCGAGTCCAAATTTCAGCGCTTCCCCATCTCAGCCCGGAAAGCAGGTAGAACAAGTCTTGTGGTGCCTTTCAGCTGCCTACTGGGGTAGTGTAAAAACTAGCAACAGAGCTCCTTTCTGGCACCTTCCACGGTGGAGTTGTGCATGGGGTGTGTTTGGAACATTTTGTCACCAGCCGAGGCCAAAATTCAGCGCTTCCCCATCTCAGCCCAGAAAGCAGGTAGAACAAGTCTTGTGGTGCCTTTCAGCTGCCTACCCGAGCAATGTAAAAAGTACCAAGAGAACTCCTTTCTGGCACCTTCCCCGGTGGAGCTGTGCATGGGGTGTGTTTGGAACATTTTGTCACCAGCCGAGGCCAAAATTCAGTGCTTCCCAACCTCACCCCAGAAAGCAGGATGAACTACATCTGTGGTACCTTTCAGCTGCCTACCGGGGTAGTGTAAAAACTAGCAAAGGAACTTCTTTCTGGCACCTTCCCCGGTGGAGTTGTGCATGGGGTGTGTTTGGAACATTTTGTCACCAGCCGAGGCCAAAATTCAGCGCTTCCCCACCTCACCCCAGAAAGCAGGATGAACTACATCTGTGGTACCTTTCAGCTGCCTACCGGGGTAGTGTAAAAACTAGCAAAGGAACTCCTTTCTGACACCTTCCCCGGTGGAGTCGTTCATGGGGTGTGTTTGGAACATTTTGTCACCAGCCGAGGCCAAACTTCAGCGCTTCCCCACCTCACCCCAGAAAGCAGGTAGATCAAGTTTTGTGGTGCCTTTCAGCTGCCTACCGGGGTAATGTAAAAACTAGCAACAGAACTCCTTTCTGGCACCTTCCCCGATGGAGTTGTGCATGGGGTGTGTTTGGAACATTTTGTCACCAGCCGAGTCCAAAATTCAGCGCTTCCCCATCTCAGCCCAGAAAGCAGGTAGAACAAGTCTTGTGGTGCCTTTCAGCTGCCTACCCAAGTAATGTAAAAAGTTCCAACAGAACTCCTTTCTGGCACCTTGCCCGATGGAGTTGTGCATGGGGTGTGTTTGGAACATTTTGTCACCAGCCGAGGCCAAAATTCAGCGCTTCCCCATCTCAGCCCAGAAAGCAGCTAGAACAACTTTTGTGGTGCCTTTCAGCTGCCTACCCAAGCAATGTAAAAAGTACCAAGAGAACTCCTGTCTGGCACCTTCCCCGGTGGAGTCGTGCATGGGGTGTGTTTGGAACATTTTGTCACCAGCCGAGGCCAAACTTCAGCGCTTCCCCACCTCACCCCAGAAAGCAGGATGAACTACATCTGTGGTACCTTTCAGCTGCCTACCGGGGTAGTGGAAGAACTTACAACGGAACTCCTTTCTGGCACCTTCCCCGGTGGAGTTGTGAATGGGGTGTGTTTGGAACATTTTGTCACCAGCCGAGGCCAAAATTCAGCGCTTCCCCACCTCACCCCAGAAAGCAGGATGAACTACATCTGTGGTACCTTTCAGCTGCCTACCGGGATAGTGTAAGAACTTACAACGGAACTCCTTTCTGGCACCTTCCCCGGTGGAGTTGTGCATTGGGTGTGTTTTGAACATTTTGTCACCAGCCAAGTCCAAAATTCAGCGCTTCCCCATCTCAGCCCAGAAAGCAGGTAGAACAAGTCTTGTGGTGCCTTTCAGCTGCCTACCCGAGTAATGTAAAAACTAGCAACAGAACTCCTTTCTGGCACCTTCCCCAATGGAGTTGTGCATGGGGTGTGTTTGGAACATTTTGTCACCAGCCGAGTCCAAAATTCAGCGCTTCCCCATCTCAGCCCAAAAAGCAGGTAGAACAAGTCTTGTGGTGCCTTTCAGCTGCCTACCCGAGCAATGTAAAAAGTACCAAGAGAACTCCTTTCTGGCACCTTCCCCGGTGGAGTTGTGCATGGGGTGTGTTTGGAACATTTTGTCACCAGCCGAGGCCAAAATTCAGTGCTTCCCCACCTCACCCCAGAAAGCAGGATGAACTACATCTGTGGTACCTTTCAGCTGCCTACCGGGGTAGTGTAAGAACTTACAACGGAACTCCTTTCTGGCACCTTCCCCGGTGGAGTTGTGCATTGGGTGTGTTTGGAACATTTTGTCACCAGCCAAGTCCAAAATTCAGCGCTTCCCCATCTCAGCCCAGAAAGCAGGTAGAACAAGTCTTGTGGTGCCTTTCAGCTGCCTACCCGAGTAATGTAAAAACTAGCAACAGAACTCCTTTCTGGCACCTTCCCCAGTGGAGTTGTGCATGGGGTGTGTTTGGAACATTTTGTCACCAGCCGAGGCCAAAATTCAGTGCTTCCCAACCTCACCCCAGAAAGCAGGATGAACTACATCTGTGGTACCTTTCAGCTGCCTACCGGGGTAATGTATAAACTAGCAACAGAAGTCGTATCTGGCCCCTTCCCTGATGGAGTTGTGCATGGGGTGTGTTTGGAACATTTTGTCACCAGCCGAGTCCAAAATTCAGCGCTTCCCTATCTCAGCCCAGAAAGCAGGATGAACTACATCTGTGGTACCTTTCAGCTGCCTACCGGGGTAGTGTAAAAACTAGCAAAGGAACTTCTTTCTGGCACCTTCCCCGGTGGAGTTGTGCATGGGGTGTGTTTGGAACATTTTGTCACCAGCCGAGGCCAAAATTCAGCGCTTCCCCACCTCACCCCAGAAAGCAGGATGAACTACATCTGTGGTACCTTTCAGCTGCCTACCGGGGTAGTGTAAAAACTAGCAAAGGAACTCCTTTCTGACACCTTCCCCGGTGGAGTCGTTCATGGGGTGTGTATGGAACATTTTGTCACCAGCCGAGTCCAAAATTCAGCGCTTCCCCACCTCACCCCAGAAAGCAGGTAGATCAAGTTTTGTGGTGCCTTTCAGCTGCCTACCGGGGTAATGTAAAAACTAGCAACAGAACTCCTTTCTGGCACCTTCCCCGATGGAGTTGTGCATGGGGTGTGTTTGGAACATTTTGTCACCAGCCGAGTCCAAAATTCAGCGCTTCCCCATCTCAGCCCAGAAAGCAGGTAGAACAAGTCTTGTGGTGCCTTTCAGCTGCCTACCCGAGTAATGTAAAAAATTTCAAAAGAACTCCTTTCTGGCACCTTCTCCCGTGGAGTTGTGCATGGGGTGTGTTTGGAACTTTTTGTCACCAGCCGAGTCCAAAATTCAGCGCTTCCCCATCTCAGCCCAGAAAGCAGGTAGAACAAGTCTTGTGGTGCCTTTCAGCTGCCTACTGGGGTAGTGTAAAAACTAGCAAAGGAACTTCTTTCTGGCACCTTCCCCGGTGGAGTTGTGCATGGGGTGTGTTTGGAACATTTTGTCACCAGCCGAGGCCAAAATTCAGCGCTTCCCCATCTCAGCCCAGAAAGCAGGTAGAACAAGTCTTGTGGTGCCTTTCAGCTGCCTAACGGAGCAATGTAAAAAATACCAAAAGAACTCGTTTCTGGCACCTTCCCCGGTGGAGTTGTGCATGGGGTGTGTTTGGAACATTTTGTCACCAGCCGAGTCCAAAATTCAGCGCTTCCCCATCTCAGCCCAGAAAGCAGGTAGAACAAGTTATGTGGTGCCTTTCAGCTGCCTAACGGAGCAATGTAAAAAATACCAAAAGAACTCGTTTCTGTCACCTTCCCCGGAGGAGTTGTGCATGGGGTGTGTTTGGAACATTTTGTCACCAGCCGAGTCCAAAATTCAGCGCTTCCCCATCTCAGCCCAGAAAGCAGGTAAAACAACTTCTGTGGTACCTTTCAGCTGCCTACCGCGGTAGTGTAAAAACTACCAAGAGAACTCCTGTCTGGCACGTTTCCCGATGGAGTTGTGCATGGGGTGTGTTTGGAACATTTTGTCACCAGCCGAGTCCAAAATTCAGCGCTTCCCCATCTCAGCCCAGAAAGCAGGTAGAACAAGTCTTGTGGTGCCCTTCAGCTGCCTACCCGACTAATGTAAAAAATTTCAACAGAACTCCTTTCTGGCACCTTCCCCGATGGAGTTGTGCATGGGGTGTGTTTGGAACATTTTGTCACCAGCCGAGTCCAAAATTCAGCGCTTCCCCATCTCAGCCCAGAAAGCAGGTAGAACAAGTTATGTTGTGCCTTTCAGCTGCCTACTGGGGTAGTGTAAAAACTAGCAACAGAACTCCTTTCTGGCACCTTCCCCGATGGAGTTGTGCATGGGGTGTGTTTGGAACATTTTGTCACCAGCCGAGTCCAAAATTCAGCGATTCCCCATCTCAGCCCAGAAAGCAGGTAGAACAAGTCTTGTGGTGCCTTTCAGTTGCCTACCCGAGCAATGTAAAAAGTACCAAGAGAACTCGTTTCTGGCACCTTCCCCGGTGGAGTTGTGCATGGGGTGTGTTAGGAACATTTTGTCACCAGCCGAGTCCAAACTTCAGCGCTTCCCCATCTCAGCCCAGAAAGCAGGTAGAACAAGTTTTGTGGTGCATTTCAGCTGCCTACCGGGGTAGTGTAAAAACTACCAATGGAACTTCTTTCTGGTACCTTCCCCGGAGGAGTTGTGCATGGGGTGTGTTTGGAACATTTTGTCACCAGCCGAGTCCAAAATTCAGCGCTTCCCCATCTCAGCCCAGAAAGCAGGTAGAACAAGTCTTGTGGTGCCTTTCAGCTGCCTACCGGGGTAATGTAAAAAATTTCAACAGAACTCCTTTCTGGCACCTTCCCCAATGGAGTTGTGCATGGGGTGTGTTTGGAACATTTTGTCACCAGCCGAGTCCAAAATTCAGCGCTTCCCCATCTCAGCCCAGAAAGCAGGTAGAACAAGTCTTGTGGTGCCTTTCAGCTGCCTAACGGAGCAATGTAAAAAATACCAAAAGAACTCATTTCTGTCACCTTGCCCGATGGAGTTGTGCATGGGGTGTGTTTGGAACATTTTGTCACCAGCCGAGTCCAAAATTCAGCGCTTCCCCATCTCAGCCCAGAAAGCAGGTAGAACAAGTTTTGTGGTGCGTTTCAGCTGCCTACCAGGGTAATGTAAAAACTAGCAACAGAACTCGTATCTGGCCCCTTCCCCGATGGAGTTGTGCATGGGGTGTGTTTGGAACATTTTGTCACCAGCCGAGGCCAAAATTCAGCGCTTCCCCATCTCAGCCCAGGAAGCAGGTAGAATAAGTTTTGTGTTGCATTTCAGCTGCCTACCGCGGTAGTGTAAAAACTACCAACGGAACTCCTTTCTGGCACCTTCCCCGGAGGAGTTGTGCATGGGGTGTGTTTGGAACATTTTGTCACCAGCCGAGTCCAAAATTCAGCGCTTCCCGATCTCAGCCCAGAAAGCAGGTAGAACAACTTTTGTGGTGCCTTCCAGCTGCCTACCCGAGCAATGTAAAAAGTACCAACAGAACTCCTTTCTGACACCTTCCACGGTGGAGTTGTGCATGGGGTGTGTTTGGAACATTTTGTCACCAGCCGAGTCCAAAATTCAGCGCTTCCCCAACTGAGCCCAGAAAGCAGGTAGAACAACTTTTGTGATGCATTTCAGCTGCCTACCGCGGTAGTCTAAAATCTAGCCACAGAACTCGTATCTGGCCCCTTCGCCAGTGGAGTTGTGCATGGGGTGTGTTTGGAACATTTTGTCACCAGCCGAGTCCAAAATTCAGCGATTCCCCATCTCAGCCCAGAAAGCAGGTAGAACAACTTTTGTGGTGCCTTTCAGCTGCCTACCGGGGTAGTGTAAGAACTACCAACGGAACTCCTTTCTGGCACCTTCCCCGGTGGAGTTGTGCATGGGGTGTGTTTGGAACATTTTGTCACCAGCCTAGGCCAAACTTCAGCGCTTCCCCATCTCAGCCCAGAAAGCAGGATGAACTACATCTGTGGTCCCTTTCACCTGCCTACCGGGGTAGTGTAAAAACTACCAACGGATCTTCTTTCTGGCACCTTCCCCGGAGGAGTTGTGCATGGGGTGTGTTTGGAACATTTTGTCACCAGCCGAGGCCAAAATTCAGCGCTTCCCCATCTCAGCCCAGAAAGCAGGTAGAACAAGTCTTGTGGTGCCTTTCAGCTGCCTACCCGAGCAATGTAAAAACTAGCAACAGAACTCCTTTCTGGCACCTTCCCCAGTGGAGTTGTGCATGGGGTGTGTTTGGAACATTTTGTCACCAGCCGAGTCCAAAATTCAGCGCTTCCCCATCTCAGCCCAGAAAGCAGGTAGAACAAGTCTTGTGGTGCCTTTCAGCTGCCTACCAGAGCAATGTAAAAAGTACCAAGAGAACTCCTTTCTGGCACCTTCCCCGGTGGAGTTGTGCATGGGGTGTGTTTGGAACATTTTGTCACCAGCCGAGGCCAAAAATCAGTGCTTCCCAACCTCACCCCAGAAAGCAGGATGAACTACATCTGTGGTACCTTTCAGCTGCCTACCGGGGTAGTGTAAAAACTAGCAAAGGAACTTCTTTCTGGCACCTTCCCCGGTGGAGTTGTGCATGGGGTGTGTTTGGAACATTTTGTCACCAGCCGAGGCCAAAATTCAGCGCTTCCCCACCTCACCCCAGAAAGCAGGATGAACTACATCTGTGGTACCTTTCAGCTGCCTACCGGGGTAGTGTAAAAACTAGCAAAGGAACTCCTTTCTGACACCTTCCCCGGTGGAGTCGTTCATGGGGTGTGTTTGGAACATTTTGTCACCAGCCGAGGCCAAACTTCAGCGCTTCCCCACCTCACCCCAGAAAGCAGGTAGAACAAGTCTTGTGGTGCCTTTCAGCTGCCTACCCAAGTAATGTAAAAAGTTCCAACAGAACTCCTTTCTGGCACCTTGCCCGATGCAGTTGTGCATGGGGTGTGTTTGGAACATTTTGTCACCAGCCGAGGCCAAAATTCAGCGCTTCCCCATCTCAGCCCAGAAAGCAGCTAGAACAACTTTTGTGGTGCCTTTCAGCTGCCTACCCAAGCAATGTAAAAAGTACCAAGAGAACTCCTGTCTGGCACCTTCCCCGGTGGAGTCGTGCATGGGGTGTGTTTGGAACATTTTGTCACCAGCCGAGGCCAAAATTCAGCGCTTCCCCACCTCACCCCAGAAAGCAGGATGAACTACATCTGTGGTACCTTTCAGCTGCCTACCGGGGTAGTGGAAGAACTTACAACGGAACTCCTTTCTGGCACCTTCCCCGGTGGAGTTGTGCATGGGGTGTGTTTGGAACATTTTGTCACCAGCCGAGGCCAAAATTCAGCGCTTCCCCACCTCACCCCAGAAAGCAGGATGAACTACATCTGTGGTACCTTTCAGCTGCCTACCGGGGTAGTGTAAGAACTTACAACGGAACTCCTTTCTGGCACCTTCCCCGGTGGAGTTGTGCATGGGGTGTGTTTGGAACATTTTGTCACCAGCCAAGTCCAAAATTCAGCGCTTCCCCATCTCAGCCCAGAAAGCAGGTAGAACAAGTTATGTTGTGCCTTTCAGCTGCCTACTGGGGTAGTGTAAAAACTAGCAACAGAACTCCTTTCAGGCACCTTCCCCGATGGAGTTGTGCATGGGGTGTGTTTGGAACATTTTGTCACCAGCCGAGTCCAAAATTCAGCGATTCCCCATCTCAGCCCAGAAAGCAGGTAGAACAAGTCTTGTGGTGCCTTTCAGTTGCCTACCCGAGCAATGTAAAAAGTACCAAGAGAACTCCTTTCTGGCACCTTCCCCAGTGGAGTTGTGCATGGGGTGTGTTAGGAACATTTTGTCACCAGCCGAGTCCAAACTTCAGCGCTTCCCGATCTCAGCCCAGAAAGCAGGTAGAACAAGTTTTGTGGTGCATTTCAGCTGCCTACCGGGGTAGTGTAAAAACTACCAATGGATATTCTTTCTGGTACCTTCCCCGGAGGAGTTGTGCATGGGGTGTGTTTGGAACATTTTGTCACCAGCCGAGTCCAAAATTCAGCGCTTCCCCATCTCAGCCCAGAAAGCAGGTAGAACAAGTCTTGTGGTGCCTTTCAGCTGCCTACCGGGGTAATGTAAAAAATTTCAACAGAACTCCTTTCTGGCCCCTTCGCCAATGGAGTTGTGCATGGGGTGTGTTTGGAACATTTTGTCACCAGCCGAGTCCAAAATTCAGCGCTTCCCCATCTCAGCCCAGAAAACAGGTAGAACAAGTTTTGTGGTATCTGTCAGGTGCCTAACGGGGTAGTGTAAAAACTACCAACAGAACTCATTTCTGGCACCTTCCCCGGTGGAGTCGTGCATGGGGTGTGTTTGGAACATTTTGTCACCATCCGAGTCCAAAATTCAGCGCTTCCCCATCTCAGCCCAGAAAGCAGGTAGAACAAGTTTTGTGGTGCGTTTCAGCTGCCTACCGGGGTAATGTAAAAACTAGCAACAGAACTCGTATCTGGCCCCTTCCCCGATGGAGTTGTGCATGGGGTGTGTTTGGAACATTTTGTCACCAGCCGAGGCCAAAATTCAGCGCTTCCCCATCTCAGCCCAGGAAGCAGGTAGAATAAGTTTTGTTTTGCATTTCAGCTGCCTACCGCGGTAGTGTAAAAACTACCAACGGAACTCCTTTCTGGCACCTTCCCCGGAGGAGTTGTGCATGGGGTGTGTTTGGAACATTTTGTCACCAGCCGAGTCCAAAATTCAGCGCTTCCCGATCTCAGCCCAGAAAGCAGGTAGAACAACTTTTGTGGTGCCTTCCAGCTGCCTACCCTAGCAATGTAAAAAGTACCAACAGAACTCCTTTCTGACACCTTCCACGGTGGAGTTGTGCATGGGGTGTGTTTGGAACATTTTGTCACCAGCCGAGTCCAAAATTCAGCGCTTCCCCAACTGAGCCCAGAAAGCAGGTAGAACAACTTTTGTGATGCATTTCAGCTGCCTACCGCGGTAGTCTAAAAACTAGCCACAGAACTCGTATCTGGCCCCTTCGCCTGTGGAGTTGTGCATGGGGTGTGTTTGGAACATTTTGTCACCAGCCGAGTCCAAAATTCAGCGATTCCCCATCTCAGCCCAGAAAGCAGGTAGAACAACTTTTGTGGTGCCTTTCAGCTGCCTACCGGGGTAGTGTAAGAACTACCAACGGAACTCCTTTCTGGCACCTTCCCCGGTGGAGTTGTGCATGGGGTGTGTTTGGAACATTTTGTCACCAGCCTAGGCCAAACTTCAGCGCTTCCCCATCTCAGCCCAGAAAGCAGGATGAACTACATCTGTGGTCCCTTTCACCTGCCTACCGGGGTAGTGTAAAAACTACCAACGGATCTTCTTTCTGGCACCTTCCCCGGAGGAGTTGTGCATGGGGTGTGTTTGGAACATTTTGTCACCAGCCGAGGCCAAAATTCAGCGCTACCCCATCTCAGCCCAGAAAGCAGGTAGAACAAGTCTTCTGGTGTCTTTCAGCTGCCTACCCGAGTAATGTAAAAAATTTCAACAGAACTCCTTTCTGGCACCTTCTCCAGTGGAGTTGTGCATGGGGTGTGTTTGGAACATTTTGTCACCAGCCGAGGCCAAAATTCAGCGCTTCCCCACCTCACCCCAGAAAGCAGGATGAACTACATCTATGGTACCTTTCAGCTGCCTACCGGGGTAATGTATAAACTAGCAACAGAAGTCGTATCTGGCCCCTTCCCTGATGGAGTTGTGCATGGGGTGTGTTTGGAACATTTTGTCACCAGCCGAGTCCAAAATTCAGCGCTTCCCTATCTCAGCCCAGAAAGCAGGATGAACTACATCTGTGGTACCTTTCAGCTGCCTACCGGGGTAGTGTAAAAACTAGCAAAGGAACTTCTTTCTGGCACCTTCCCCGGTGGAGTTGTGCATGGGGTGTGTTTGGAACATTTTGTCACCAGCCGAGGCCAAACTTCAGCGCTTCCCCACCTCACCCCAGAAAGCAGGTAGATCAAGTTTTGTGGTGCCTTTCAGCTGCCTACCGGGGTAATGTAAAAACTAGCAACAGAACTCCTTTCTGGCACCTTCCCCGATGGAGTTGTGCATGGGGTGTGTTTGGAACATTTTGTCACCAGCCGAGTCCAAAATTCAGCGCTTCCCCATCTCAGCCCAGAAAGCAGGTAGAACAAGTCTTGTGGTGCCTTTCAGCTGCCTACCCGAGTAATGTAAAAAATTTCAACAGAACTCCTTTCTGGCACCTTCTCCAGTGGAGTTGTGCATGGGGTGTGTTTGGAACTTTTTGTCACCAGCCGAGTCCAAAATTCAGCGCTTCCCCATCTCAGCCCAGAAAGCAGGTAGAACAAGTCTTGTGGTGCCTTTCAGCTGCCTACTGGGGTAGTGTAAAAACTAGCAACAGAACTCCTTTCTGGCACCTTCCACGGTGGAGTTGTGCATGGGGTGTGTTTGGAACATTTTGTCACCAGCCGAGGCCAAAATTCAGCGCTTCCCCACCTCACACCAGAAAGCAGGTAGAACAAGTCTTGTGGTGCCTTTCAGCTGCCTAACGGAGCAATGTAAAAAATACCAAAAGAACTCGTTTCTGGCACCTTCCCCGGTGGAGTTGTGCATGGGGTGTGTTTGGAACATTTTGTCACCAGCCGAGTCCAAAATTCAGCGCTTCCCCATCTCAGCCCAGAAAGCAGGTAGAACAAGTTATGTGGTGCCTTTCAGCTGCCTAACGGAGCAATGTAAAAAATACCAAAAGAACTCGTTTCTGTCACCTTCCCCGGAGGAGTTGTGCATGGGGTGTGTTTGGAACATTTTGTCACCAGCCGAGTCCAAAATTCAGCGCTTCCCCATCTCAGCCCAGAAAGCAGGTAAAACAACTTCTGTGGTACCTTTCAGCTGCCTACCGCGGTAGTGTAAAAACTACCAAGAGAACTCCTGTCTGGCACGTTTCCCGATGGAGTTGTGCATGGGGTGTGTTTGGAACATTTTGTCACCAGCCGAGTCCAAAATTCAGCGCTTCCCCATCTCAGCCCAGAAAGCAGGTAGAACAAGTCTTGTGGTGCCTTTCAGCTGCCTACCCGACTAATGTAAAAAATTTCAACAGAACTCCTTTCTGGCACCTTCCCCAGTGGAGTTGTGCATGGGGTGTGTTTGGAACATTTTGTCACCAGCCGAGTCCAAAATTCAGCGCTTCCCCATCTCAGCCCAGAAAGCAGGTAGAACAAGTTATGTTGTGCCTTTCAGCTGCCTACTGGGGTAGTGTAAAAACTAGCAACAGAACTCCTTTCTGGCACCTTCCCCGATGGAGTTGTGCATGGGGTGTGTTTGGAACATTTTGTCACCAGCCGAGTCCAAAATTCAGCGCTTCCCCATCTCAGCCCAGAAAGCAGGTAGAACAAGTTATGTTGTGCCTTTCAGCTGCCTACTGGGGTAGTGTAAAAACTAGCAACAGAACTCCTTTCTGGCACCTTCCCCGATGGAGTTGTGCATGGGGTGTGTTTGGAACATTTTGTCACCAGCCGAGGCCAAAATTCAGCGATTCCCCATCTCAGCCCAGAAAGCAGGTAGAACAAGTCTTGTGGTGCCTTTCAGTTGCCTACCCGAGCAATGTAAAAAGTACCAAGAGAACTCGTTTCTGGCACCTTCCCCGGTGGAGTTGTGCATGGGGTGTGTTAGGAACATTTTGTCACCAGCCGAGTCCAAACTTCAGCGCTTCCCCATCTCAGCCCAGAAAGCAGGTAGAACAAGTTTTGTGGTGCATTTCAGCTGCCTACCGGGGTAGTGTAAAAACTACCAATGGATCTTCTTTCTGGTACCTTCCCCGGAGGAGTTGTGCATGGGGTGTGTTTGGAACATTTTGTCACCAGCCGAGTCCAAAATTCAGCGCTTCCCCATCTCAGCCCAGAAAGCAGGTAGAACAAGTCTTGTGGTGCCTTTCAGCTGCCTAACGGAGCAATGTAAAAAATACCAAAAGAACTCATTTCTGTCACCTTGCCCGATGGAGTTGTGCATGGGGTGTGTTTGGAACATTTTGTCACCAGCCGAGTCCAAAATTCAGCGCTTCCCCATCTCAGCCCAGAAAGCAGGTAGAACAAGTTTTGTGGTGCGTTTCAGCTGCCTACCGGGGTAATGTAAAAACTAGCAACAGAACTCGTATCTGGCCCCTTCCCCGATGGAGTTGTGCATGGGGTGTGTTTGGAACATTTTGTCACCAGCCGAGGCCAAAATTCAGCGCTTCCCCATCTCAGCCCAGGAAGCAGGTAGAATAAGTTTTGTGTTGCATTTCAGCTGCCTACCGCGGTAGTGTAAAAACTACCAACGGAACTCCTTTCTGGCACCTTCCCCGGAGGAGTTGTGCATGGGGTGTGTTTGGAACATTTTGTCACCAGCCGAGGCCAAAATTCAGCGCTTCCCCATCTCAGCCCAGAAAGCAGGTAGAACAACTTTTGTGGTGCCTTCCAGCTGCCTACCCTAGCAATGTAAAAAGTACCAACAGAACTCCTTTCTGACACCTTCCACGGTGGAGTTGTGCATGGGGTGTGTTTGGAACATTTTGTCACCAGCCGAGTCCAAAATTCAGCGCTTCCCCAACTGAGCCCAGAAAGCAGGTAGAACAACTTTTGTGATGCATTTCAGCTGCCTACCGCGGTAGTCTAAAAACTAGCCACAGAACTCGTATCTGGCCCCTTCGCCAGTGGAGTTGTGCATGGGGTGTGTTTGGAACATTTTGTCACCAGCCGAGTCCAAAATTCAGCGATTCCCCATCTCAGCCCAGAAAGCAGGTAGAACAACTTTTGTGGTGCCTTTCAGCTGCCTACCGGGGTAGTGTAAGAACTACCAACGGAACTCCTTTCTGGCACCTTCCCCGGTGGAGTTGTGCATGGGGTGTGTTTGGAACATTTTGTCACCAGCCTAGGCCAAACTTCAGCGCTTCCCCATCTCAGCCCAGAAAGCAGGATGAACTACATCTGTGGTCCCTTTCACCTGCCTACCGGGGTAGTGTAAAAACTACCAACGGATCTTCTTTCTGGCACCTTCCCCGGAGGAGTTGTGCATGGGGTGTGTTTGGAACATTTTGTCACCAGCCGAGGCCAAAATTCAGCGCTTCCCCATCTCAGCCCAGAAAGCAGGTAGAACAAGTCTTGTGGTGCCTTTCAGCTGCCTACCAGAGCAATGTAAAAAGTACCAAGAGAACTCCTTTCTGGCACCTTCCCCGGTGGAGTTGTGCATGGGGTGTGTTTGGAACATTTTGTCACCAGCCGAGGCCAAAATTCAGTGCTTCCCAACCTCACCCCAGAAAGCAGGATGAACTACATCTGTGGTACCTTTCAGCTGCCTACCGGGGTAGTGTAAAAACTAGCAAAGGAACTTCTTTCTGGCACCTTCCCCGGTGGAGTTGTGCATGGGGTGTGTTTGGAACATTTTGTCACCAGCCGAGGCCAAAATTCAGCGCTTCCCCATCTCAGCCCAGAAAGCAGGATGAACTACATCTGTGGTACCTTTCAGCTGCCTACCGGGGTAGTGTAAAAACTAGCAAAGGAACTCCTTTCTGACACCTTCCCCGGTGGAGTCGTTCATGGGGTGTGTTTGGAACAATTTGTCACCAGCCGAGGCC
The DNA here is from genome assembly GCF_023634155.1 of Falco peregrinus. NCBI lineage: Eukaryota > Metazoa > Chordata > Aves > Falconiformes > Falconidae > Falco > Falco peregrinus. The sequence continues at coordinate 56,078,122 of NC_073721.1, forward strand.
AAACTTCAGCGCTTCCCCACCTCACCCCAGAAAGCAGGTAGAACAAGTCTTGTGGTGCCTTTCAGCTGCCTACCCAAGTAATGTAAAAAGTTCCAACAGAACTCCTTTCTGGCACCTTGCCCGATGGAGTTGTGCATGGGGTGTGTTTGGAACATTTTGTCACCAGCCGAGGCCAAAATTCAGCGCTTCCCCATCTCAGCCCAGAAAGCAGGTAGAACAAGTTTTGTGGTGCATTTCAGCTGCCTACCGCGGTAGTGTAAAAACTACCAATGGATCTTCTTTCTGGTACCTTCCCCGGAGGAGTTGTGCATGGGGTGTGTTTGGAACATTTTGTCACCAGCCGAGTCCAAAATTCAGCGCTTCCCCATCTCAGCCCAGAAAGCAGGTAGAACAAGTCTTGTGGTGCCTTTCAGCTGCCTACCGGGGTAATGTAAAAAATTTCAACAGAACTCCTTTCTGGCCCCTTCGCCAATGGAGTTGTGCATGGGGTGTGTTTGGAACATTTTGTCACCAGCCGAGTCCAAAATTCAGCGCTTCCCCATCTCAGCCCAGAAAGCAGGTAGAACAAGTCTTGTGGTGCCTTTCAGCTGCCTAACGGAGCAATGTAAAAAATACCAAAAGAACTCATTTCTGTCACCTTGCCCGATGGAGTTGTGCATGGGGTGTGTTTGGAACATTTTGTCACCAGCCGAGTCCAAAATTCAGCGCTTCCCCATCTCAGCCCAGAAAGCAGGTAGAACAAGTTTTGTGGTGCGTTTCAGCTGCCTACCGGGGTAATGTAAAAACTAGCAACAGAACTCGTATCTGGCCCCTTCCCCGATGGAGTTGTGCATGGGGTGTGTTTGGAACATTTTGTCACCAGCCGAGGCCAAAATTCAGCGCTTCCCCATCTCAGCCCAGGAAGCAGGTAGAATAAGTTTTGTGTTGCATTTCAGCTGCCTACCGCGGTAGTGTAAAAACTACCAACGGAACTCCTTTCTGGCACCTTCCCCGGAGGAGTTGTGCATGGGGTGTGTTTGGAACATTTTGTCACCAGCCGAGTCCAAAATTCAGCGCTTCCCGATCTCAGCCCAGAAAGCAGGTAGAACAACTTTTGTGGTGCCTTCCAGCTGCCTACCCTAGCAATGTAAAAAGTACCAACAGAACTCCTTTCTGACACCTTCCACGGTGGAGTTGTGCATGGGGTGTGTTTGGAACATTTTGTCACCAGCCGAGTCCAAAATTCAGCGCTTCCCCAACTGAGCCCAGAAAGCAGGTAGAACAACTTTTGTGATGCATTTCAGCTGCCTACCGCGGTAGTCTAAAAACTAGCCACAGAACTCGTATCTGGCCCCTTCGCCAGTGGAGTTGTGCATGGGGTGTGTTTGGAACATTTTGTCACCAGCCGAGTCCAAAATTCAGCGATTCCCCATCTCAGCCCAGAAAGCAGGTAGAACAACTTTTGTGGTGCCTTTCAGCTGCCTACCGGGGTAGTGTAAGAACTACCAACGGAACTCCTTTCTGGCACCTTCCCCGGTGGAGTTGTGCATGGGGTGTGTTTGGAACATTTTGTCACCAGCCTAGGCCAAACTTCAGCGCTTCCCCATCTCAGCCCAGAAAGCAGGATGAACTACATCTGTGGTCCCTTTCACCTGCCTACCGGGGTAGTGTAAAAACTACCAACGGATCTTCTTTCTGGCACCTTCCCCGGAGGAGTTGTGCATGGGGTGTGTTTGGAACATTTTGTCACCAGCCGAGTCCAAAATTCAGCGCTTCCCCATCTCAGCCCAGAAAGCAGGTAGAACAAGTTTTGTGGTGCGTTTCAGCTGCCTACCGGGGTAATGTAAAAACTAGCAACAGAACTCGTATCTGGCCCCTTCCCCGATGGAGTTGTGCATGGGGTGTGTTTGGAACATTTTGTCACCAGCCGAGGCCAAAATTCAGCGCTTCCCCATCTCAGCCCAGGAAGCAGGTAGAATAAGTTTTGTGTTGCATTTCAGCTGCCTACCGCGGTAGTGTAAAAACTACCAACGGAACTCCTTTCTGGCACCTTCCCCGGAGGAGTTGTGCATGGGGTGTGTTTGGAACATTTTGTCACCAGCCGAGTCCAAAATTCAGCGCTTCCCGATCTCAGCCCAGAAAGCAGGTAGAACAACTTTTGTGGTGCCTTCCAGCTGCCTACCCTAGCAATGTAAAAAGTACCAACAGAACTCCTTTCTGACACCTTCCACGGTGGAGTTGTGCATGGGGTGTGTTTGGAACATTTTGTCACCAGCCGAGTCCAAAATTCAGCGCTTCCCCAACTGAGCCCAGAAAGCAGGTAGAACAACTTTTGTGATGCATTTCAGCTGCCTACCGCGGTAGTCTAAAAACTAGCCACAGAACTCGTATCTGGCCCCTTCGCCAGTGGAGTTGTGCATGGGGTGTGTTTGGAACATTTTGTCACCAGCCGAGTCCAAAATTCAGCGATTCCCCATCTCAGCCCAGAAAGCAGGTAGAACAACTTTTGTGGTGCCTTTCAGCTGCCTACCGGGGTAGTGTAAGAACTACCAACGGAACTCCTTTCTGGCACCTTCCCCGGTGGAGTTGTGCATGGGGTGTGTTTGGAACATTTTGTCACCAGCCTAGGCCAAACTTCAGCGCTTCCCCATCTCAGCCCAGAAAGCAGGATGAACTACATCTGTGGTCCCTTTCACCTGCCTACCGGGGTAGTGTAAAAACTACCAACGGATCTTCTTTCTGGCACCTTCCCCGGAGGAGTTGTGCATGGGGTGTGTTTGGAACATTTTGTCACCAGCCGAGGCCAAAATTCAGCGCTTCCCCATCTCAGCCCAGAAAGCAGGTAGAACAAGTCTTGTGGTGCCTTTCAGCTGCCTACCCGAGCAATGTAAAAACTAGCAACAGAACTCCTTTCTGGCACCTTCCCCAGTGGAGTTGTGCATGGGGTGTGTTTGGAACATTTTGTCACCAGCCGAGTCCAAAATTCAGCGCTTCCCCATCTCAGCCCAGAAAGCAGGTAGAACAAGTCTTGTGGTGCCTTTCAGCTGCCTACCAGAGCAATGTAAAAAGTACCAAGAGAACTCCTTTCTGGCACCTTCCCCGGTGGAGTTGTGCATGGGGTGTGTTTGGAACATTTTGTCACCAGCCGAGGCCAAAATTCAGTGCTTCCCAACCTCACCCCAGAAAGCAGGATGAACTACATCTGTGGTACCTTTCAGCTGCCTACCGGGGTAGTGTAAAAACTAGCAAAGGAACTTCTTTCTGGCACCTTCCCCGGTGGAGTTGTGCATGGGGTGTGTTTGGAACATTTTGTCACCAGCCGAGGCCAAAATTCAGCGCTTCCCCACCTCACCCCAGAGAGCAGGATGAACTACATCTGTGTTACCTTTCAGCTGCCTACCGGGGTAGTGTAAAAACTAGCAAAGGAACTCCTTTCTGACACCTTCCCCGGTGGAGTCGTTCATGGGGTGTGTTTGGAACAATTTGTCACCAGCCGAGGCCAAACTTCAGCGCTTCCCCACCTCACCCCAGAAAGCAGGTAGAACAAGTCTTGTGGTGCCTTTCAGCTGCCTACCCAAGTAATGTAAAAAGTTCCAACAGAACTCCTTTCTGGCACCTTGCCCGATGGAGTTGTGCATGGGGTGTGTTTGGAACATTTTGTCACCAGCCGAGGCCAAAATTCAGCGCTTCCCCATCTCAGCCCAGAAAGCAGCTAGAACAACTTTTGTGGTGCCTTTCAGCTGCCTACCCAAGCAATGTAAAAAGTACCAAGAGAACTCCTGTCTGGCACCTTCCCCGGTGGAGTCGTGCATGGGGTGTGTTTGGAACATTTTGTCACCAGCCGAGGCCAAAATTCAGCGCTTCCCCACCTCACCCCAGAAAGCAGGATGAACTACATCTGTGGTACCTTTCAGCTGCCTACCGGGGTAGTGGAAGAACTTACAACGGAACTCCTTTCTGGCACCTTCCCCGGTGGAGTTGTGCATGGGGTGTGTTTGGAACATTTTGTCACCAGCCGAGGCCAAAATTCAGCGCTTCCCCACCTCACCCCAGAAAGCAGGATGAACTACATCTGTGGTACCTTTCAGCTGCCTACCGGGGTAGTGTAAGAACTTACAACGGAACTCCTTTCTGGCACCTTCCCCGGTGGAGTTGTGCATTGGGTGTGTTTGGAACATTTTGTCACCAGCCAAGTCCAAAATTCAGCGCTTCCCCATCTCAGCCCAGAAAGCAGGTAGAACAAGTCTTGTGGTGCCTTTCAGCTGCCTACCCGAGTAATGTAAAAACTAGCAACAGAACTCCTTTCTGGCACCTTCCCCAATGGAGTTGTGCATGGGGTGTGTTTGGAACATTTTGTCACCAGCCGAGTCCAAAATTCAGCGCTTCCCCATCTCAGCCCAAAAAGCAGGTAGAACAAGTCTTGTGGTGCCTTTCAGCTGCCTACCCGAGCAATGTAAAAAGTACCAAGAGAACTCCTTTCTGGCACCTTCCCCAGTGGAGTTGTGCATGGGGTGTGTTTGGAACATTTTGTCACCAGCCGAGGCCAAAATTCAGTGCTTCCCAACCTCACCCCAGAAAGCAGGATGAACTACATCTGTGGTACCTTTCAGCTGCCTACCGGGGTAATGTATAAACTAGCAACAGAAGTCGTATCTGGCCCCTTCCCTGATGGAGTTGTGCATGGGGTGTGTTTGGAACATTTTGTCACCAGCCGAGTCCAAAATTCAGCGCTTCCCTATCTCAGCCCAGAAAGCAGGATGAACTACATCTGTGGTACCTTTCAGCTGCCTACCGGGGTAGTGTAAAAACTAGCAAAGGAACTTCTTTCTGGCACCTTCCCCGGTGGAGTTGTGCATGGGGTGTGTTTGGAACATTTTGTCACCAGCCGAGGCCAAACTTCAGCGCTTCCCCACCTCACCCCAGAAAGCAGGATGAACTACATCTGTGGTACCTTTCAGCTGCCTACCGGGGTAGTGTAAAAACTAGCAAAGGAACTCCTTTCTGACACCTTCCCCGGTGGAGTCGTTCATGGGGTGTGTATGGAACATTTTGTCACCAGCCGAGGCCAAACTTCAGCGCTTCCCCACCTCACCCCAGAAAGCAGGTAGATCAAGTCTTGCGGTGCCTTTCAGCTGCCTACCCGAGTAATGTAAAAAATTTCAACAGAACTCCTTTCTGGCACCTTCTCCAGTGGAGTTGTGCATGGGGTGTGTTTGGAACATTTTGTCACCAGCCGAGTCCAAAATTCAGCGCTTCCCCATCTCAGCCCAGAAAGCAGGTAGAACAAGTCTTGTGGTGCCTTTCAGCTGCCTACCGGGGTAGTGTAAGAATTACTACCATTACTCCTTTCTGGCACCTTCAACGGTGGAGTTGTGCATGGGGTGTGCTTGGAACATTTTGTCACCAGCCGAGGCCAAAATTCAGCGCTTCCCCACCTCACACCAGAAAGCAGGTAGAACAAGTCTTGTGGTGCCTTTCAGCTGCCTAACGGAGCAATGTAAAAAATACCAAAAGAACTCGTTTCTGGCACCTTCCCCGGTGGAGTTGTGCATGGGGTGTGTTTGGAACATTTTGTCACCAGCCGAGTCCAAAATTCAGCGCTTCCCCATCTCAGCCCAGAAAGCAGGTAGAACAAGTTATGTGGTGCCTTTCAGCTGCCTAACGGAGCAATGTAAAAAATACCAAAAGAACTCGTTTCTGTCACCTTCCCCGGAGGAGTTGTGCATGGGGTGTGTTTGGAACATTTTGTCACCAGCCGAGTCCAAAATTCAGCGCTTCCCCATCTCAGCCCAGAAAGCAGGTAAAACAACTTCTGTGGTACCTTTCAGCTGCCTACCGCGGTAGTGTAAAAACTACCAAGAGAACTCCTGTCTGGCACGTTTCCCGATGGAGTTGTGCATGGGGTGTGTTTGGAACATTTTGTCACCAGCCGAGTCCAAAATTCAGCGCTTCCCCATCTCAGCCCAGAAAGCAGGTAGAACAAGTTTTGTGGTATCTGTCAGGTGCCTAACGGGGTAGTGTAAAAACTACCAACAGAACTCCTTTCTGGCACCTTCCCCGGAGGAGTTGTGCATGGGGTGTGTTTGGAACATTTTGTCACCAGCCGAGTCCAAAATTCAGCGCTTCCCCATCTCAGCCCAGAAAGCAGGTAGAACAAGTCTTGTGGTGCCTTTCAGCTGCCTACCGGGGTAATGTAAAAAATTTCAACAGAACTCCTTTCTGGCCCCTTCGCCAATGGAGTTGTGCATGGGGTGTGTTTGGAACATTTTGTCACCAGCCGAGTCCAAAATTCAGCGCTTCCCCATCTCAGCCCAGAAAACAGGTAGAACAAGTTTTGTGGTATCTGTCAGGTGCCTAACGGGGTAGTGTAAAAACTACCAACAGAACTCCTTTCTGGCACCTTCCCCGGTGGAGTCGTGCATGGGGTGTGTTTGGAACATTTTGTCACCAGCCGAGTCCAAAATTCAGCGCTTCTTCAACTGAGCCCAGAAAGCAGGTAGAACAACTTTTGTGATGCATTTCAGCTGCCTACCGCGGTAGTCTAAAAACTAGCCACAGAACTCGTATCTGGCCCCTTCGCCAGTGGAGTTGTGCATGGGGTGTGTTTGGAACATTTTGTCACCAGCCGAGTCCAAAATTCAGCGATTCCCCATCTCAGCCCAGAAAGCAGGTAGAACAACTTTTGTGGTGCCTTTCAGCTGCCTACCGGGGTAGTGTAAGAACTACCAACGGAACTCCTTTCTGGCACCTTCCCCGGTGGAGTTGTGCATGGGGTGTGTTTGGAACATTTTGTCACCAGCCTAGGCCAAACTTCAGCGCTTCCCCATCTCAGCCCAGAAAGCAGGATGAACTACATCTGTGGTCCCTTTCACCTGCCTACCGGGGTAGTGTAAAAACTACCAACGGATCTTCTTTCTGGCACCTTCCCCGGAGGAGTTGTGCATGGGGTGTGTTTGGAACATTTTATCACCAGCCGAGGCCAAAATTCAGCGCTACCCCATCTCAGCCCAGAAAGCAGGTAGAACAAGTCTTCTGGTGTCTTTCAGCTGCCTACCCGAGTAATGTAAAAAATTTCAACAGAACTCCTTTCTGGCACCTTCTCCAGTGGAGTTGTTCATGGGGTGTATTTGGAACATTTTGTCACCAGCCGAGTCCAAAATTCAGCGCTTCCCCATCTCAGCCCAGAAAGCAGGTAGAACAAGTTATGTGGTGCCTTCCAACTGCCTACTGGGGTAGTGTAAAAACTACCAACGGAACTCCTTTCAGGCACATTCCCCGGTGGAGTTGTGCATGGGGTGTTTTTGGAACATTTTGTCAGCAGCCGAGTCCAAAATTCAGCGCTTCCCCATCTCAGCCCAGAAAGCAGGTAGAACAAGTCTTGTGGTGCCTTTCAGCTGCCTACCCGAGCAATGTAAAAAGTACCAAGAGAACTCCTTTCTGGCACCTTCCCCGGTGGAGTTGTGCATGGGGTGTGTTAGGAACATTTTGTCACCAGCCGAGTCCAAAATTCAGCGCTTCCCGATCTCAGCCCAGAAAGCAGGTAGAACAAGTTTTGTGGTGCCTTTCAGCTGCCTACTGGGGTAGTGTAAAAACTACCAAGAGAACTCATTTCTGGCACATTCCTTGCTGGAGTCATGCATGGGCTGTGTTTGGAACATTTTGTCACCAGCCGAGTCCAAAATTCAGCGCTTCCCCATCTCAGCCCAGAAAGCAGGATGAACTACATCTGTGGTGCCTTTCAGCTGCCTACCGGGGTAGTGTAAAAACTAGCAAAGGAACTCCTTTCTGGCACCTTCCCCGGTGGAGTTGTGCATGGGGTGTGTTTGGAACATTTTGTCACCAGCCGAGTCCAAAATTCAGCGCTTCCCCATCTCAGCCCAGAAAGCAGGTAGAACAAGTCTTGTGGTGCCTTTCAGCTGCCTACCGGGGTAATGTAAAAACTACCAAGAGAACTCCTTTCTGGCACCTTCCCCGGTGGAGTTGTGCATGGGGTGTGTTTGGAACATTTTGTCACCAGCCGAGGCCAAAATTCAGCGCTTCCCCATCTCAGCCCAGGAAGCAGGTAGAACAAGTTTTGTGGTGCCTTTCAGCTGCCTATTGGGGTAGTGTAAGAACTACCAATAGAACTCCTTTCTGGCACCTTCCCCGGAGGAGCTGTGCATGGGGTGTGTTTGGAACATTTTGTCACCAGCCGAGGCCAAACTTCAGCGCTTCCCCATCTCAGCCCAGAAAGCAGGTAGAACAAGTCTTGTGGTGCCTTTCAGCTGCCTACCCGAGCAATGTAAAAAGTACCAAGAGAACTCGTTTCTGGCACCTTCCCCGGTGGAGTTGTGCATGGGGTGTGTTTGGAACATTTTGTCACCAGCCGAGGCCAAAATTCAGCGCTTCCCCATCTCAGCCCAGAAAGCAGGTAGAAGAAGTCTTGTGGTGCCTTTCAGCTGCCTACCCGAGCAATGTAAAAAGTACCAAGAGAACTCCTTTCTGGCACCTTCCCCGGTGGAGTCGTGCATGGGGTGTGTTTGGAACATTTTGTCACCAGCCGAGTCCAAAATTCAGCGCTTCCCCATCTCAGCCCAGAAAGCAGGTAGAACAAGTCTTGTGGTGCATTTTAGGTGCCTACCCGAGTAATGTAAAAACTACCAAGAGAACTCCTGTCTGGCACGTTTCCCGATGGAGTTGTGCATGGGGTGTGTTTGGAACATTTTGTCACCAGCCGAGGCCAAAATTCAGCGCTTCCCCATCCTAGCCCAGAAAGCAGGTAGAAAAACTTTTATGGTGCCTTCCAGCTGCCTACCCTAGCAATGTAAAAAGTACCGAGAGAACTCCTTTCTGGCCCCTTCGCCAGTGGAGTTGTGCATGGGGTGTGTATGGAACATTTTGTCACCAGCCGAGTCCAAAATTCAGCGCTTCCCCAACTGAGCCCAGAAAGCAGGTAGAACAACTTTTGTGATGCATTTCAGCTGCCTACCGCGGTAGTCTAAAAACTAGCCACAGAACTCGTATCTGGCCCCTTCGCCAGTGGAGTTGTGCATGGGGTGTGTTTGGAACATTTTGTCACCAGCCGAGTCCAAAATTCAGCGCTTCCCCATCTCAGCCCAGAAAGCAGGTAGAACAAGTTTTGTGGTGCCTTTCAGCTGCCTACCGGGGTAATGTAAAAACTACCAAGAGAACTCCTTTCTGGCACCTTCCCCGATGGAGTTGTGCATGGGGTGTGTTTGGAACATTTTGTCACCAGCCGACTCCAAAATTCAGCGCTTCCCCATCTCAGCCCAGAAAGCAGGTAGAACAAGTTTTGTGGTGCGTTTCAGCTGCCTACCGGGGTAATGTAAAAACTAGCAACGGAACTCCTTTCTGGCACCTTCCCCGGTGGAGTTGTGCATGGGGTGTGTTTGGAACATTTTGTCACCAGCCGAGTCCAAAATTCAGCGCTTCCCCATCTCAGCCCAGAAAGCAGGTAGAACAAGTTATGTGGTGCCTTTCAGATGCCTAACGGAGCAATGTAAAAAATACCAAAAGAACTCGTTTCTGTCACCTTCCCCGGAGGAGTTGTGCATGGGGTGTGTTTGGAACATTTTGTCACCAGCCGAGTCCAAAATTCAGCGCTTCCCCATCTCAGCCCAGAAAGCAGGTAAAACAACTTCTGTGGTACCTTTCAGCTGCCTACCGCGGTAGTGTAAAAACTACCAAGAGAACTCCTGTCTGGCACGTTTCCCGATGGAGTTGTGCATGGGGTGTGTTTGGAACATTTTGTCACCAGCCGAGTCCAAAATTCAGCGCTTCCCCATCTCAGCCCAGAAAGCAGGTAGAACAAGTTTTGTGGTATCTGTCAGGTGCCTAACGGGGTAGTGTAAAAACTACCAACAGAACTCCTTTCTGGCACCTTCCCCGATGGAGTTGTGCATGGGGTGTGTTTGGAACATTTTGTCACCAGCCGAGTCCAAAATTCAGCGATTCCCCATCTCAGCCCAGAAAGCAGGTAGAACAAGTCTTGTGGTGCCTTTCAGTTGCCTACCCGAGCAATGTAAAAAGTACCAAGAGAACTCCTTTCTGGCACCTTCCCCGGTGGAGTTGTGCATGGGGTGTGTTAGGAACATTTTGTCACCAGCCGAGTCCAAACTTCAGCGCTTCCCCATCTCAGCCCAGAAAGCAGGTAGAACAAGTTTTGTGGTGCATTTCAGCTGCCTACCGGGGTAGTGTAAAAACTACCAATGGATCTTCTTTCTGGTACCTTCCCCGGAGGAGTTGTGCATGGGGTGTGTTTGGAACATTTTGTCACCAGCCGAGTCCAAAATTCAGCGCTTCCCCATCTCAGCCCAGAAAGCAGGTAGAACAAGTCTTGTGGTGCCTTTCAGCTGCCTACCGGGGTAATGTAAAAAATTTCAACAGAACTCCTTTCTGGCCCCTTCGCCAATGGAGTTGTGCATGGGGTGTGTTTGGAACATTTTGTCACCAGCCGAGTCCAAAATTCAGCGCTTCCCCATCTCAGCCCAGAAAACAGGTAGAACAAGTTTTGTGGTATCTGTCAGGTGCCTAACGGGGTAGTGTAAAAACTACCAACAGAACTCCTTTCTGGCACCTTCCCCGGTGGAGTCGTGCATGGGGTGTGTTTGGAACATTTTGTCACCAGCCGAGTCCAAAATTCAGCGCTTCTTCAACTGAGCCCAGAAAGCAGGTAGAACAACTTTTGTGATGCATTTCAGCTGCCTACCGCGGTAGTCTAAAAACTAGCCACAGAACTCGTATCTGGCCCCTTCGCCAGTGGAGTTGTGCATGGGGTGTGTTTGGAACATTTTGTCACCAGCCGAGTCCAAAATTCAGCGATTCCCCATCTCAGCCCAGAAAGCAGGTAGAACAACTTTTGTGGTGCCTTTCAGCTGCCTACCGGGGTAGTGTAAGAACTACCAACGGAACTCCTTTCTGGCACCTTCCCCGGTGGAGTTGTGCATGGGGTGTGTTTGGAACATTTTGTCACCAGCCTAGGCCAAACTTCAGCGCTTCCCCATCTCAGCCCAGAAAGCAGGATGAACTACATCTGTGGTCCCTTTCACCTGCCTACCGGGGTAGTGTAAAAACTACCAACGGATCTTCTTTCTGGCACCTTCCCCGGAGGAGTTGTGCATGGGGTGTGTTTGGAACATTTTATCACCAGCCGAGGCCAAAATTCAGCGCTACCCCATCTCAGCCCAGAAAGCAGGTAGAACAAGTCTTCTGGTGTCTTTCAGCTGCCTACCCGAGTAATGTAAAAAATTTCAACAGAACTCCTTTCTGGCACCTTCTCCAGTGGAGTTGTTCATGGGGTGTATTTGGAACATTTTGTCACCAGCCGAGTCCAAAATTCAGCGCTTCCCCATCTCAGCCCAGAAAGCAGGTAGAACAAGTTATGTGGTGCCTTCCAACTGCCTACTGGGGTAGTGTAAAAACTACCAACGGAACTCCTTTCAGGCACATTCCCCGGTGGAGTTGTGCATGGGGTGTTTTTGGAACATTTTGTCACCAGCCGAGTCCAAAATTCAGCGCTTCCCCATCTCAGCCCAGAAAGCAGGTAGAACAAGTCTTGTGGTGCCTTTCAGCTGCCTACCCGAGCAATGTAAAAAGTACCAAGAGAACTCCTTTCTGGCACCTTCCCCGGTGGAGTTGTGCATGGGGTGTGTTAGGAACATTTTGTCACCAGCCGAGTCCAAAATTCAGCGCTTCCCGATCTCAGCCCAGAAAGCAGGTAGAACAAGTTTTGTGGTGCCTTTCAGCTGCCTACTGGGGTAGTGTAAAAACTACCAAGAGAACTCATTTCTGGCACATTCCTTGCTGGAGTCATGCATGGGCTGTGTTTGGAACATTTTGTCACCAGCCGAGTCCAAAATTCAGCGCTTCCCCATCTCAGCCCAGAAAGCAGGATGAACTACATCTGTGGTGCCTTTCAGCTGCCTACCGGGGTAGTGTAAAAACTAGCAAAGGAACTCCTTTCTGGCACCTTCCCCGGTGGAGTTGTGCATGGGGTGTGTTTGGAACATTTTGTCACCAGCCGAGGCCAAAATTCAGCGCTTCCCCATCTCAGCCCAGAAAGCAGGTAGAACAAGTCTTGTGGTGCCTTTCAGCTGCCTACCGGGGTAATGTAAAAACTACCAAGAGAACTCCTTTCTGGCACCTTCCCCGGTGGAGTTGTGCATGGGGTGTGTTTGGAACATTTTGTCACCAGCCGAGGCCAAAATTCAGCGCTTCCCCATCTCAGCCCAGGAAGCAGGTAGAACAAGTTTTGTGGTGCCTTTCAGCTGCCTATTGGGGTAGTGTAAGAACTACCAATAGAACTCCTTTCTGGCACCTTCCCCGGAGGAGCTGTGCATGGGGTGTGTTTGGAACATTTTGTCACCAGCCGAGGCCAAACTTCAGCGCTTCCCCATCTCAGCCCAGAAAGCAGGTAGAACAAGTCTTGTGGTGCCTTTCAGCTGCCTACCCGAGCAATGTAAAAAGTACCAAGAGAACTCGTTTCTGGCACCTTCCCCGGTGGAGTTGTGCATGGGGTGTGTTTGGAACATTTTGTCACCAGCCGAGGCCAAACTTCAGCGCTTCCCCATCTCAGCCCAGAAAGCAGGTAGAAGAAGTCTTGTGGTGCCTTTCAGCTGCCTACCCGAGCAATGTAAAAAGTACCAAGAGAACTCCTTTCTGGCACCTTCCCCGGTGGAGTCGTGCATGGGGTGTGTTTGGAACATTTTGTCACTAGCCGAGTCCAAAATTCAGCGCTTCCCCATCTCAGCCCAGAAAGCAGGTAGAACAAGTCTTGTGGTGCATTTTAGGTGCCTACCCGAGTAATGTAAAAACTACCAAGAGAACTCCTGTCTGGCACGTTTCCCGATGGAGTTGTGCATGGGGTGTGTTTGGAACATTTTGTCACCAGCCGAGGCCAAAATTCAGCGCTTCCCCATCCTAGCCCAGAAAGCAGGTAGAAAAACTTTTATGGTGCCTTCCAGCTGCCTACCCTAGCAATGTAAAAAGTACCGAGAGAACTCCTTTCTGGCCCCTTCGCCAGTGGAGTTGTGCATGGGGTGTGTATGGAACATTTTGTCACCAGCCGAGTCCAAAATTCAGCGCTTCCCCAACTGAGCCCAGAAAGCAGGTAGAACAACTTTTGTGATGCATTTCAGCTGCCTACCGCGGTAGTCTAAAAACTAGCCACAGAACTCGTATCTGGCCCCTTCGCCAGTGGAGTTGTGCATGGGGTGTGTTTGGAACATTTTGTCACCAGCCGAGTCCAAAATTCAGCGCTTCCCCATCTCAGCCCAGAAAGCAGGTAGAACAAGTTTTGTGGTGCCTTTCAGCTGCCTACCGGGGTAATGTAAAAACTACCAAGAGAACTCCTTTCTGGCACCTTCCCCGATGGAGTTGTGCATGGGGTGTGTTTGGAACATTTTGTCACCAGCCGAGTCCAAAATTCAGCGCTTCCCCATCTCAGCCCAGAAAGCAGGTAGAACAAGTTTTGTGGTGCGTTTCAGCTGCCTACCGGGGTAATGTAAAAACTAGCAACGGAACTCCTTTCTGGCACCTTCCCCGGTGGAGTTGTGCATGGGGTGTGTTTGGAACATTTTGTCACCAGCCGAGGCCAAAATTCAGCGCTTCCCCATCTCAGCCCAGGAAGCAGGTAGAACAAGTTTTGTGGTGCCTTTCAGCTGCCTATTGGGGTAGTGTAAGAACTACCAATAGAACTCCTTTCTGGCACCTTCCCCGGAGGAGCTGTGCATGGGGTGTGTTTGGAACATTTTGTCACCAGCCGAGGCCAAACTTCAGCGCTTCCCCATCTCAGCCCAGAAAGCAGGTAGAAGAAGTCTTGTGGTGCCTTTCAGCTGCCTACCCGAGCAATGTAAAAAGTACCAACAGAACTCGTTTCTGGCACCTTCCCCGGTGGAGTTGTGCATGGGGTGTGTTTGGAACATTTTGTCACCAGCCGAGGCCAAACTTCAGCGCTTCCCCATCTCAGCCCAGAAAGCAGGTAGAAGAAGTCTTGTGGTGCCTTTCAGCTGCCTACCCGAGCAATGTAAAAAGTCCCAAGAGAACTCCTTTCTGGCACCTTCCCCGGTGGAGTCGTGCATGGGGTGTGTTTGGAACATTTTGCCACCAGCCGAGTCCAAAATTCAGCGCTTCCCCATCTCAGCCCAGGAAGCAGGTAGAACAAGTCTTGTGGTGCCTTTCAGCTGCCTACCCGACTAATGTAAAAAATTTCAACAGAACTCCTTTCTGGCACCTTCCCCAGTGGAGTTGTGCATGGGGTGTGTTTGGAACATTTTGTCACCAGCCGAGTCCAAAATTCAGCGCTTCCCCATCTCAGCCCAGAAAGCAGGTAGAACAAGTTATGTGGTGCCTTTCAGCTGCCTACTGGGGTAGTGTAAAAACTACCAACAGAACTCCTTTCTGGCACCTTCCCCGATGGAGTTGTGCATGGGGTGTGTTTGGAACATTTTGTCACCAGCCGATTCCAAAATTCAGCGATTCCCCATCTCAGCCCAGAAAGCAGGTAGAACAACTTCTGTGGTGCCTTTCACCTGCCTACCGCGGTAGTGTAAAAACTACCAAGAGAACTCCTGTCTGGCACGTTTCCCGATGGAGTTGTGCATGGGGTGTGTTTGGAACAATTTGTCACCAGCCGAGGCCAAAATTCAGCGCTTCCCAATCTCAGCCCAGAAAGCAGGATGAACTACATCTGTGGTGCATTTCAGCTGCCTACCCGAGTAATGTAAAAAGTTCCAACAGAACTCCTTTCTGGCACCTTGCCCGATGGAGTTGTGCATGGGGTGTGTTTGGAACATGTTGTCACCAGCCGAGTCCAAAATTCAGCGCTTCCCCATCTCAGCCCAGAAAGCAGGTAGAACAAGTTTTGTGGTGCCTTTCAGCTGCCTACCGGGGTAATGTAAAAACTACCAAGAGAACTCGTTTCTGGCACCTTCCCCGATGGAGTTGTGCATGGGGTGTGTTTGGAACATTTTGTGACCAGCCGAGGCCAAAATTCAGCGCTTCCCCATCCTAGCCCAGAAAGCAGGTAGAACAACTTTTATGGTGCCTTCCAGCTGCCTACCCTAGCAATGTAAAAAGTACCGAGAGAACTCCTTTCTGGCCCCTTCGCCAGTGGAGTTGTGCATGGGGTGTGTTTGGAACATTTTGTCACCAGCCGAGTCCAAAATTCAGCGCTTCCCCAACTGAGCCCAGAAAGCAGGTAGAACAACTTTTGTGATGCATTTCAGCTGCCTACCGCGGTAGTCTAAAAACTAGCCACAGAACTCGTATCTGGCCCCTTCGCCAGTGGAGTTGTGCATGGGGTGTGTTTGGAACATTTTGTCACCAGCCGAGTCCAAAATTCAGCGCTTCCCCATCTCAGCCCAGAAAGCAGGTAGAACAAGTTTTGTGGTGCCTTTCAGCTGCCTACCAGGGTAATGTAAAAACTACCAAGAGAACTCCTTTCTGGCACCTTCCCCGATGGAGTTGTGCATGGGGTGTGTTTGGAACATTTTGTCACCAGCCGAGTCCAAAATTCAGCGCTTCCCCATCTCAGCCCAGAAAGCAGGTAGAACAAGTTTTGTGGTACCTTTCAGCTGCCTACCGGGGTAGTGTAAGAACTTACAACGGAACTCCTTTCTGGCACCTTCCCCGGTGGAGTTGTGCATGGGGTGTGTTTGGAACATTTTGTCACCAGCCGAGGCCAAAATTCAGCGCTTCCCCATCTCAGCCCAGAAAGCAGGTAGAACAAGTTTTGTGGTGCCTTTCAGCTGCCTATTGGGGTAGTGTAAGAACTACCAATAGAACTCCTTTCTGGCACCTTCCCCGGAGGAGCTGTGCATGGGGTGTGTTTGGAACATTTTGTCACCAGCCGAGGCCAAACTTCAGCGCTTCCCCATCTCAGCCCAGAAAGCAGGTAGAACAAGTCTTGTGGTGCCTTTCAGCTGCCTGCCCGAGCAATGTAAAAAGTACCAAAAGAACTCGTTTCTGGCACCTTCCCCGGTGGAGTTGTGCATGGGGTGTGTTTGGAACATTTTTTCACCAGCCGAGGCCAAAATTCAGCTCTTCCCAATCTCAGCCCAGAAAGCAGGATGAACTACATCTGTGGTGCATTTCAGCTGCCTACCCGAGTAATGTAAAAAGTTCCAACAGAACTCCTTTCTGGCACCTTGCCGGATGGAGTTGTGCATGGGGTGTGTTTGGAACATGTTGTCACCAGCCGAGTCCAAAATTCAGCGCTTCCCCATCTCAGCCCAGGAAGCAGGTAGAACAAGTCTTGTGGTGCCTTTCAGCTGCCTACCGGGGTAATGTAAAAAGTTTTAAGAGAACTCCTTTCTGGCACCTTCCCCGATGGAGTTGTGCATGGGGTGTGTTTGGAACATTTTATCACCAGCCGAGTCCAAAATTCAGCGCTTCCCCATCTCAGCCCAGAAAGCAGGTAGAACAAGTTTTGTGGTGCCTTTCAGCTGCCTACCGGGGTAATGTAAAAACTAGCAACAGAACTCCTTTCTGGCACCTTCCCCGATGGAGTTGTGCATGGGGTGTGTTTGGAACATTTTGTGACCAGCCGAGGCCAAAATTCAGCGCTTCCCCATCCTAGCCCAGAAAGCAGGTAGAACAACTTTTGTGGTGCCTTCCAGCTGCCTACCCTAGCAATGTAAAAAGTACCGAGAGAACTCCTTTCTGGCCCCTTCGCCAGTGGAGTTGTGCATGGGGTGTGTTTGGAACATTTTGTCACCAGCCGAGTCCAAAATTCAGCGCTTCCCAAACTGAGCCCAGAAAGCAGGTAGAACAACTTTTGTGATGCATTTCAGCTGCCTACCGCGGTAGTCTAAAAACTAGCCACAGAACTCGTATCTGGCCCCTTCGCCAGTGGAGTTGTGCATGGGGTGTGTTTGGAACATTTTGTCACCAGCCGAGGCCAAAATTCAGCGCTTCCCCATCTCAGCCCAGAAAGCAGGTAGAACAAGTTTTGTGGTGCGTTTCAGCTGCCTACCGGGGTAATGTAAAAACTAGCAACAGAACTCCTTTCTGGCACCTTCCCCGGTGGAGTTGTGCATGGGGTGTGTTTGGAACATTTTGTCACCAGCCGAGGCCAAAATTCAGCGCTTCCCCATCTCAGCCCAGGAAGCAGGTAGAACAAGTTATGTGGTGCCTTTCAGCTGCCTATTGGGGTAGTGTAAGAACTACCAATAGAACTCCTTTCTGGCACCTTCCCCGGAGGAGCTGTGCATGGGGTGTGTTTGGAACATTTTGTCACCAGCCGAGGCCAAACTTCAGCGCTTCCCCATCTCAGCCCAGAAAGCAGGTAGAACAAGTCTTGTGGTGCCTTTCAGCTGCCTACCCGAGTAATGTAAAAAATTTCAACAAAACTCCTTTCTGGCACCTTCTCCAGTGGAGTTGTGCATGGGGTGTGTTTGGAACATTTTGTCACCAGCCGAGGCCAAAATTCAGCGCTTCCCCATCCTAGCCCAGAAAGCAGGTAGAACAACTTTTTTGGTGCCTTCCAGCTGCCTACCCTAGCAATGTAAAAAGTACCGAGAGAACTCCTTTCTGGCACCTTCCCCGGAGGAGTTGTGCATGGGGAGTGTTTGGAACATTTTGTCACCAGCCGAGTCCAAAATTCAGCGCTTCCCCATCTCAGCCCAGAAAGCAGGTAGAACAACTTCTGTGGTGCCTTTCACCTGCCTACCGCGGTAGTGTAAAAACTACCAAGAGAACTCCTGTCTGGCACGTTTCCCGATGGAGTTGTGCATGGGGTGTGTTTGGAACATTTTGTCACCAGCCGAGGCCAAAATTCAGCGCTTCCCAATCTCAGCCCAGAAAGCAGGATGAACTACATCTGTGGTGCATTTCAGCTGCCTACCCGAGTAATGTAAAAAGTTCCAACAGAACTCCTTTCTGGCACCTTGCCCGATGGAGTTGTGCATGGGGTGTGTTTGGAACATTTTGTCACCAGCCGAGGCCAAAATTCAGCGCTTCCCCATCTCAGCCCAGAAAGCAGGATGAACTACATCTGTGGTATCTTTCAGCTGCCTACCGGGGTAGTGTAAAAACTAGCAAAGGAACTCCTTTCTGGCACCTTCCCCGGTGGAGTTGTGCATGGGGTGTGTTTGGAACATTTTGTCACCAGCCGAGTCCAAAATTCAGCGCTTCCCCATCTCAGCCCAGAAAGCAGGTAGAACAAGTCTTGTGGTGCCTTTCAGCTGCCTACCCGAGTAATGTAAAAACTAGCAACAGAAGTCCTTTCTGGCACCTTCCCCGGTGGAGTTGTGCATGGGGTGTGTTTGGAACATTTTGTGACCAGCCGAGGCCAAAATTCAGCGCTTCCCCAACTCAGCCCAGAAAGCAGGTAGAACAAGTTTTGTGGTGCCTTTCAGCTGCCTACCGGGGTAATGTAAAAACTAGCAACAGAACTCCTTTCTGGCCCCTTCCCCGATGGAGTTGTGCATGGGGTGTGTTTGGAACATTTTGTCACCAGCCGACTCCAAAATTCAGCCCTTCCCCATCTCAGCCCAGAAAGCAGGTAGAACAAGTTTTGTGGTGCGTTTCAGCTGTCTACCGGGGTAATGTAAAAACTAGCCACAGAACTCGTATCTGGCCCCTTCGCCAGTGGAGTTGTGCATGGGGTGTGTTTGGAACATTTTGTGACCAGCCGAGGCCAAAATTCAGCGCTTCCCCATCCTAGCCCAGAAAGCAGGTAGAACAACTTTTGTGGTGCCTTCCAGCTGCCTACCCTAGCAATGTAAAAAGTACCGAGAGAACTCCTTTCTGGCCCCTTCGCCAGTGGAGTTGTGCATGGGGTGTGTTTGGAACATTTTGTCACCAGCCGAGTCCAAAATTCAGCGCTTCCCCAACTGAGCCCAGAAAGCAGGTAGAACAACTTTTGTGATGCATTTCAGCTGCCTACCGCGGTAGTCTAAAAACTAGCCACAGAACTCGTATCTGGCCCCTTCGCCAGTGGAGTTGTGCATGGGGTGTGTTTGGAACATTTTGTCACCAGCCGAGTCCAAAATTCAGCGCTTCCCCAACTGAGCCCAGAAAGAAGGTAGAACAACTTTTGTGATGCATTTCAGCTGCCTACCGCGGTAGTCTAAAAACTAGCCACAGAACTCGTATCTGGCCCCTTCGCCAGTGGAGTTGTGCATGGGGTGTGTTTGGAACATTTTGTCACCAGCCGAGGCCAAAATTCAGCGCTTCCCCATCTCAGCCCAGAAAGCAGGTAGAACAAGTTTTGTGGTGCCTTTCAGCTGCCTACCGGGGTAATGTAAAAACTACCAAGAGAACTCCTTTCTGGCACCTTCCCCGATGGAGTTGTGCATGGGGTGTGTTTGGAACATTTTGTCACCAGCCGAGTCCAAAATTCAGCGCTTCCCCATCTCAGCCCAGAAAGCAGGTAGAACAAGTTTTGTGGTGCGTTTCAGCTGCCTACCGGGGTAATGTAAAAACTAGCAACAGAACTCCTTTCTGGCACCTTCCCCGGTGGAGTTGTGCATGGGGTGTGTTTGGAACATTTTGTCAGCAGCCGAGGCCAAAATTCAGCGCTTCCCCATCTCAGCCCAGAAAGCAGGTAGAACAAGTCTTGTGGTGCCTTTCAGCTGCCTACCCGAGCAATGTAAAAAGTACCAACAGAACTCGTTTCTGGCACCTTCCCCGGTGGAGTTGTGCATGGGGTGTGTTTGGAACATTTTTTCACCAGCCGAGGCCAAAATTCAGCGCTTCCCAATCTCAGCCCAGAAAGCAGGATGAACTACATCTGTGGTGCATTTCACCTGCCTACCCGAGTAATGTAAAAAGTTCTAAGAGAACTCCTTTCTGGCACTTTGCTCGATGGAGTTGTGCATGGGGTGTGTTTGGAACATTTTGTCACCAGCCGAGTCCAAAATTCAGCGCTTCCCCATCCTAGCCCAGAAAGCAGGTAGAACAACTTTTGTGATGCATTTCAGCTGCCTACCGCGGTAGTCTAAAAACTAGCCACAGAACTCGTATCTGGCCCCTTCGCCAGTGGAGTTGTGCATGGGGTGTGTTTGGAACATTTTGTCACCAGCCGAGTCCAAAATTCAGCGCTTCCCCATCTCAGCCCAGAAAGCAGGTAGAACAAGTCTTGTGGTGCCTTTCAGCTGCCTACCCTAGCAATGTAAAAAGTACCGAGAGAACTCCTTTCTGGCACCTTCCCCGGAGGAGTTGTGCATGGGTTGTGTTTGGAACATTTTGTCACCAGCCGAGTCCAAAATTCAGCGCTTCCCCATCTCAGCCCAGAAAGTAGGTAGAACAAGTTATTGTGGTGCCTTTCACCTGCCTACTGGGGTAGTGTAAAAACTACCAATAGAACTCATTTCTGGCACATTCCCCGGTGGAGTTGTGCATGGGGTGTGTTTGGAACATTTTTTCACCAGCCGAGGCCAAAATTCAGCGCTTCCCAATCTCAGCCCAGAAAGCAGGATGAACTACTTCTGTGGTGCATTTCAGCTGCCTACCCGAGTAATGTAAAAAGTTTTAAGAGAACTCCTTTCTGGCACCTTGCTCGATGGAGTTGTGCATGGGGTGTGTTTGGAACATTTTATCACCAGCCGAGTCCAAAATTCAGCGCTTCCCCATCTCAGCCCAGAAAGCAGGTAGAACAAGTCTTGTGGTGCCTTTCAGCTGCCTACCGGGGTAATGTAAAAAATTTCAACAAAACTCCTTTCTGGCACCTTCTCCAGTGGAGTTGTGCATGGGGTGTGTTTGGAACATTTTGTCACCAGCCGAGTCCAAAATTCAGCGCTTCCCCAACTGAGCCCAGAAAGCAGGTAGAACAACTTTTGTGATGCATTTCAGCTGCCTACCGTGGTAGTCTAAAAACTAGCCACAGAACTCGTATCTGGCCCCTTCGCCAGTGGAGTTGTGCATGGGGTGTGTTTGGAACATTTTGTCACCAGCCGAGGGCAAAATTCAGCGCTTCCCCATCTCAGCCCAGAAAGTAGATAGAACAAGTCTTGTGGTGCCTTTCAGCTGCCTACCCTAGCAATGTAAAAAGTACCGAGAGAACTCCTTTCTGGCACCTTCCCCGGAGGAGTTGTGCATGGGTTGTGTTTGGAACATTTTGTCACCAGCTGAGTCCAAAATTCAGCGCTTCCCCAACTGAGCCCAGAAAGCGGGTAGAACAACTTTTGTGATGCATTTCAGCTGCCTACCGCGGTAGTCTAAAAACTAGCCACAGAACTCGTATCTGGCCCCTTCCCCGGTGGAGTTGTGCCTGGGGTGTGTTTGGAACATTTTGTCACCAGCCGAGGCCAAAATTCAGCGCTTCCCCAACTGAGCCCAGAAAGTAGGTAGAACAAGTTATTGTGGTGCCTTTCACCTGCCTACTGGGGTAGTGTAAAAACTACCAATAGAACTCATTTCTGGCACATTCCCCGGTGGAGTTGTGCATGGGGTGTGTTTGGAACATTTTGTCACCAGCCGAGGCCAAAATTCAGCGCTTCCCCATCTCAGCCCAGAAAGCAGGATGAACTACATCTGTGGTGCATTTCAGCTGCCTACCCTAGCAATGTAAAAAGTACCGAGAGAACTCCTTTCTGGCACCTTCCCCGGAGGAGTTGTGCATGGGGTGTGTTTGGAACATTTTGTCAGCAGCCGAGTCCAAAATTCAGCGCTTCCCCAACTGAGCCCAGAAAGCAGGTAGAACAACTTTTGTGATGCATTTCAGCTGCCTACCGCGGTAGTCTAAAAACTAGCCACAGAACTCGTATCTGGCCCCTTCGCCAGTGGAGTTGTGCATGGGGTGTGTTTGGAACATTTTGTCACCAGCCGAGTCCAAAATTCAGCGCTTCCCCATCTCAGCCCAGAAAGCAGGTAGAACAAGTCTTGTGGTGCCTTTCAGCTGCCTACCCGAGCAATCTAAAAAGTACCAAGAGAACTCCTTTCTGGCACCTTCCCCGGTGGAGTTGTGCATGGGGTGTGTTAGGAACATTTTGTCACCAGCCGAGTCCAAAATTCAGCGCTTCCCGATCTCAGCCCAGAAAGTAGATAGAACAAGTCTTGTGGTGCCTTTCAGCTGCCTACCCTAGCAATGTAAAAAGTACCGAGAGAACTCCTTTCTGGCACCTTCCCCGGAGGAGTTGTGCATGGGTTGTGTTTGGAACATTTTGTCACCAGCCGAGTCCAAAATTCAGCGCTTCCCCAACTGAGCCCAGAAAGCGGGTAGAACAACTTTTGTGATGCATTTCAGCTGCCTACCGCGGTAGTCTAAAAACTAGCCACAGAACTCGTATCTGGCCCCTTCCCCGGTGGAGTTGTGCCTGGGGTGTGTTTGGAACATTTTGTCACCAGCCGAGGCCAAAATTCAGCGCTTCCCCATCTCAGCCCAGAAAGTAGGTAGAACAAGTTATTGTGGTGCCTTTCACCTGCCTACTGGGGTAGTGTAAAAACTACCAATAGAACTCATTTCTGGCACATTCCCCGGTGGAGTTGTGCATGGGGTGTGTTTGGAACATTTTGTCACCAGCCGAGGCCAAAATTCAGCGCTTCCCAATCTCAGCCCAGAAAGCAGGATGAACTACATCTGTGGTGCATTTCAGCTGCCTACCCTAGCAATGTAAAAAGTACCGAGAGAACTCCTTTCTGGCACCTTCCCCGGAGGAGTTGTGCATGGGGTGTGTTTGGAACATTTTGTCAGCAGCCGAGTCCAAAATTCAGCGCTTCCCCAACT
This sequence comes from Falco peregrinus, assembly GCF_023634155.1. NCBI lineage: Eukaryota > Metazoa > Chordata > Aves > Falconiformes > Falconidae > Falco > Falco peregrinus. The sequence goes on from NC_073721.1 coordinate 56,100,767, forward strand.
GAGCCCAGAAAGCAGGTAGAACAACTTTTGTGATGCATTTCAGCTGCCTACCGCGGTAGTCTAAAAACTAGCCACAGAACTCGTATCTGGCCCCTTCGCCAGTGGAGTTGTGCATGGGGTGTGTTTGGAACATTTTGTCACCAGCCGAGGCCAAAATTCAGCGCTTCCCCATCTCAACCCAGAAAGCAGGTAGAACAACTTTTGTGGTGCCTTCCAGCTGCCTACCCTAGCAATGTAAAAAGTACCAACAGAACTCCTTTCTGGCACGTTCCCCGGTGGAGTTGTGCATGGGGTGTGTTTGGAACATTTTGTCACCAGCCGAGTCCAAAATTCAGCGCTTCCCAATCTCAGCCCAGAAAGCAGGATGAACTACATCTGTGGTGCCTTTCAGCTGCCTACCCGAGTAATGTAAAAAGTTCCAAAAGAACTCCTTTCTGGCACCTTGCCCGATGGAGTTGTGCATGGGGTGTGTTTGGAACATTTTGTCACCAGCCGAGTCCAAAATTCAGCGATTCCCCATCTCAGCCCAGAAAGCAGGTAGAACAAGTTATGTGGTGCCTTTCAGCTAGCTACTGGGGTAGTGTAAAAACTACCAATAGAACTCCTTTCTGGCACCTTCCCCGATGGAGTTGTGCATGGGGTGTGTTTGGAACATTTTGTCACCAGCCTAGGCCAAACTTCAGCGCTTCCCCATCTCAGCCCAGAAAGCAGGATGAACTACATCTGTGGTCCCTTTCACCTGCCTACCGGGGTAGTGTAAAAACTACCAACGGATCTTCTTTCTGGCACCTTCCCCGGAGGAGTTGTGCATGGGGTGTGTTTGGAACATTTTGTCACCAGCCGAGGCCAAAATTCAGCGCTACCCCATCTCAGCCCAGAAAGCAGGTAGAACAAGTCTTGTGGTGCCTTTCAGCTGCCTACCCGAGTAATGTAAAAAATACCAAAAGAACTCGTTTCTGGCACCTTCCCCGGTGGAGTTGTGCATGGGGTGTGTTTGGAACATTTTGTCAACAGCCGAGTCCAAAATTCAGCGCTTCCCCACCTCACCCCAGAAAGCAGGTAGAACAAGTTATGTGGTGCCTTTCAGCTGCCTAACGGAGCAATGTAAAAAATACCAAAAGAACTCGTTTCTGTCACCTTGCCCGATGGAGTTGTGCATGGGGTGTGTTTGGAACATTTTGTCACCAGCCTAGGCCAAACTTCAGCGCTTCCCCATCTCAGCCCAGAAAGCAGGATGAACTACATCTGTGGTCCCTTTCACCTGCCTACCGGGGTAGTGTAAAAACTACCAATGGATCTTCTTTCTGGCACCTTCCCCGGAGGAGTTGTGCATGGGGTGTGTTTGGAACATTTTGTCACCAGCCGAGGCCAAAATTCAGCGCTACCCCATCTCAGCCCAGAAAGCAGGTAGAACAAGTCTTGTGGTGCCTTTCAGCTGCCTACCCGAGTAATGTAAAAAATACCAAAAGAACTCGTTTCTGGCACCTTCCCCGGTGGAGTTGTGCATGGGGTGTGTTTGGAACATTTTGTCAACAGCCGAGTCCAAAATTCAGCGCTTCCCCACCTCACCCCAGAAAGCAGGTAGAACAAGTTATGTGGTGCCTTTCAGCTGCCTAACGGAGCAATGTAAAAAATACCAAAAGAACTCGTTTCTGTCACCTTGCCCGATGGAGTTGTGCATGGGGTGTGTTTGGAACATTTTGTCACCAGCCGACTCCAAAATTCAGCGCTTCCCCATCTCAGCCCAGAAACCAGGTAGAACAAGTTTTGTGGTGCGTTTCAGCTGCCTACCGGGGTAATGTAAAAACTAGCAACAGAACTCCTTTCTGGCACCTTCTCCAGTGGAGTTGTGCATGGGGTGTGCTTGGAACATTTTGTCACCAGCCGAGGCCAAAATTCAGCGCTTCCCCATCTCAGCCCAGGAAGCAGGTAGAATAAGTTTTGTGTTGCATTTCAGCTGCCTACCGCGGTAGTGTAAAAACTACCAACGGAACTCCTTTCTGGCACCTTCCCCGGAGGAGTTGTGCATGGGGTGTGTTTGGAACATTTTGTCACCAGCCGAGTCCAAAATTCAGCGCTTCCCGATCTCAGCCCAGAAAGCAGGTAGAACAACTTTTGTGGTGCCTTCCAGCTGCCTACCCTAGCAATGTAAAAAGTTCCAACAGAACTCCTTTCTGGCACCTTGCCCGATGGAGTTGTGCATGGGGTGTGTTTGGAACATTTTGTCACCAGCCGAGTCCAAAATTCAGCGCTTCCCCAACTGAGCCCAGAAAGCAGGTAGAACAACTTTTGTGATGCATTTCAGCTGCCTACCGCGGTAGTCTAAAAACTAGCCACAGAACTCGTATCTGGCCCCTTCCCCGGTGGAGTTGTGCATGGGGTGTGTTTGGAACATTTTGTCACCAGCCGAGGCCAAAATTCAGCGATTCCCCATCTCAGCCCAGAAAGCAGGTAGAACAACTTCTGTGGTACCTTTCAGCTGCCTACCGCGGTAGTGTAAAAACTACCAAGAGAACTCCTGTCTGGCACGTTTCCCGATGGAGTTGTGCATGGGGTGTGTTTGGAACATTTTGTCACCAGCCGAGGCCAAAATTCAGCGCTTCCCCAACTGAGCCCAGAAAGCGGGTAGAACAACTTTTGTGATGCATTTCAGCTGCCTACCGCGGTAGTCTAAAAACTAGCCACAGAACTCGTATCTGGCCCCTTCCCCGGTGGAGTTGTGCCTGGGGTGTGTTTGGAACATTTTGTCACCAGCCGAGGCCAAAATTCAGCGCTTCCCCATCTCAGCCCAGAAAGTAGGTAGAACAAGTTATTGTGGTGCCTTTCACCTGCCTACTGGGGTAGTGTAAAAACTACCAATAGAACTCATTTCTGGCACATTCCCCGGTGGAGTTGTGCATGGGGTGTGTTTGGAACATTTTGTCACCAGCCGAGGCCAAAATTCAGCGCTTCCCAATCTCAGCCCAGAAAGCAGGATGAACTACATCTGTGGTGCATTTCAGCTGCCTACCCTAGCAATGTAAAAAGTACCGAGAGAACTCCTTTCTGGCACCTTCCCCGGAGGAGTTGTGCATGGGGTGTGTTTGGAACATTTTGTCAGCAGCCGAGTCCAAAATTCAGCGCTTCCCCAACTGAGCCCAGAAAGCGGGTAGAACAACTTTTGTGATGCATTTCAGCTGCCCACCGCGGTAGTCTAAAAACTAGCCACAGAACTCGTATCTGGCCCCTTCGCCAGTGGAGTTGTGCATGGGGTGTGTTTGGAACATTTTGTCACCAGCCGAGGCCAAAATTCAGCGCTTCCCCATCTCAACCCAGAAAGCAGGTAGAACAACTTTTGTGGTGCCTTCCAGCTGCCTACCCTAGCAATGTAAAAAGTACCAACAGAACTCCTTTCTGGCACGTTCCCCGGTGGAGTTGTGCATGGGGTGTGTTTGGAACATTTTGTCACCAGCCGAGTCCAAAATTCAGCGCTTCCCAATCTCAGCCCAGAAAGCAGGATGAACTACATCTGTGGTGCATTTCAGCTGCCTACCCGAGTAATGTAAAAAGTTCCAAAAGAACTCCTTTCTGGCACCTTGCCCGATGGAGTTGTGCATGGGGTGTGTTTGGAACATTTTGTCACCAGCCGAGTCCAAAATTCAGCGATTCCCCATCTCAGCCCAGAAAGCAGGTAGAACAAGTCTTGTGGTGCCTTTCAGCTGCCTACTGGGGTAGTGTAAAAACTACCAACGGAACTCCTTTCTGGCACGTTTCCTGATGGAGTTGTGCATGGGGTGTGTTTGGAACATTTTGTCACCAGCCGAGTCCAAAATTCAGCGATTCCCCATCTCAGCCCAGAAAGCAGGTAGAACAACTTCTGTGGTGCCTTTCACCTGCCTACCGCGGTAGTGTAAAAACTACCAAGAGAACTCCTGTCTGGCACGTTTCCCGATGGAGTTGTGCATGGGGTGTGTTTGGAACATTTTGTCACCAGCCGAGGCCAAAATTCAGCGCTTCCCAATCTCAGCCCAGAAAGCAGGATGAACTACATCTGTGGTGCATTTCAGCTGCCTACCCGAGTAATGTAAAAAGTTCCAACAGAACTCCTTTCTGGCACCTTCCCCGATGGAGTTGTGCATGGGGTGTGTTTGGAATATTTTGTCACCAGCCGAGTCCAAAATTCAGCGCTTCCCCATCTCAGCCCAGAAAGCAGGTAGAACAAGTTTTGTGGTGCCTTTCAGCTGCCTACCGGGGTAATGTAAAAACTAGCAACAGAACTCCTTTCTGGCACCTTCCCCGGTGGAGTTGTGCATGGGGTGTGTTTGGAACATTTTGTGACCAGCCGAGGCCAAAATTCAGCGCTTCCCCATCCTAGCCCAGAAAGCAGGTAGAACAACTTTTGTGGTGCCTTCCAGCTGCCTACCCTAGCAATGTAAAAATTACCGAGAGAACTCCTTTCTGGCCCCTTCGCCAGTGGAGTTGTGCATGGGGTGTGTTTGGAACATTTTGTCACCAGCCGAGTCCAAAATTCAGCGCTTCCCCAACTGAGCCCAGAAAGCAGGTAGAACAACTTTTGTGATGCATTTCAGCTGCCTACCGCGGTAGTCTAAAAACTAGCCACAGAACTCGTATCTGGCCCCTTCGCCAGTGGAGTTGTGCATGGGGTGTGTTTGGAACATTTTGTCACCAGCCGAGGCCAAACTTCAGCGCTTCCCCATCTCAGCCCAGAAAGCAGGTAGAACAAGTCTTGTGGTGCCTTTCAGCTGCCTACCCGAGCAATGTAAAAAGTACCAAAAGAACTCGTTTCTGGCACCTTCCCCGGTGGAGTTGTGCATGGGGTGTGTTTGGAACATTTTTTCACCAGCCGAGGCCAAAATTCAGCGCTTCCCAATCTCAGCCCAGAAAGCAGGATGAACTACATCTGTGGTGCATTTCAGCTGCCTACCCGAGTAATGTAAAAAGTTCTAAGAGAACTCCTTTCTGGCACCTTGCTCGATGGAGTTGTGCATGGGGTGTGTTTGGAACATTTTATCACCAGCCGAGTCCAAAATTCAGCGCTTCCCCATCTCAGCCCAGAAAGCAGGTAGAACAAGTCTTGTGGTACCTTTCAGCTGCCTACCCGAGTAATGTAAAAAATTTCAACAAAACTCCTTTCTGGCACCTTCCCCGGAGGAGTTGTGCATGGGGTGTGTTTGGAACATTTTGTCACCAGCCGAGGCCAAAATTCAGCGCTTCCCCATCCTAGCCCAGAAAGCAGGTAGAACAACTTTTGTGTTGCCTTCCAGCTGCCTACCCTAGCAATGTAAAAAGTACCGAGAGAACTCCTTTCTGGCACCTTGCCCGATGGAGTTGTGCATGGGGTGTGTTTGGAACATGTTGTCACCAGCCGAGTCCAAAATTCAGCGCTTCCCCAACTGAGCCCAGAAAGCAGGTAGAACAACTTTTGTGATGCATTTCAGCTGCCTACCGCGGTAGTCTAAAAACTAGCCACAGAACTCGTATCTGGCCCCTTCGCCAGTGGAGTTGTGCATGGGGTGTGTTTGGAACATTTTGTGACCAGCCGAGGCCAAAATTCAGCGCTTCCCCATCTCAGCCCAGAAAGTAGATAGAACAAGTCTTGTGGTGCCTTTCAGCTGCCTACCCTAGCAATGTAAAAAGTACCGAGAGAACTCCTTTCTGGCACCTTCCCCGGAGGAGTTGTGCATGGGTTGTGTTTGGAACATTTTGTCACCAGCCGAGTCCAAAATTCAGCGCTTCCCCAACTGAGCCCAGAAAGCAGGTAGAACAACTTTTGTGATTCATTTCAGCTGCCTACCGCGGTAGTCTAAAAACTAGCCACAGAACTCGTATCTGGCCCCTTCCCCGGTGGAGTTGTGCATGGGGTGTGTTTGGAACATTTTGTCACCAGCCGAGTCCAAAATTCAGCGCTTCCCGATCTCAGCCCAGAAAGCAGGTAGAACAACTTTTGTGGTGCCTTCCAGCTGCCTACCCTAGCAATGTAAAAAGTTCCAACAGAACTCCTTTCTGGCACCTTGCCCGATGGAGTTGTGCATGGGGTGTGTTTGGAACATTTTGTCACCAGCCGAGTCCAAAATTCAGCGCTTCCCCAACTGAGCCCAGAAAGCAGGTAGAACAACTTTTGTGATGCATTTCAGCTGCCTACCGCGGTAGTCTAAAAACTAGCCACAGAACTCGTATCTGGCCCCTTCCCCGGTGGAGTTGTGCATGGGGTGTGTTTGGAACATTTTGTCACCAGCCGAGGCCAAAATTCAGCGCTTCCCCAACTGAGCCCAGAAAGCAGGTAGAATAAGTTTTGTGTTGCATTTCAGCTGCCTACCGCGGTAGTGTAAAAACTACCAACGGAACTCCTTTCTGGCACCTTCCCCGGAGGAGTTGTGCATGGGGTGTGTTTGGAACATTTTGTCACCAGCCGAGTCCAAAATTCAGCGCTTCCCGATCTCAGCCCAGAAAGCAGGTAGAACAACTTTTGTGGTGCCTTCCAGCTGCCTACCCTAGCAATGTAAAAAGTTCCAACAGAACTCCTTTCTGGCACCTTGCCCGATGGAGTTGTGCATGGGGTGTGTTTGGAACATTTTGTCACCAGCCGAGTCCAAAATTCAGCGCTTCCCCAACTGAGCCCAGAAAGCAGGTAGAACAACTTTTGTGATGCATTTCAGCTGCCTACCGCGGTAGTCTAAAAACTAGCCACAGAACTCGTATCTGGCCCCTTCCCCGGTGGAGTTGTGCATGGGGTGTGTTTGGAACATTTTGTCACCAGCCGAGGCCAAAATTCAGCGATTCCCCATCTCAGCCCAGAAAGCAGGTAGAACAACTTCTGTGGTACCTTTCAGCTGCCTACCGCGGTAGTGTAAAAACTACCAAGAGAACTCCTGTCTGGCACGTTTCCCGATGGAGTTGTGCATGGGGTGTGTTTGGAACATTTTGTCACCAGCCGAGGCCAAAATTCAGCGCTTCCCCATCTCAGCCCAGAAAGTAGGTAGAACAAGTTATTGTGGTGCCTTTCACCTGCCTACTGGGGTAGTGTAAAAACTACCAATAGAACTCATTTCTGGCACATTCCCCGGTGGAGTTGTGCATGGGGTGTGTTTGGAACATTTTGTCACCAGCCGAGGCCAAAATTCAGCGCTTCCCAATCTCAGCCCAGAAAGCAGGATGAACTACATCTGTGGTGCATTTCAGCTGCCTACCCTAGCAATGTAAAAAGTACCGAGAGAACTCCTTTCTGGCACCTTCCCCGGAGGAGTTGTGCATGGGGTGTGTTTGGAACATTTTGTCAGCAGCCGAGTCCAAAATTCAGCGCTTCCCCAACTGAGCCCAGAAAGCGGGTAGAACAACTTTTGTGATGCATTTCAGCTGCCTACCGCGGTAGTCTAAAAACTAGCCACAGAACTCGTATCTGGCCCCTTCGCCAGTGGAGTTGTGCATGGGGTGTGTTTGGAACATTTTGTCACCAGCCGAGGCCAAAATTCAGCGCTTCCCCATCTCAACCCAGAAAGCAGGTAGAACAACTTTTGTGGTGCCTTCCAGCTGCCTACCCTAGCAATGTAAAAAGTACCAACAGAACTCCTTTCTGGCACGTTCCCCGGTGGAGTTGTGCATGGGGTGTGTTTGGAACATTTTGTCACCAGCCGAGTCCAAAATTCAGCGCTTCCCAATCTCAGCCCAGAAAGCAGGATGAACTACATCTGTGGTGCATTTCAGCTGCCTACCCGAGTAATGTAAAAAGTTCCAAAAGAACTCCTTTCTGGCACCTTGCCCGATGGAGTTGTGCATGGGGTGTGTTAGGAACATTTTGTCACCAGCCGAGGCCAAAATTCAGCGATTCCCCATCTCAGCCCAGAAAGCAGGTAGAACAAGTCTTGTGGTGCCTTTCAGCTGCCTACTGGGGTAGTGTAAAAACTACCAACGGAACTCCTTTCTGGCACGTTTCCTGATGGAGTTGTGCATGGGGTGTGTTTGGAACATTTTGTCACCAGCCGAGTCCAAAATTCAGCGATTCCCCATCTCAGCCCAGAAAGCAGGTAGAACAACTTCTGTGGTGCCTTTCACCTGCCTACCGCGGTAGTGTAAAAACTACCAAGAGAACTCCTGTCTGGCACGTTTCCCGATGGAGTTGTGCATGGGGTGTGTTTGGAACATTTTGTCACCAGCCGAGGCCAAAATTCAGCGCTTCCCAATCTCAGCCCAGAAAGCAGGATGAACTACATCTGTGGTGCATTTCAGCTGCCTACCCGAGTAATGTAAAAAGTTCCAACAGAACTCCTTTCTGGCACCTTCCCCGATGGAGTTGTGCATGGGGTGTGTTTGGAATATTTTGTCACCAGCCGAGTCCAAAATTCAGCGCTTCCCCATCTCAGCCCAGAAAGCAGGTAGAACAAGTTTTGTGGTGCCTTTCAGCTGCCTACCGGGGTAATGTAAAAACTAGCAACAGAACTCCTTTCTGGCACCTTCCCCGGTGGAGTTGTGCATGGGGTGTGTTTGGAACATTTTGTGACCAGCCGAGGCCAAAATTCAGCGCTTCCCCATCCTAGCCCAGAAAGCAGGTAGAACAACTTTTGTGGTGCCTTCCAGCTGCCTACCCTAGCAATGTAAAAATTACCGAGAGAACTCCTTTCTGGCCCCTTCGCCAGTGGAGTTGTGCATGGGGTGTGTTTGGAACATTTTGTCACCAGCCGAGTCCAAAATTCAGCGCTTCCCCAACTGAGCCCAGAAAGCAGGTAGAACAACTTTTGTGATGCATTTCAGCTGCCTACCGCGGTAGTCTAAAAACTAGCCACAGAACTCGTATCTGGCCCCTTCGCCAGTGGAGTTGTGCATGGGGTGTGTTTGGAACATTTTGTCACCAGCCGAGGCCAAACTTCAGCGCTTCCCCATCTCAGCCCAGAAAGCAGGTAGAACAAGTCTTGTGGTGCCTTTCAGCTGCCTACCCGAGCAATGTAAAAAGTACCAAAAGAACTCGTTTCTGGCACCTTCCCCGGTGGAGTTGTGCATGGGGTGTGTTTGGAACATTTTTTCACCAGCCGAGGCCAAAATTCAGCGCTTCCCAATCTCAGCCCAGAAAGCAGGATGAACTACATCTGTGGTGCATTTCAGCTGCCTACCCGAGTAATGTAAAAAGTTCTAAGAGAACTCCTTTCTGGCACCTTGCTCGATGGAGTTGTGCATGGGGTGTGTTTGGAACATTTTATCACCAGCCGAGTCCAAAATTCAGCGCTTCCCCATCTCAGCCCAGAAAGCAGGTAGAACAAGTCTTGTGGTACCTTTCAGCTGCCTACCCGAGTAATGTAAAAAATTTCAACAAAACTCCTTTCTGGCACCTTCCCCGGAGGAGTTGTGCATGGGGTGTGTTTGGAACATTTTGTCACCAGCCGAGGCCAAAATTCAGCGCTTCCCCATCCTAGCCCAGAAAGCAGGTAGAACAACTTTTGTGTTGCCTTCCAGCTGCCTACCCTAGCAATGTAAAAAGTACCGAGAGAACTCCTTTCTGGCACCTTGCCCGATGGAGTTGTGCATGGGGTGTGTTTGGAACATGTTGTCACCAGCCGAGTCCAAAATTCAGCGCTTCCCCAACTGAGCCCAGAAAGCAGGTAGAACAACTTTTGTGATGCATTTCAGCTGCCTACCGCGGTAGTCTAAAAACTAGCCACAGAACTCGTATCTGGCCCCTTCGCCAGTGGAGTTGTGCATGGGGTGTGTTTGGAACATTTTGTCACCAGCCGAGTCCAAAATTCAGCGATTCCCCATCTCAGCCCAGAAAGTAGATAGAACAAGTCTTGTGGTGCCTTTCAGCTGCCTACCCTAGCAATGTAAAAAGTACCGAGAGAACTCCTTTCTGGCACCTTCCCCGGAGGAGTTGTGCATGGGTTGTGTTTGGAACATTTTGTCACCAGCCGAGTCCAAAATTCAGCGCTTCCCCAACTGAGCCCAGAAAGCAGGTAGAACAACTTTTGTGATGCATTTCAGCTGCCTACCGCGGTAGTCTAAAAACTAGCCACAGAACTCGTATCTGGCCCCTTCCCCGGTGGAGTTGTGCCTGGGGTGTGTTTGGAACATTTTGTCACCAGCCGAGTCCAAAATTCAGCGCTTCCCCATCTCAGCCCAGAAAGTAGGTAGAACAAGTTATTGTGGTGCCTTTCACCTGCCTACTGGGGTAGTGTAAAAACTACCAATAGAACTCATTTCTGGCACATTCCCCGGAGGAGCTGTGCATGGGGTGTGTTTGGAACATTTTGTCACCAGCCGAGGCCAAACTTCAGCGCTTCCCCATCTCAGCCCAGAAAGCAGGTAGAACAAGTCTTGTGGTGCCTTTCAGCTGCCTACCCGAGCAATGTAAAAAGTACCAACAGAACTCGTTTCTGGCACCTTCCCCGGTGGAGTTGTGCATGGGGTGTGTTTGGAACATTTTTTCACCAGCCGAGGCCAAAATTCAGCGCTTCCCAATCTCAGCCCAGAAAGCAGGATGAACTACATCTGTGGTGCATTTCACCTGCCTACCCGAGTAATGTAAAAAGTTCTAAGAGAACTCCTTTCTGGCACCTTGCTCGATGGAGTTGTGCATGGGGTGTGTTTGGAACATTTTGTCACCAGCCGAGTCCAAAATTCAGCGCTTCCCCAACTGAGCCCAGAAAGCAGGTAGAACAACTTTTGTGATGCATTTCAGCTGCCTACCGCGGTAGTCTAAAAACTAGCCACAGAACTCGTATCTGGCCCCTTCGCCAGTGGAGTTGTGCATGGGGTGTGTTTGGAACATTTTGTCACCAGCCGAGGGCAAAATTCAGCGCTTCCCAATCTCAGCCCAGAAAGTAGATAGAACAAGTCTTGTGGTGCCTTTCAGCTGCCTACCCTAGCAATGTAAAAAGTACCGAGAGAACTCCTTTCTGGCACCTTCCCCGGAGGAGTTGTGCATGGGTTGTGTTTGGAACATTTTGTCTCCAGCCGAGTCCAAAATTCAGCGCTTCCCCAACTGAGCCCAGAAAGCGGGTAGAACAACTTTTGTGATGCATTTCAGCTGCCTACCGCGGTAGTCTAAAAACTAGCCACAGAACTCGTATCTGGCCCCTTCCCCGGTGGAGTTGTGCCTGGGGTGTGTTTGGAACATTTTGTCACCAGCCGAGGCCAAAATTCAGCGCTTCCCCAACTGAGCCCAGAAAGTAGGTAGAACAAGTTATTGTGGTGCCTTTCACCTGCCTACTGGGGTAGTGTAAAAACTACCAATAGAACTCATTTCTGGCACATTCCCCGGTGGAGTTGTGCATGGGGTGTGTTTGGAACATTTTGTCACCAGCCGAGGCCAAAATTCAGCGCTTCCCCATCTCAGCCCAGAAAGCAGGATGAACTACATCTGTGGTGCATTTCAGCTGCCTACCCTAGCAATGTAAAAAGTACCGAGAGAACTCCTTTCTGGCACCTTCCCCGGAGGAGTTGTGCATGGGGTGTGTTTGGAACATTTTGTCAGCAGCCGAGTCCAAAATTCAGCGCTTCCCCAACTGAGCCCAGAAAGCAGGTAGAACAACTTTTGTGATGCATTTCAGCTGCCTACCGCGGTAGTCTAAAAACTAGCCACAGAACTCGTATCTGGCCCCTTCGCCAGTGGAGTTGTGCATGGGGTGTGTTTGGAACATTTTGTCACCAGCCGAGTCCAAAATTCAGCGCTTCCCCATCTCAGCCCAGAAAGCAGGTAGAACAAGTCTTGTGGTGCCTTTCAGCTGCCTACCCGAGCAATCTAAAAAGTACCAAGAGAACTCCTTTCTGGCACCTTCCCCGGTGGAGTTGTGCATGGGGTGTGTTAGGAACATTTTGTCACCAGCCGAGGCCAAAATTCAGCGCTTCCCGATCTCAGCCCAGAAAGTAGATAGAACAAGTCTTGTGGTGCCTTTCAGCTGCCTACCCTAGCAATGTAAAAAGTACCGAGAGAACTCCTTTCTGGCACCTTCCCCGGAGGAGTTGTGCATGGGTTGTGTTTGGAACATTTTGTCACCAGCCGAGTCCAAAATTCAGCGCTTCCCCAACTGAGCCCAGAAAGCGGGTAGAACAACTTTTGTGATGCATTTCAGCTGCCTACCGCGGTAGTCTAAAAACTAGCCACAGAACTCGTATCTGGCCCCTTCCCCGGTGGAGTTGTGCCTGGGGTGTGTTTGGAACATTTTGTCACCAGCCGAGGCCAAAATTCAGCGCTTCCCCATCTCAGCCCAGAAAGTAGGTAGAACAAGTTATTGTGGTGCCTTTCACCTGCCTACTGGGGTAGTGTAAAAACTACCAATAGAACTCCTTTCTGGCACCTTCCCCGGTGGAGTTGTGCATGGGGTGTGTTTGGAACATTTTGTCACCAGCCGAGGCCAAAATTCAGCGCTTCCCAATCTCAGCCCAGAAAGCAGGATGAACTACATCTGTGGTGCATTTCAGCTGCCTACCCTAGCAATGTAAAAAGTACCGAGAGAACTCCTTTCTGGCACCTTCCCCGGAGGAGTTGTGCATGGGGTGTGTTTGGAACATTTTGTCAGCAGCCTAGTCCAAAATTCAGCGCTTCCCCAACTGAGCCCAGAAAGCAGGTAGAACAACTTTTGTGATGCATTTCAGCTGCCTACCGCGGTAGTCTAAAAACTAGCCACAGAACTCGTATCTGGCCCCTTCGCCAGTGGAGTTGTGCATGGGGTGTGTTTGGAACATTTTGTCACCAGCCGAGGCCAAAATTCAGCGCTTCCCCATCTCAACCCAGAAAGCAGGTAGAACAACTTTTGTGGTGCCTTCCAGCTGCCTACCCTAGCAATGTAAAAAGTACCAACAGAACTCCTTTCTGGCACGTTCCCCGGTGGAGTTGTGCATGGGGTGTGTTTGGAACATTTTGTCACCAGCCGAGTCCAAAATTCAGCGCTTCCCAATCTCAGCCCAGAAAGCAGGATGAACTACATCTGTGGTGCCTTTCAGCTGCCTACCCGAGTAATGTAAAAAGTTCCAAAAGAACTCCTTTCTGGCACCTTGCCCGATGGAGTTGTGCATGGGGTGTGTTTGGAACATTTTGTCACCAGCCGAGTCCAAAATTCAGCGATTCCCCATCTCAGCCCAGAAAGCAGGTAGAACAAGTTATGTGGTGCCTTTCAGCTAGCTACTGGGGTAGTGTAAAAACTACCAATAGAACTCCTTTCTGGCACCTTCCCCGATGGAGTTGTGCATGGGGTGTGTTTGGAACATTTTGTCACCAGCCGAGTCCAAACTTCAGCGATTCCCCATCTCAGCCCAGAAAGCAGGTAGAACAACTTCTGTGGTGCCTTTCACCTGCCTACCGCGGTAGTGGAAAAACTACCAAGAGAACTCCTGTCTGGCACGTTTCCCGATGGAGTTGTGCATGGGGTGTGTTTGGAACATTTTGTCACCAGCCGAGGCCAAAATTCAGCGCTTCCCCAACTGAGCCCAGAAAGCGGGTAGAACAACTTTTGTGATGCATTTCAGCTGCCTACCGCGGTAGTCTAAAAACTAGCCACAGAACTCGTATCTGGCCCCTTCCCCGGTGGAGTTGTGCCTGGGGTGTGTTTGGAACATTTTGTCACCAGCCGAGGCCAAAATTCAGCGCTTCCCCATCTCAGCCCAGAAAGTAGGTAGAACAAGTTATTGTGGTGCCTTTCACCTGCCTACTGGGGTAGTGTAAAAACTACCAACGGAACTCCTTTCTGGCACGTTTCCTGATGGAGTTGTGCATGGGGTGTGTTTGGAACATTTTGTCACCAGCCGAGTCCAAAATTCAGCGATTCCCCATCTCAGCCCAGAAAGCAGGTAGAACAACTTCTGTGGTGCCTTTCACCTGCCTACCGCGGTAGTGTAAAAACTACCAAGAGAACTCCTGTCTGGCACGTTTCCCGATGGAGTTGTGCATGGGGTGTGTTTGGAACATTTTGTCACCAGCCGAGGCCAAAATTCAGCGCTTCCCAATCTCAGCCCAGAAAGCAGGATGAACTACATCTGTGGTGCATTTCAGCTGCCTACCCGAGTAATGTAAAAAGTTCTAAGAGAACTCCTTTCTGGCACCTTGCTCGATGGAGTTGTGCATGGGGTGTGTTTGGAACATTTTATCACCAGCCGAGTCCAAAATTCAGCACTTCCCCATCTCAGCCCAGAAAGCAGGTAGAACAAGTCTTGTGGTACCTTTCAGCTGCCTACCCGAGTAATGTAAAAAATTTCAACAAAACTCCTTTCTGGCACCTTGCCCGATGGAGTTGTGCATGGGGTGTGTTTGGAACATGTTGTCACCAGCCGAGTCCAAAATTCAGCGCTTCCCCAACTGAGCCCAGAAAGCAGGTAGAACAACTTTTGTGATGCATTTCAGCTGCCTACCGCGGTAGTCTAAAAACTAGCCACAGAACTCGTATCTGGCCCCTTCGCCAGTGGAGTTGTGCATGGGGTGTGTTTGGAACATTTTGTCACCAGCCGAGGGCAAAATTCAGCGCTTCCCCATCTCAGCCCAGAAAGTAGATAGAACAAGTCTTGTGGTGCCTTTCAGCTGCCTACCCTAGCAATGTAAAAAGTACCGAGAGAACTCCTTTCTGGCACCTTCCCCGGAGGAGTTGTGCATGGGTTGTGTTTGGAACATTTTGTCACCAGCCGAGTCCAAAATTCAGCGCTTCCCCAACTGAGCCCAGAAAGCAGGTAGAACAACTTTTGTGATGCATTTCAGCTGCCTACCGCGGTAGTCTAAAAACTAGCCACAGAACTCGTATCTGGCCCCTTCCCCGGTGGAGTTGTGCCTGGGGTGTGTTTGGAACATTTTGTCACCAGCCGAGTCCAAAATTCAGCGCTTCCCCATCTCAGCCCAGAAAGTAGGTAGAACAAGTTATTGTGGTGCCTTTCACCTGCCTACTGGGGTAGTGTAAAAACTACCAATAGAACTCATTTCTGGCACATTCCCCGGAGGAGCTGTGCATGGGGTGTGTTTGGAACATTTTGTCACCAGCCGAGGCCAAACTTCAGCGCTTCCCCATCTCAGCCCAGAAAGCAGGTAGAACAAGTCTTGTGGTGCCTTTCAGCTGCCTACCCGAGTAATGTAAAAAATTTCAACAAAACTCCTTTCTGGCACCTTCTCCAGTGGAGTTGTGCATGGGGTGTGTTTGGAACATTTTGTCACCAGCCGAGGCCAAAATTCAGCGCTTCCCCATCCTAGCCCAGAAAGCAGGTAGAACAACTTTTGTGTTGCCTTCCAGCTGCCTACCCTAGCAATGTAAAAAGTACCGAGAGAACTCCTTTCTGGCACCTTCCCCGGAGGAGTTGTGCATGGGGTGTGTTTGGAACATTTTGTCACCAGCCGAGTCCAAAATTCAGCGCTTCCCCAACTGAGCCCAGAAAGCAGGTAGAACAACTTTTGTGATGCATTTCAGCTGCCTACCGCGGTAGTCTAAAAACTAGCCACAGAACTCGTATCTGGCCCCTTCGCCAGTGGAGTTGTGCATGGGGTGTGTTTGGAACATTTTGTCACCAGCCGAGGGCAAAATTCAGCGCTTCCCCATCTCAGCCCAGAAAGTAGATAGAACAAGTCTTGTGGTGCCTTTCAGCTGCCTACCCTAGCAATGTAAAAAGTACCGAGAGAACTCCTTTCTGGCACCTTCCCCGGAGGAGTTGTGCATGGGTTGTGTTTGGAACATTTTGTCACCAGCCGAGTCCAAAATTCAGCGCTTCCCCAACTGAGCCCAGAAAGCGGGTAGAACAACTTTTGTGATGCATTTCAGCTGCCTACCGCGGTAGTCTAAAAACTAGCCACAGAACTCGTATCTGGCCCCTTCCCCGGTGGAGTTGTGCCTGGGGTGTGTTTGGAACATTTTGTCACCAGCCGAGGCCAAAATTCAGCGCTTCCCCAACTGAGCCCAGAAAGTAGGTAGAACAAGTTATTGTGGTGCCTTTCACCTGCCTACTGGGGTAGTGTAAAAACTACCAATAGAACTCATTTCTGGCACATTCCCCGGTGGAGTTGTGCATGGGGTGTGTTTGGAACATTTTGTCACCAGCCGAGGCCAAACTTCAGCGCTTCCCCATCTCAGCCCAGAAAGCAGGATGAACTACATCTGTGGTGCATTTCAGCTGCCTACCCTAGCAATGTAAAAAGTACCGAGAGAACTCCTTTCTGGCACCTTCCCCGGAGGAGTTGTGCATGGGGTGTGTTTGGAACATTTTGTCAGCAGCCGAGTCCAAAATTCAGCGCTTCCCCAACTGAGCCCAGAAAGCAGGTAGAACAACTTTTGTGATGCATTTCAGCTGCCTACCGCGGTAGTCTAAAAACTAGCCACAGAACTCGTATCTGGCCCCTTCGCCAGTGGAGTTGTGCATGGGGTGTGTTTGGAACATTTTGTCACCAGCCGAGTCCAAAATTCAGCGCTTCCCCATCTCAGCCCAGAAAGCAGGTAGAACAAGTCTTGTGGTGCCTTTCAGCTGCCTACCCGAGCAATCTAAAAAGTACCAAGAGAACTCCTTTCTGGCACCTTCCCCGGTGGAGTTGTGCATGGGGTGTGTTAGGAACATTTTGTCACCAGCCGAGGCCAAAATTCAGCGCTTCCCGATCTCAGCCCTGAAAGTAGATAGAACAAGTCTTGTGGTGCCTTTCAGCTGCCTACCCTAGCAATGTAAAAAGTACCGAGAGAACTCCTTTCTGGCACCTTCCCCGGAGGAGTTGTGCATGGGTTGTGTTTGGAACATTTTGTCACCAGCCGAGTCCAAAATTCAGCGCTTCCCCAACTGAGCCCAGAAAGCGGGTAGAACAACTTTTGTGATGCATTTCAGCTGCCTACCGCGGTAGTCTAAAAACTAGCCACAGAACTCGTATCTGGCCCCTTCCCCGGTGGAGTTGTGCCTGGGGTGTGTTTGGAACATTTTGTCACCAGCCGAGGCCAAAATTCAGCGCTTCCCCATCTCAGCCCAGAAAGTAGGTAGAACAAGTTATTGTGGTGCCTTTCACCTGCCTACTGGGGTAGTGTAAAAACTACCAATAGAACTCATTTCTGGCACATTCCCCGGTGGAGTTGTGCATGGGGTGTGTTTGGAACATTTTGTCACCAGCCGAGGCCAAAATTCAGCGCTTCCCAATCTCAGCCCAGAAAGCAGGATGAACTACATCTGTGGTGCATTTCAGCTGCCTACCCTAGCAATGTAAAAAGTACCGAGAGAACTCCTTTCTGGCACCTTCCCCGGAGGAGTTGTGCATGGGGTGTGTTTGGAACATTTTGTCAGCAGCCGAGTCCAAAATTCAGCGCTTCCCCAACTGAGCCCAGAAAGCAGGTAGAACAACTTTTGTGATGCATTTCAGCTGCCTACCGCGGTAGTCTAAAAACTAGCCACAGAACTCGTATCTGGCCCCTTCGCCAGTGGAGTTGTGCATGGGGTGTGTTTGGAACATTTTGTCACCAGCCGAGGCCAAAATTCAGCGCTTCCCCATCTCAACCCAGAAAGCAGGTAGAACAACTTTTGTGGTGCCTTCCAGCTGCCTACCCTAGCAATGTAAAAAGTACCAACAGAACTCCTTTCTGGCACGTTCCCCGGTGGAGTTGTGCATGGGGTGTGTTTGGAACATTTTGTCACCAGCCGAGTCCAAACTTCAGCGCTTCCCCATCTCAGCCCAGAAAGCAGGATGAACTACATCTGTGGTGCCTTTCAGCTGCCTACCCGAGTAATGTAAAAAGTTCCAAAAGAACTCCTTTCTGGCACCTTGCCCGATGGAGTTGTGCATGGGGTGTGTTTGGAACATTTTGTCACCAGCCGAGTCCAAAATTCAGCGATTCCCCATCTCAGCCCAGAAAGCAGGTAGAACAAGTTATGTGGTGCCTTTCAGCTAGCTACTGGGGTAGTGTAAAAACTACCAATAGAACTCCTTTCTGGCACCTTCCCCGATGGAGTTGTGCATGGGGTGTGTTTGGAACATTTTGTCACCAGCCGAGTCCAAACTTCAGCGATTCCCCATCTCAGCCCAGAAAGCAGGTAGAACAACTTCTGTGGTGCCTTTCACCTGCCTACCGCGGTAGTGGAAAAACTACCAAGAGAACTCCTGTCTGGCACGTTTCCCGATGGAGTTGTGCATGGGGTGTGTTTGGAACATTTTGTCACCAGCCGAGGCCAAAATTCAGCGCTTCCCCAACTGAGCCCAGAAAGCGGGTAGAACAACTTTTGTGATGCATTTCAGCTGCCTACCGCGGTAGTCTAAAAACTAGCCACAGAACTCGTATCTGGCCCCTTCCCCGGTGGAGTTGTGCCTGGGGTGTGTTTGGAACATTTTGTCACCAGCCGAGGCCAAAATTCAGCGCTTCCCCATCTCAGCCCAGAAAGTAGGTAGAACAAGTTATTGTGGTGCCTTTCACCTGCCTACTGGGGTAGTGTAAAAACTACCAATAGAACTCATTTCTGGCACATTCCCCGGTGGAGTTGTGCATGGGGTGTGTTTGGAACATTTTGTCACCAGCCGAGGCCAAAATTCAGCGCTTCCCAATCTCAGCCCAGAAAGCAGGATGAACTACATCTGTGGTGCATTTCAGCTGC
Source organism: Falco peregrinus (assembly GCF_023634155.1). Classification (NCBI taxonomy): domain Eukaryota; kingdom Metazoa; phylum Chordata; class Aves; order Falconiformes; family Falconidae; genus Falco; species Falco peregrinus. Next base: position 56,119,268 of record NC_073721.1, read on the forward strand.
CTACCCTAGCAATGTAAAAAGTACCAAGAGAACTCCTTTCTGGCACCTTCCCCGGAGGAGTTGTGCATGGGGTGTGTTTGGAACATTTTGTCACCAGCCGAGTCCAAAATTCAGCGCTTCCCCAACTGAGCCCAGAAAGCGGGTAGAACAACTTTTGTGATGCATTTCAGCTGCCTACCGCGGTAGTCTAAAAACTAGCCACAGAACTCGTATCTGGCCCCTTCGCCAGTGGAGTTGTGCATGGGGTGTGTTTGGAACATTTTGTCACCAGCCGAGGCCAAAATTCAGCGCTTCCCCATCTCAACCCAGAAAGCAGGTAGAACAACTTTTGTGGTGCCTTCCAGCTGCCTACCCTAGCAATGTAAAAAGTACCAACAGAACTCCTTTCTGGCACGTTCCCCGGTGGAGTTGTGCATGGGGTGTGTTTGGAACATTTTGTCACCAGCCGAGTCCAAAATTCAGCGCTTCCCAATCTCAGCCCAGAAAGCAGGATGAACTACATCTGTGGTGCATTTCAGCTGCCTACCCGAGTAATGTAAAAAGTTCCAAAAGAACTCCTTTCTGGCACCTTGCCCGATGGAGTTGTGCATGGGGTGTGTTTGGAACATTTTGTCACCAGCCGAGTCCAAAATTCAGCGATTCCCCATCTCAGCCCAGAAAGCAGGTAGAACAAGTCTTGTGGTGCCTTTCAGCTGCCTACTGGGGTAGTGTAAAAACTACCAACGGAACTCCTTTCTGGCACGTTTCCTGATGGAGTTGTGCATGGGGTGTGTTTGGAACATTTTGTCACCAGCCGAGTCCAAAATTCAGCGATTCCCCATCTCAGCCCAGAAAGCAGGTAGAACAACTTCTGTGGTGCCTTTCACCTGCCTACCGCGGTAGTGTAAAAACTACCAAGAGAACTCCTGTCTGGCACGTTTCCCGATGGAGTTGTGCATGGGGTGTGTTTGGAACATTTTGTCACCAGCCGAGGCCAAAATTCAGCGCTTCCCAATCTCAGCCCAGAAAGCAGGATGAACTACATCTGTGGTGCATTTCAGCTGCCTACCCGAGTAATGTAAAAAGTTCCAACAGAACTCCTTTCTGGCACCTTCCCCGATGGAGTTGTGCATGGGGTGTGTTTGGAATATTTTGTCACCAGCCGAGTCCAAAATTCAGCGCTTCCCCATCTCAGCCCAGAAAGCAGGTAGAACAAGTTTTGTGGTGCCTTTCAGCTGCCTACCGGGGTAATGTAAAAACTAGCAACAGAACTCATTTCTGGCACCTTCCCCGGTGGAGTTGTGCATGGGGTGTGTTTGGAACATTTTGTCACCAGCCGAGGCCAAAATTCAGCGCTTCCCCATCCTAGCCCAGAAAGCAGGTAGAACAACTTTTGTGGTGCCTTCCAGCTGCCTACCCTAGCAATGTAAAAATTACCGAGAGAACTCCTTTCTGGCCCCTTCGCCAGTGGAGTTGTGCATGGGGTGTGTTTGGAACATTTTGTCACCAGCCGAGTCCAAAATTCAGCGCTTCCCCAACTGAGCCCAGAAAGCAGGTAGAACAACTTTTGTGATGCATTTCAGCTGCCTACCGCGGTAGTCTAAAAACTAGCCACAGAACTCGTATCTGGCCCCTTCGCCAGTGGAGTTGTGCATGGGGTGTGTTTGGAACATTTTGTCACCAGCCGAGGGCAAAATTCAGCGCTTCCCCATCTCAGCCCAGAAAGTAGATAGAACAAGTCTTGTGGTGCCTTTCAGCTGCCTACCCGAGCAATGTAAAAAGTACCAAAAGAACTCGTTTCTGGCACCTTCCCCGGTGGAGTTGTGCATGGGGTGTGTTTGGAACATTTTTTCACCAGCCGAGGCCAAAATTCAGCGCTTCCCAATCTCAGCCCAGAAAGCAGGATGAACTACATCTGTGGTGCATTTCAGCTGCCTACCCGAGTAATGTAAAAAGTTCTAAGAGAACTCCTTTCTGGCACCTTGCTCGATGGAGTTGTGCATGGGGTGTGTTTGGAACATTTTATCACCAGCCGAGTCCAAAATTCAGCGCTTCCCCATCTCAGCCCAGAAAGCAGGTAGAACAAGTCTTGTGGTGCCTTTCAGCTGCCTACCCGAGTAATGTAAAAAATTTCAACAAAACTCCTTTCTGGCACCTTCCCCGGAGGAGCTGTGCATGGGGTGTGTTTGGAACATTTTGTCACCAGCCGAGGCCAAAATTCAGCGCTTCCCCATCCTAGCCCAGAAAGCAGGTAGAACAACTTTTGTGTTGCCTTCCAGCTGCCTACCCTAGCAATGTAAAAAGTACCGAGAGAACTCCTTTCTGGCACCTTGCCCGATGGAGTTGTGCATGGGGTGTGTTTGGAACATGTTGTCACCAGCCGAGTCCAAAATTCAGCGCTTCCCCAACTGAGCCCAGAAAGCAGGTAGAACAACTTTTGTGATGCATTTCAGCTGCCTACCGCGGTAGTCTAAAAACTAGCCACAGAACTCGTATCTGGCCCCTTCGCCAGTGGAGTTGTGCATGGGGTGTGTTTGGAACATTTTGTCACCAGCCGAGGGCAAAATTCAGCGCTTCCCCATCTCAGCCCAGAAAGTAGATAGAACAAGTCTTGTGGTGCCTTTCAGCTGCCTACCCTAGCAATGTAAAAAGTACCGAGAGAACTCCTTTCTGGCACCTTCCCCGGAGGAGTTGTGCATGGGTTGTGTTTGGAACATTTTGTCACCAGCCGAGTCCAAAATTCAGCGCTTCCCCAACTGAGCCCAGAAAGCAGGTAGAACAACTTTTGTGATGCATTTCAGCTGCCTACCGCGGTAGTCTAAAAACTAGCCACAGAACTCGTATCTGGCCCCTTCCCCGGTGGAGTTGTGCCTGGGGTGTGTTTGGAACATTTTGTCACCAGCCGAGTCCAAAATTCAGCGCTTCCCCATCTCAGCCCAGAAAGTAGGTAGAACAAGTTATTGTGGTGCCTTTCACCTGCCTACTGGGGTAGTGTAAAAACTACCAATAGAACTCATTTCTGGCACATTCCCCGGAGGAGCTGTGCATGGGGTGTGTTTGGAACATTTTGTCACCAGCCGAGGCCAAACTTCAGCGCTTCCCCATCTCAGCCCAGAAAGCAGGTAGAACAAGTCTTGTGGTGCCTTTCAGCTGCCTACCCGAGCAATGTAAAAAGTACCAACAGAACTCGTTTCTGGCACCTTCCCCGGTGGAGTTGTGCATGGGGTGTGTTTGGAACATTTTTTCACCAGCCGAGGCCAAAATTCAGCGCTTCCCAATCTCAGCCCAGAAAGCAGGATGAACTACATCTGTGGTGCATTTCACCTGCCTACCCGAGTAATGTAAAAAGTTCTAAGAGAACTCCTTTCTGGCACCTTGCTCGATGGAGTTGTGCATGGGGTGTGTTTGGAACATTTTGTCAGCAGCCGAGTCCAAAATTCAGCGCTTCCCCAACTGAGCCCAGAAAGCAGGTAGAACAACTTTTGTGATTCATTTCAGCTGCCTACCGCGGTAGTCTAAAAACTAGCCACAGAACTCGTATCTGGCCCCTTCGCCAGTGGAGTTGTGCATGGGGTGTGTTTGGAACATTTTGTCACCAGCCGAGGCCAAAATTCAGCGCTTCCCCATCTCAGCCCAGAAAGCAGGTAGAACAAGTTTTGTGGTGCGTTTCAGCTGCCTACCGGGGTAATGTAAAAACTACCAAGAGAACTCCTTTCTGGCACCTTCCCCGGTGGAGTTGTGCATGGGGTGTGTTTGGAACATTTTGTCACCAGCCGAGGCCAAAATTCAGCGCTTCCCCATCTCAGCCCAGGAAGCAGGTAGAACAAGTTTTGTTGTGCCTTTCAGCTGCCTATTGGGGTAGTGTAAGAACTACCAATAGAACTCCTTTCTGGCACGTTCCCCGGAGGAGCTGTGCATGGGGTGTGTTTGGAACATTTTGTCACCAGCCGAGGCCAAACTTCAGCGCTTCCCCATCTCAGCCCAGAAAGCAGGTAGAACAAGTCTTGTGGTGCCTTTCAGCTGCCTACCCGAGTAATGTAAAAAATTTTAACAGAACTCCTTTCTGGCACCTTCTCCAGTGGAGTTGTGCATGGGGTGTGTTTGGAACATTTTTTCACCAGCCGAGGCCAAAATTCAGCGCTTCCCAATCTCAGCCCAGAAAGCAGGATGAACTACATCTGTGGTGCATTTCACCTGCCTACCCGAGTAATGTAAAAAGTTCTAAGAGAACTCCTTTCTGGCACCTTGCTCGATGGAGTTGTGCATGGGGTGTGTTTGGAACATTTTGTCACCAGCCGAGTCCAAAATTCAGCGCTTCCCCATCCTAGCCCAGAAAGCAGGTAGAACAACTTTTGTGATGCATTTCAGCTGCCTACCGCGGTAGTCTAAAAACTAGCCACAGAACTCGTATCTGGCCCCTTCGCCAGTGGAGTTGTGCATGGGGTGTGTTTGGAACATTTTGTCACCAGCCGAGGGCAAAATTCAGCGCTTCCCCATCTCAGCCCAGAAAGTAGATAGAACAAGTCTTGTGGTGCCTTTCAGCTGCCTACCCTAGCAATGTAAAAAGTACCGAGAGAACTCCTTTCTGGCACCTTCCCCGGAGGAGTTGTGCATGGGTTGTGTTTGGAACATTTTGTCACCAGCCGAGTCCAAAATTCAGCGCTTTCCCATCTCAGCCCAGAAAGTAGGTAGAACAAGTTATTGTGGTGCCTTTCACCTGCCTACTGGGGTAGTGTAAAAACTACCAATAGAACTCATTTCTGGCACATTCCCCGGTGGAGTTGTGCATGGGGTGTGTTTGGAACATTTTTTCACCAGCCGAGGCCAAAATTCAGCGCTTCCCAATCTCAGCCCAGAAAGCAGGATGAACTACTTCTGTGGTGCATTTCAGCTGCCTACCCGAGTAATGTAAAAAGTTTTAAGAGAACTCCTTTCTGGCACCTTGCTCGATGGAGTTGTGCATGGGGTGTGTTTGGAACATTTTATCACCAGCCGAGTCCAAAATTCAGCGCTTCCCCATCTCAGCCCAGAAAGCAGGTAGAACAAGTCTTGTGGTGCCTTTCAGCTGCCTACCGGGGTAATGTAAAAAATTTCAACAAAACTCCTTTCTGGCACCTTCTCCAGTGGAGTTGTGCATGGGGTGTGTTTGGAACATTTTGTCACCAGCCGAGTCCAAAATTCAGCGCTTCCCCAACTGAGCCCAGAAAGCAGGTAGAACAACTTTTGTGATGCATTTCAGCTGCCTACCGCGGTAGTCTAAAAACTAGCCACAGAACTCGTATCTGGCCCCTTCGCCAGTGGAGTTGTGCATGGGGTGTGTTTGGAACATTTTGTCACCAGCCGAGGGCAAAATTCAGCGCTTCCCCATCTCAGCCCAGAAAGTAGATAGAACAAGTCTTGTGGTGCCTTTCAGCTGCCTACCCTAGCAATGTAAAAAGTACCGAGAGAACTCCTTTCTGGCACCTTCCCCGGAGGAGTTGTGCATGGGTTGTGTTTGGAACATTTTGTCACCAGCCGAGTCCAAAATTCAGCGCTTCCCCAACTGAGCCCAGAAAGCGGGTAGAACAACTTTTGTGATGCATTTCAGCTGCCTACCGCGGTAGTCTAAAAACTAGCCACAGAACTCGTATCTGGCCCCTTCCCCGGTGGAGTTGTGCCTGGGGTGTGTTTGGAACATTTTGTCACCAGCCGAGGCCAAAATTCAGCGCTTCCCCAACTGAGCCCAGAAAGTAGGTAGAACAAGTTATTGTGGTGCCTTTCACCTGCCTACTGGGGTAGTGTAAAAACTACCAATAGAACTCATTTCTGGCACATTCCCCGGTGGAGTTGTGCATGGGGTGTGTTTGGAACATTTTGTCACCAGCCGAGGCCAAAATTCAGCGCTTCCCAATCTCAGCCCAGAAAGCAGGATGAACTACATCTGTGGTGCATTTCAGCTGCCTACCCTAGCAATGTAAAAAGTACCGAGAGAACTCCTTTCTGGCACCTTCCCCGGAGGAGTTGTGCATGGGGTGTGTTTGGAACATTTTGTCACCAGCCGAGTCCAAAATTCAGCGCTTCCCCAACTGAGCCCAGAAAGCGGGTAGAACAACTTTTGTGATGCATTTCAGCTGCCTACCGCGGTAGTCTAAAAACTAGCCACAGAACTCGTATCTGGCCCCTTCCCCGGTGGAGTTGTGCCTGGGGTGTGTTTGGAACATTTTGTCACCAGCCGAGGCCAAAATTCAGCGCTTCCCCATCTCAGCCCAGAAAGTAGGTAGAACAAGTTATTGTGGTGCCTTTCACCTGCCTACTGGGGTAGTGTAAAAACTACCAATAGAACTCATTTCTGGCACATTCCCCGGTGGAGTTGTGCATGGGGTGTGTTTGGAACATTTTGTCACCAGCCGAGGCCAAAATTCAGCGCTTCCCAATCTCAGCCCAGAAAGCAGGATGAACTACATCTGTGGTGCATTTCAGCTGCCTACCCTAGCAATGTAAAAAGTACCGAGAGAACTCCTTTCTGGCACCTTCCCCGGAGGAGTTGTGCATGGGGTGTGTTTGGAACATTTTGTCACCAGCCGAGTCCAAAATTCAGCGCTTCCCCAACTGAGCCCAGAAAGCGGGTAGAACAACTTTTGTGATGCATTTCAGCTGCCTACCGCGGTAGTCTAAAAACTAGCCACAGAACTCGTATCTGGCCCCTTCGCCAGTGGAGTTGTGCATGGGGTGTGTTTGGAACATTTTGTCACCAGCCGAGGCCAAAATTCAGCGCTTCCCCATCTCAACCCAGAAAGCAGGTAGAACAACTTTTGTGGTGCCTTCCAGCTGCCTACCCTAGCAATGTAAAAAGTACCAACAGAACTCCTTTCTGGCACGTTCCCCGGTGGAGTTGTGCATGGGGTGTGTTTGGAACATTTTGTCACCAGCCGAGTCCAAAATTCAGCGCTTCCCAATCTCAGCCCAGAAAGCAGGATGAACTACATCTGTGGTGCATTTCAGCTGCCTACCCGAGTAATGTAAAAAGTTCCAAAAGAACTCCTTTCTGGCACCTTGCCCGATGGAGTTGTGCATGGGGTGTGTTTGGAACATTTTGTCACCAGCCGAGTCCAAAATTCAGCGATTCCCCATCTCAGCCCAGAAAGCAGGTAGAACAAGTCTTGTGGTGCCTTTCAGCTGCCTACTGGGGTAGTGTAAAAACTACCAACGGAACTCCTTTCTGGCACGTTTCCTGATGGAGTTGTGCATGGGGTGTGTTTGGAACATTTTGTCACCAGCCGAGTCCAAAATTCAGCGATTCCCCATCTCAGCCCAGAAAGCAGGTAGAACAACTTCTGTGGTGCCTTTCACCTGCCTACCGCGGTAGTGTAAAAACTACCAAGAGAACTCCTGTCTGGCACGTTTCCCGATGGAGTTGTGCATGGGGTGTGTTTGGAACATTTTGTCACCAGCCGAGGCCAAAATTCAGCGCTTCCCAATCTCAGCCCAGAAAGCAGGATGAACTACATCTGTGGTGCATTTCAGCTGCCTACCCGAGTAATGTAAAAAGTTCCAACAGAACTCCTTTCTGGCACCTTCCCCGATGGAGTTGTGCATGGGGTGTGTTTGGAATATTTTGTCACCAGCCGAGTCCAAAATTCAGCGCTTCCCCATCTCAGCCCAGAAAGCAGGTAGAACAAGTTTTGTGGTGCCTTTCAGCTGCCTACCGGGGTAATGTAAAAACTAGCAACAGAACTCATTTCTGGCACCTTCCCCGGTGGAGTTGTGCATGGGGTGTGTTTGGAACATTTTGTGACCAGCCGAGGCCAAAATTCAGCGCTTCCCCATCCTAGCCCAGAAAGCAGGTAGAACAACTTTTGTGGTGCCTTCCAGCTGCCTACCCTAGCAATGTAAAAATTACCGAGAGAACTCCTTTCTGGCCCCTTCGCCAGTGGAGTTGTGCATGGGGTGTGTTTGGAACATTTTGTCACCAGCCGAGTCCAAAATTCAGCGCTTCCCCAACTGAGCCCAGAAAGCAGGTAGAACAACTTTTGTGATGCATTTCAGCTGCCTACCGCGGTAGTCTAAAAACTAGCCACAGAACTCGTATCTGGCCCCTTCGCCAGTGGAGTTGTGCATGGGGTGTGTTTGGAACATTTTGTCACCAGCCGAGGGCAAAATTCAGCGCTTCCCCATCTCAGCCCAGAAAGTAGATAGAACAAGTCTTGTGGTGCCTTTCAGCTGCCTACCCGAGCAATGTAAAAAGTACCAAAAGAACTCGTTTCTGGCACCTTCCCCGGTGGAGTTGTGCATGGGGTGTGTTTGGAACATTTTTTCACCAGCCGAGGCCAAAATTCAGCGCTTCCCAATCTCAGCCCAGAAAGCAGGATGAACTACATCTGTGGTGCATTTCAGCTGCCTACCCGAGTAATGTAAAAAGTTCTAAGAGAACTCCTTTCTGGCACCTTGCTCGATGGAGTTGTGCATGGGGTGTGTTTGGAACATTTTATCACCAGCCGAGTCCAAAATTCAGCGCTTCCCCATCTCAGCCCAGAAAGCAGGTAGAACAAGTCTTGTGGTGCCTTTCAGCTGCCTACCCGAGTAATGTAAAAAATTTCAACAAAACTCCTTTCTGGCACCTTCCCCGGAGGAGCTGTGCATGGGGTGTGTTTGGAACATTTTGTCACCAGCCGAGGCCAAAATTCAGCGCTTCCCCATCCTAGCCCAGAAAGCAGGTAGAACAACTTTTGTGTTGCCTTCCAGCTGCCTACCCTAGCAATGTAAAAAGTACCGAGAGAACTCCTTTCTGGCACCTTGCCCGATGGAGTTGTGCATGGGGTGTGTTTGGAACATGTTGTCACCAGCCGAGTCCAAAATTCAGCGCTTCCCCAACTGAGCCCAGAAAGCAGGTAGAACAACTTTTGTGATGCATTTCAGCTGCCTACCGCGGTAGTCTAAAAACTAGCCACAGAACTCGTATCTGGCCCCTTCGCCAGTGGAGTTGTGCATGGGGTGTGTTTGGAACATTTTGTCACCAGCCGAGGGCAAAATTCAGCGCTTCCCCATCTCAGCCCAGAAAGTAGATAGAACAAGTCTTGTGGTGCCTTTCAGCTGCCTACCCTAGCAATGTAAAAAGTACCGAGAGAACTCCTTTCTGGCACCTTCCCCGGAGGAGTTGTGCATGGGTTGTGTTTGGAACATTTTGTCACCAGCCGAGTCCAAAATTCAGCGCTTCCCCAACTGAGCCCAGAAAGCAGGTAGAACAACTTTTGTGATGCATTTCAGCTGCCTACCGCGGTAGTCTAAAAACTAGCCACAGAACTCGTATCTGGCCCCTTCCCCGGTGGAGTTGTGCCTGGGGTGTGTTTGGAACATTTTGTCACCAGCCGAGTCCAAAATTCAGCGCTTCCCCATCTCAGCCCAGAAAGTAGGTAGAACAAGTTATTGTGGTGCCTTTCACCTGCCTACTGGGGTAGTGTAAAAACTACCAATAGAACTCATTTCTGGCACATTCCCCGGAGGAGCTGTGCATGGGGTGTGTTTGGAACATTTTGTCACCAGCCGAGGCCAAACTTCAGCGCTTCCCCATCTCAGCCCAGAAAGCAGGTAGAACAAGTCTTGTGGTGCCTTTCAGCTGCCTACCCGAGCAATGTAAAAAGTACCAACAGAACTCGTTTCTGGCACCTTCCCCGGTGGAGTTGTGCATGGGGTGTGTTTGGAACATTTTTTCACCAGCCGAGGCCAAAATTCAGCGCTTCCCAATCTCAGCCCAGAAAGCAGGATGAACTACATCTGTGGTGCATTTCACCTGCCTACCCGAGTAATGTAAAAAGTTCTAAGAGAACTCCTTTCTGGCACCTTGCTCGATGGAGTTGTGCATGGGGTGTGTTTGGAACATTTTGTCAGCAGCCGAGTCCAAAATTCAGCGCTTCCCCAACTGAGCCCAGAAAGCAGGTAGAACAACTTTTGTGATTCATTTCAGCTGCCTACCGCGGTAGTCTAAAAACTAGCCACAGAACTCGTATCTGGCCCCTTCGCCAGTGGAGTTGTGCATGGGGTGTGTTTGGAACATTTTGTCACCAGCCGAGGCCAAAATTCAGCGCTTCCCCATCTCAGCCCAGAAAGCAGGTAGAACAAGTTTTGTGGTGCGTTTCAGCTGCCTACCGGGGTAATGTAAAAACTACCAAGAGAACTCCTTTCTGGCACCTTCCCCGGTGGAGTTGTGCATGGGGTGTGTTTGGAACATTTTGTCACCAGCCGAGGCCAAAATTCAGCGCTTCCCCATCTCAGCCCAGGAAGCAGGTAGAACAAGTTTTGTTGTGCCTTTCAGCTGCCTATTGGGGTAGTGTAAGAACTACCAATAGAACTCCTTTCTGGCACGTTCCCCGGAGGAGCTGTGCATGGGGTGTGTTTGGAACATTTTGTCACCAGCCGAGGCCAAACTTCAGCGCTTCCCCATCTCAGCCCAGAAAGCAGGTAGAACAAGTCTTGTGGTGCCTTTCAGCTGCCTACCCGAGTAATGTAAAAAATTTTAACAGAACTCCTTTCTGGCACCTTCTCCAGTGGAGTTGTGCATGGGGTGTGTTTGGAACATTTTTTCACCAGCCGAGGCCAAAATTCAGCGCTTCCCAATCTCAGCCCAGAAAGCAGGATGAACTACATCTGTGGTGCATTTCACCTGCCTACCCGAGTAATGTAAAAAGTTCTAAGAGAACTCCTTTCTGGCACCTTGCTCGATGGAGTTGTGCATGGGGTGTGTTTGGAACATTTTGTCACCAGCCGAGTCCAAAATTCAGCGCTTCCCCATCCTAGCCCAGAAAGCAGGTAGAACAACTTTTGTGATGCATTTCAGCTGCCTACCGCGGTAGTCTAAAAACTAGCCACAGAACTCGTATCTGGCCCCTTCGCCAGTGGAGTTGTGCATGGGGTGTGTTTGGAACATTTTGTCACCAGCCGAGGGCAAAATTCAGCGCTTCCCCATCTCAGCCCAGAAAGTAGATAGAACAAGTCTTGTGGTGCCTTTCAGCTGCCTACCCTAGCAATGTAAAAAGTACCGAGAGAACTCCTTTCTGGCACCTTCCCCGGAGGAGTTGTGCATGGGTTGTGTTTGGAACATTTTGTCACCAGCCGAGTCCAAAATTCAGCGCTTTCCCATCTCAGCCCAGAAAGTAGGTAGAACAAGTTATTGTGGTGCCTTTCACCTGCCTACTGGGGTAGTGTAAAAACTACCAATAGAACTCATTTCTGGCACATTCCCCGGTGGAGTTGTGCATGGGGTGTGTTTGGAACATTTTGTCACCAGCCGAGGCCAAAATTCAGCGCTTCCCCATCCTAGCCCAGAAAGCAGGTAGAACAACTTTTGTGTTGCCTTCCAGCTGCCTACCCTAGCAATGTAAAAAGTACCGAGAGAACTCCTTTCTGGCACCTTCCCCGGAGGAGTTGTGCATGGGGTGTGTTTGGAACATTTTGTCACCAGCCGAGTCCAAAATTCAGCGCTTCCCCAACTGAGCCCAGAAAGCAGGTAGAACAACTTTTGTGATGCATTTCAGCTGCCTACCGCGGTAGTCTAAAAACTAGCCACAGAACTCGTATCTGGCCCCTTCGCCAGTGGAGTTGTGCATGGGGTGTGTTTGGAACATTTTGTCACCAGCCGAGGGCAAAATTCAGCGCTTCCCCATCTCAGCCCAGAAAGTAGATAGAACAAGTCTTGTGGTGCCTTTCAGCTGCCTACCCTAGCAATGTAAAAAGTACCGAGAGAACTCCTTTCTGGCACCTTCCCCGGAGGAGTTGTGCATGGGGTGTGTTTGGAACATTTTGTCACCAGCCGAGGCCAAAATTCAGCGCTTCCCCATCTCAGCCCAGAAAGTAGGTAGAACAAGTTATTGTGGTGCCTTTCACCTGCCTACTGGGGTAGTGTAAAAACTACCAATAGAACTCATTTCTGGCACATTCCCCGGAGGAGCTGTGCATGGGGTGTGTTTGGAACATTTTGTCACCAGCCGCGGCCAAACTTCAGCGCTTCCCCATCTCAGCCCAGAAAGCAGGTAGAACAAGTCTTGTGGTGCCTTTCAGCTGCCTACCCGAGCAATGTAAAAAGTACCAACAGAACTCGTTTCTGGCACCTTCCCCGGTGGAGTTGTGCATGGGGTGTGTTTGGAACATTTTTTCACCAGCCGAGGCCAAAATTCAGCGCTTCCCAATCTCAGCCCAGAAAGCAGGATGAACTACATCTGTGGTGCATTTCACCTGCCTACCCGAGTAATGTAAAAAGTTCTAAGAGAACTCCTTTCTGGCACCTTGCTCGATGGAGTTGTGCATGGGGTGTGTTTGGAACATTTTTTCACCAGCCGAGTCCAAAATTCAGCGCTTCCCCAACTGAGCCCAGAAAGCAGGTAGAACAACTTTTGTGATGCATTTCAGCTGCCTACCGCGGTAGTCTAAAAACTAGCCACGGAACTCGTATCTGGCCCCTTCGCCAGTGGAGTTGTGCATGGGGTGTGTTTGGAACATTTTGTCACCAGCCGAGGCCAAAATTCAGCGCTTCCCCATCTCAGCCCAGAAAGCAGGTAGAACAAGTTTTGTGGTGCGTTTCAGCTGCCTACCGGGGTAATGTAAAAACTAGCAACAGAACTCCTTTCTGGCACCTTCCCCGGTGGAGTTGTGCATGGGGTGTGTTTGGAACATTTTGTCACCAGCCGAGGCCAAAATTCAGCGCTTCCCCATCTCAGCCCAGGAAGCAGGTAGAACAAGTTTTGTGGTGCCTTTCAGCTGCCTATTGGGGTAGTGTAAGAACTACCAATAGAACTCCTTTCTGGCACCTTCCCCGGAGGAGCTGTGCATGGGGTGTGTTTGGAACATTTTGTCACCAGCCGAGGCCAAACTTCAGCGCTTCCCCATCTCAGCCCAGAAAGCAGGTAGAACAAGTCTTGTGGTGCCTTTCAGCTGCCTACCCGAGTAATGTAAAAAATTTTAACAGAACTCCTTTCTGGCACCTTCTCCAGTGGAGTTGTGCATGGGGTGTGTTTGGAACATTTTGTCACCAGCCGAGTCCAAAATTCTGCGCTTCCCCATCTCAGCCCAGAAAGCAGGATGAACTACATCTGTGGTATCTTTCAGCTGCCTACCGGGGTAGTGTAAAAACTAGCAAAGGAACTCCTTTCTGGCACCTTCCCCGGAGGAGTTGTGCATGGGGTGTGTTTGGAACATTTTGTCACCAGCCGAGTCCAAAATTCAGCTCTTCCCCAACTGAGCCCAGAAAGCAGGTAGAACAACTTTTGTGATGCATTTCAGCTGCCTACAGCGGTAGTCTAAAAACTAGACACAGAACTCGTATCTGCCCCCTTCGCCAGTGGAGTTGTGCATGGGGTGTGTTAGGAACATTTTGTCACCAGCCGAGTCCAAAATTCAGCGCTTCCCCATCTCATCCCAGAAAGCAGGTAGAACAAGTCTTGTGGTGCCTTTCAGCTGCCTACCCGAGCAATGTAAAAAGTACCAAGAGAACTCCTTTCTGGCACCTTCCCCGGTGGAGTCGTGCATGGGGTGTGTTTGGAACATTTTGTCACCAGCCGAGTCCAAAATTCAGCCCTTCCCCATCTCAGCCCAGAAAGCAGGTAGAACAAGTCTTGTGGTGCCTTCCAGCTGCCTACCCTAGCAATGTAAAAAATACCGAGAGAACTCCTTTCTGGCACCTTCCCCGGAGGAGTTGTGCATGGGGTGTGTTTGGAACATTTTGTCACCAGCCGAGTCCAAAATTCAGCTCTTCCCCAACTGAGCCCAGAAAGCAGGTAGAACAACTTTTGTGATGCATTTCAGCTGCCTACCGCGGTAGTCTAAAAACTAGCCACAGAACTCGTATCTGGCCCCTTCGCCAGTGGAGTTGTGCATGGGGTGTGTTTGGAACATTTTGTCACCAGCCGAGGGCAAAATTCAGCGCTTCCCCATCTCAGCCCAGAAAACAGGTAGAACAAGTTTTGTGGTGCCTTTCAGCTGCCTACTGGGGTAATGTAAAAACTACCAATAGAACTCATTTCTGGCACATTCCCCGGTGGAGTCGTGCATGGGGTGTGTTTGGAACATTTTGTCACCAGCCGAGTCCATACTTCAGCTCTTCCCCATCTCAGCCCAGAAAGTAGGATGAACTACATCTGTGGTACCTTTCAGCTGCCTACCGGGGTAGTGTAAAAACTAGCAAAGGAACTCCTTTCTGGCACCTTCCCCGGTGGAGTTGTGCATGGGGTGTGTTTGGAACATTTTGTCACCAGCCGAGTCCAAACTTCAGCTCTTCCCCATCTCAGCCCAGAAAGCAGGATGAACTACATCTGTGGTCCCTTTCACCTGCCTACCGGGGTAGTGTAAAAACTACCAACGGATCTTCTTTCTGGCACCTTCCCCGGAGGAGTTGTGCATGGGGTGTGTTTGGAACATTTTGTCACCAGCCGAGGCCAAAATTCAGCGCTTCCCCATTTCAGCCCAGAAAGCAGGATGAACTACATCTGTGGTACCTTTCAGCTGCCTACCGGGGTAGTGTAAAAACTAGCAAAGGAACTCCTTTCTGGCACCTTCCCCGGTGGAGTTGTGCATGGGGTGTGTTTGGAACATTTTGTCAACAGCCGAGTCCAAAATTCAGCGCTTCCCCACCTCACCCCAGAAAGCAGGTAGAACAAGTTATGTGGTGCCTTTCAGCTGCCTAACGGAGCAATGTAAAAAATACCAAAAGAACTCGTTTCTGTCACCTTGCCCGATGGAGTTGTGCATGGGGTGTGTTTGGAACATTTTGTCACCAGCCTAGGCCAAATTTCAGCGCTTCCCCATCTCAGCCCAGAAAGCAGGATGAACTACATCTGTGGTCCCTTTCACCTGCCTACCGGGGTAGTGTAAAAACTACCAACGGATCTTCTTTCTGGCACCTTCCCCGGAGGAGTTGTGCATGGGGTGTGTTTGGAACATTTTGTCACCAGCCGAGGCCAAAATTCAGCGCTACCCCATCTCAGCCCAGAAAGCAGGTAGAACAAGTCTTGTGGTGCCTTTCAGCTGCCTAACGGAGCAATGTAAAAAATACCAAAAGAACTCGTTTCTGGCACCTTCCCCGGTGGAGTTGTGCATGGGGTGTGTTTGGAACATTTTGTCAACAGCCGAGTCCAAAATTCAGCGCTTCCCCACCTCACCCCAGAAAGCAGGTAGAACAAGTTATGTGGTGCCTTTCAGCTGCCTAACGGAGCAATGTAAAAAATACCAAAAGAACTCGTTTCTGTCACCTTGCCCGATGGAGTTGTGCATGGGGTGTGTTTGGAACATTTTGTCACCAGCCGAGGCCAAAATTCAGCGCTTCCCCATCTCAGCCCAGAAAGCAGGTAGAACAAGTTTTGTGGTGCGTTTCAGCTGCCTACCGGGGTAATGTAAAAACTAGCAACAGAACTCGTATCTGGCCCCTTCCCCGATGGAGTTGTGCATGGGGTGTTTGGAACATTTTGTCACCAGCCGAGGCCAAAATTCAGCGCTTCCCCATCTCAGCCCAGAAAGCAGGTAGAATAAGTTTTGTGTTGCATTTCAGCTGCCTACCGCGGTAGTGTAAAAACTACCAACGGAACTCCTTTCTGGCACCTTCCCCGGAGGAGTTGTGCATGGGGTGTGTTTGGAACATTTTGTCACCAGCCGAGTCCAAAATTCAGCGCTTCCCGATCTCAGCCCAGAAAGCAGGTAGAACAACTTTTGTGGTGCCTTCCAGCTGCCTACCCTAGCAATGTAAAAAGTTCCAACAGAACTCCTTTCTGGCACCTTGCCCGATGGAGTTGTGCATGGGGTGTGTTTGGAACATTTTGTCACCAGCCGAGTCCAAATTTCAGCGCTTCCCCAACTGAGCCCAGAAAGCAGGTAGAACAACTTTTGTGATGCATTTCAGCTGCCTACCGCGGTAGTCTAAAAACTAGCCACAGAACTCGTATCTGGCCCCTTCCCCGGTGGAGTTGTGCATGGGGTGTGTTTGGAACATTTTGTCACCAGCCGAGGCCAAAATTCAGCGCTTCCCCATCTCAGCCCAGAAAGCAGGTAGAACAAGTTATGTGGTGCCTTTCAGCTGCCTACTGGGGTAGTGTAAAAACTACCAACGGAACTCCTTTCTGGCACCTTCCCCGGTGGAGTTGTGCATGGGGTGTTTTTGGAACATTTTGTCACCAGCCGAGTCCAAAATTCAGCGCTTCCCCATCTCAGCCCAGAAAGCAGGTAGAACAAGTCTTGTGGTGCCTTTCAGCTGCCTACCCGAGTAATGTAAAAAATTTCAACAGAACTCCTTTCTGGCACCTTCTCCAGTGGAGTTGTGCATGGGGTGTGCTTGGAACATTTTGTCACCAGCCGAGTCCAAAATTCAGCGATTCCCCATCTCAGCCCAGAAAGCAGGTAGAACAACTTCTGTGGTGCCTTTCACCTGCCTACCGCGGTAGTGTAAAAACTACCAAGAGAACTCCTGTCTGGCACGTTTCCCGATGGAGTTGTGCATGGGGTGTGTTTGGAACATTTTGTCACCAGCCGAGTCCAAAATTCAGCGCTTCCCCATCTCAGCCCAGAAAGCAGGTAGAACAAGTCTTGTGGTGCCTTTCAGCTGCCTACCCGAGTAATGTAAAAAATTTCAACAGAACTCCTTTCTGGCACCTTCTCCAGTGGAGTTGTGCATGGGGTGTGTTTGGAACTTTTTGTCACCAGCCGAGTCCAAAATTCAGCGCTTCCCCATCTCAGCCCAGAAAGCAGGTAGAACAAGTCTTGTGGTGCCTTTCAGCTGCCTACTGGGGTAGTGTAAAAACTTCCAACGGAACTCCTTTCTGGCACCTTCCACGGTGGAGTTGTGCATGGGGTGTGTTTGGAACATTTTGTCACCAGCCGAGGCCAAAATTCAGCGCTTCCCCATCTCAGCCCAGAAAGCAGGTAGAACAAGTCTTGTGGTGCCTTTCAGCTGCCTAACGGAGCAATGTAAAAAATACCAAAAGAACTCGTTTCTGGCACCTTCCCCGGTGGAGTTGTGCATGGGGTGTGTTTGGAACATTTTGTCACCAGCCGAGTCCAAAATTCAGCGCTTCCCCATCTCAGCCCAGAAAACAGGTAGAACAAGTTTTGTGGTGCCTTTCAGCTGCCTACTGGGGTAATGTAAAAACTACCAATAGAACTCATTTCTGGCACATTCCCCGGTGGAGTCGTTCATGGGGTGTGTTTGGAACATTTTGTCACCAGCCGAGTCCATACTTCAGCTCTTCCCCATCTCAGCCCAGAAAGTAGGATGAACTACATCTGTGGTACCTTTCAGCTGCCTACCGGGGTAGTGTAAAAACTAGCAAAGGAACTCCTTTCTGGCACCTTCCCCGGTGGAGTTGTGCATGGGGTGTGTTTGGAACATTTTGTGACCAGCCGAGGCCAAAATTCAGCGCTTCCCCATCCTAGCCCAGAAAGCAGGTAGAACAACTTTTGTGGTGCCTCCCAGCTGCCTACCCTAGCACTGTAAAAAGTACCAACAGAACTCCTTTCTGGCACCTTCTCCAGTGGAGTTCTGCATGGGGTGTATTTGGAACATTTTGTCACCAGCCGAGTCCAAAATTCAGCGCTTCCCCATCTCAGCCCAGAAAGCAGGTAGAACAAGTCTTGTGGTGCCTTTCAGCTGCCTAACGGAGCAATGTAAAAAGTACCAAAGGAACTCCTTTCTGGCACCTTCCCCGATGGAGTTGTGCATGGGGTGTGTTTGGAACATTTTGTCACCAGCCGAGTCCAAACTTCAGCTCTTCCCCATCTCAGCCCAGAAAGCAGGATGAACTACATCTGTGGTCCCTTTCACCTGCCTACCGGGGTAGTGTAAAAACTACCAACGGATCTTCTTTCTGGCACCTTCCCCGGTGGAGTTGTGCATGGGGTGTGTTTGGAACATTTTGTCAACAGCCGAGTCCAAAATTCAGCGCTTCCCCACCTCACCCCAGAAAGCAGGTAGAACAAGTTATGTGGTGCCTTTCAGCTGCCTAACGGAGCAATGTAAAAAATACCAAAAGAACTCGTTTCTGTCACCTTGCCCGATGGAGTTGTGCATGGGGTGTTTTTGGAACATTTTGTCACCAGCCTAGGCCAAACTTCAGCGCTTCCCCATCTCAGCCCAGAAAGCAGGATGAACTACATCTGTGGTCCCTTTCACCTGCCTACCGGGGTAGTGTAAAAACTACCAACGGATCTTCTTTCTGGCACCTTCCCCGGAGGAGTTGTGCATGGGGTGTGTTTGGAACATTTTGTCACCAGCCGAGGCCAAAATTCAGCGCTACCCCCATCTCAGCCCAGAAAGCAGGTAGAACAAGTCTTGTGGTGCCTTTCAGCTGCCTACCCGAGTAATGTAAGAAATACCAAAAGAACTCGTTTCTGGCACCTTCCCCGGTGGAGTTGTGCATGGGGTGTGTTTGGAACATTTTGTCAACAGCCGAGTCCAAAATTCAGCGCTTCCCCACCTCACCCCAGAAAGCAGGTAGAACAAGTTATGTGGTGCCTTTCAGCTGCCTAACGGAGCAATGTAAAAAATACCAAAAGAACTCGTTTCTGTCACCTTGCCCGATGGAGTTGTGCATGGGGTGTGTTTGGAACATTTTGTCACCAGCCGACTCCAAAATTCAGCGCTTCCCCATCTCAGCCCAGTAACCAGGTAGAACAAGTTTTGTGGTGCGTTTCAGCTGCCTACCGGGGTAATGTAAAAACTAGCAACAGAACTCCTTTCTGGCACCTTCTCCAGTGGAGTTGTGCATGGGGTGTGCTTGGAACATTTTGTCACCAGCCGAGGCCAAAATTCAGCGCTTCCCCATCTCAGCCCAGGAAGCAGGTAGAATAAGTTTTGTGTTGCATTTCAGCTGCCTACCGCGGTAGTGTAAAAACTACCAACGGAACTCCTTTCTGGCACCTTCCCCGGAGGAGTTGTGCATGGGGTGTGTTTGGAACATTTTGTCACCAGCCGAGTCCAAAATTCAGCGCTTCCCGATCTCAGCCCAGAAAGCAGGTAGAACAACTTTTGTGGTGCCTTCCAGCTGCCTACCCTAGCAATGTAAAAAGTTCCAACAGAACTCCTTTCTGGCACCTTGCCCGATGGAGTTGTGCATGGGGTGTGTTTGGAACATTTTGTCACCAGCCGAGTCCAAAATTCAGCGCTTCCCCAACTGAGCCCAGAAAGCAGGTAGAACAACTTTTGTGATGCATTTCAGCTGCCTACCGCGGTAGTCTAAAAACTAGCCACAGAAATCGTATCTGGCCCCTTCCCCGGTGGAGTTGTGCATGGGGTGTGTTTGGAACATTTTGTCACCAGCCGAGTCCAAAATTCAGCGATTCCCCATCTCAGCCCAGAAAGCAGGTAGAACAACTTCTGTGGTACCTTTCAGCTGCCTACCGCGGTAGTGTAAAAACTACCAAGAGAACTCCTGTCTGGCACGTTTCCCGATGGAGTTGTGCATGGGGTGTGTTTGGAACATTTTGTCACCAGCCGAGTCCAAAATTCAGCGCTTCCCCATCTCAGCCCAGAAAGCAGGTAGAACAAGTCTTGTGGTGCCTTTCAGCTGCCTACCCGAGTAATGTAAAAAATTTCAACAGAACTCCTTTCTGGCACCTTCCACGGTGGAGTTGTGCATGGGGTGTGTTTGGAACATTTTGTCACCAGCCGAGGCCAAAATTCAGCGCTTTCCCATCTCAGCTCAGAAAGCAGGTAGAACAAGTCTTGTGGTGCCTTTCAGCTGCCTAACGGAGCAATGTAAAAAATACCAAAAGAACTCGTTTCTGGCACCTTCCCCGGTGGAGTTGTGCATGGGGTGTGTTTGGAACATTTTGTCACCAGCCGAGTCCAAATTTCAGCGCTTCCCCATCTCAGCCCAGAAAGCAGGTAGAACAAGTCTTGTGGTGCCTTTCAGCTGCCTACCCGAGCAATCTAAAAAGTACCAAGAGAACTCCTTTCTGGCACCTTCCCCGGTGGAGTTGTGCATGGGGTGTGTTTGGAACATTTTGTGACCAGCCGAGGCCAAAATTCAGCGCTTCCCCATCCTAGCCCAGAAAGCAGGTAGAACAACTTTTGTGGTGCCTTCCAGCTGCCTACCCTAGCAATGTAAAAAGTACCGAGAGAACTCCTTTCTGGCCCCTTCGCCAGTGGAGTTGTGCATGGGGTGTGTTTGGAACATTTTGTCACCAGCCGAGTCCAAAATTCAGCGCTTCCCCAACTGAGCCCAGAAAGCAGGTAGAACAACTTTTGTGATGCAATTCAGCTGCCTACCGCGGTAGTCTAAAAACTAGCCACAGAACTCGTATCTGGCCCCTTCGCCAGTGGAGTTGTGCATGGGGTGTGTTAGGAACATTTTGTCACCAGCCGAGTCCAAAATTCAGCGCTTCCCCATCTCAGCCCAGAAAGCAGGTAAAACAACTTCTGTGGTGCCTTTCAGCTGCCTACAGGGGTAATGTAAAAACTAGCAACAGAACTCGTATCTGGCCCCTTCCCCGGAGGAGTTGTGCATGGGGTGTGTTTGGAACATTTGTCACCAGCCGAGGCCAAAATTCAGCGCTTCCCCATCTCAGCCCAGAAAGCAGGTAGAACAAGTTTTGTGGTGCCTTTCAGCTGCCTAACGGGATAATGTAAAAACTACCAAGAGAACTCCTTTCTGGCACCTTCACCGATGGAGTTGTGCATGGGGTGTGTTTGGAACATTTTGTCACCAGCCGAGTCCAAAATTCAGCCCTTCCCCATCCCTAGCCCAGAAAGCAGGTAGAACAAGTTTTGTGGTGCGTTTCAGCTGCCTACTGGGGTAGTGTAAAAACTACCAATAGAACTCGTTTCTGGCACATTCCCCGGTGGAGTTGTGCATGGGGTGTGTTTGGAACATTTTGTCACCAGCCGAGGCCAAAATTCAGCGCTTTCCCATCTCAGCCCAGGAAGCAGGTAGAATAAGTTTTGTGTTGCATTTCAGCTGCCTACCGCGGTAGTGTAAAAACTACCAACGGAACTCCTTTCTGGCACCTTCCCCGGAGGAGTTGTGCATGGGGTGTGTTTGGAACATTTTGTCACCAGCCGAGTCCAAAATTCAGCGCTTCCCGATCTCAGCCCAGAAAGCAGGTAGAACAACTTTTGTGGTGCCTTCCAGCTGCCTACCCTAGCAATGTAAAAAGTTCCAACAGAACTCCTTTCTGGCACCTTGCCCGATGGAGTTGTGCATGGGGTGTGTTTGGAACATTTTGTCACCAGCCGAGTCCAAAATTCAGCGCTTCCCCAACTGAGCCCAGAAAGCAGGTAGAACAACTTTTGTGATGCATTTCAGCTGCCTACCGCGGTAGTCTAAAAACTAGCCACAGAAATCGTATCTGGCCCCTTCCCCGGTGGAGTTGTGCATGGGGTGTGTTTGGAACATTTTGTCACCAGCCGAGTCCAAAATTCAGCGATTCCCCATCTCAGCCCAGAAAGCAGGTAGAACAACTTCTGTGGTACCTTTCAGCTGCCTACCGCGGTAGTGTAAAAACTACCAAGAGAACTCCTGTCTGGCACGTTTCCCGATGGAGTTGTGCATGGGGTGTGTTTGGAACATTTTGTCACCAGCCGAGTCCAAAATTCAGCGCTTCCCCATCTCAGCCCAGAAAGCAGGTAGAACAAGTCTTGTGGTGCCTTTCAGCTGCCTACCCGAGTAATGTAAAAAATTTCAACAGAACTCCTTTCTGGCACCTTCCACGGTGGAGTTGTGCATGGGGTGTGTTTGGAACATTTTGTCACCAGCCGAGGCCAAAATTCAGCGCTTTCCCATCTCAGCTCAGAAAGCAGGTAGAACAAGTCTTGTGGTGCCTTTCAGCTGCCTAACGGAGCAATGTAAAAAATACCAAAAGAACTCGTTTCTGGCACCTTCCCCGGTGGAGTTGTGCATGGGGTGTGTTTGGAACATTTTGTCACCAGCCGAGTCCAAATTTCAGCGCTTCCCCATCTCAGCCCAGAAAGCAGGTAGAACAAGTCTTGTGGTGCCTTTCAGCTGCCTACCCGAGCAATCTAAAAAGTACCAAGAGAACTCCTTTCTGGCACCTTCCCCGGTGGAGTTGTGCATGGGGTGTGTTTGGAACATTTTGTGACCAGCCGAGGCCAAAATTCAGCGCTTCCCCATCCTAGCCCAGAAAGCAGGTAGAACAACTTTTGTGGTGCCTTCCAGCTGCCTACCCTAGCAATGTAAAAAGTACCGAGAGAACTCCTTTCTGGCCCCTTCGCCAGTGGAGTTGTGCATGGGGTGTGTTTGGAACATTTTGTCACCAGCCGAGTCCAAAATTCAGCGCTTCCCCAACTGAGCCCAGAAAGCAGGTAGAACAACTTTTGTGATGCATTTCAGCTGCCTACCGCGGTAGTCTAAAAACTAGCCACAGAACTCGTATCTGGCCCCTTCGCCAGTGGAGTTGTGCATGGGGTGTGTTTGGAACATTTTGTCACCAGCCGAGTCCAAAATTCAGCGCTTCCCCATCTCAGCCCAGAAAGCAGGTAAAACAACTTCTGTGGTGCCTTTCAGCTGCCTACAGGGGTAATGTAAAAACTAGCAACAGAACTCGTATCTGGCCCCTTCCCCGGAGGAGTTGTGCATGGGGTGTGTTTGGAACATTTGTCACCAGCCGAGGCCAAAATTCAGCGCTTCCCCATCTCAGCCCAGAAAGCAGGTAGAACAAGTTTTGTGGTGCCTTTCAGCTGCCTAACGGGATAATGTAAAAACTACCAAGAGAACTCCTTTCTGGCACCTTCACCGATGGAGTTGTGCATGGGGTGTGTTTGGAACATTTTGTCACCAGCCGAGTCCAAAATTCAGCCCTTCCCCATCTCAGCCCAGAAAGCAGGTAGAACAAGTTTTGTGGTGCGTTTCAGCTGCCTACCGCGGTAGTGTAAAAACTACCAAGAGAACTCGTTTCTGGCACATTCCCCGGTGGAGTTGTGCATGGGGTGTGTTTGGAACATTTTGTCACCAGCCGAGGCCAAAATTCAGCGCTTCCCCATCTCAGCCCAGGAAGCAGGTAGAACAACTTTTGTGGTGCCTTCCAGCTGCCTACCCTAGCAATGTAAAAAGTTCCAACAGAACTCCTTTCTGGCACCTTGCCCGATGGAGTTGTGCATGGGGTGTGTTTGGAACATTTTGTCACCAGCCGAGTCCAAAATTCAGCGCTTCCCCAACTGAGCCCAGAAAGCAGGTAGAACAACTTTTGTGATGCATTTCAGCTGCCTACCGCGGTAGTCTAAAAACTAGCCACAGAAATCGTATCTGGCCCCTTCCCCGGTGGAGTTGTGCATGGGGTGTGTTTGGAACATTTTGTCACCAGCCGAGTCCAAAATTCAGCGATTCCCCATCTCAGCCCAGAAAGCAGGTAGAACAACTTCTGTGGTACCTTTCAGCTGCCTACCGCGGTAGTGTAAAAACTACCAAGAGAACTCCTGTCTGGCACGTTTCCCGATGGAGTTGTGCATGGGGTGTGTTTGGAACATTTTGTCACCAGCCGAGTCCAAAATTCAGCGCTTCCCCATCTCAGCCCAGAAAGCAGGTAGAACAAGTCTTGTGGTGCCTTTCAGCTGCCTACCCGAGTAATGTAAAAAATTTCAACAGAACTCCTTTCTGGCACCTTCCACGGTGGAGTTGTGCATGGGGTGTGTTTGGAACATTTTGTCACCAGCCGAGGCCAAAATTCAGCGCTTTCCCATCTCAGCTCAGAAAGCAGGTAGAACAAGTCTTGTGGTGCCTTTCAGCTGCCTAACGGAGCAATGTAAAAAATACCAAAAGAACTCGTTTCTGGCACCTTCCCCGGTGGAGTTGTGCATGGGGTGTGTTTGGAACATTTTGTCACCAGCCGAGTCCAAATTTAAGCGCTTCCCCATCTCAGCCCAGAAAGCAGGTAGAACAAGTCTTGTGGTGCCTTTCAGCTGCCTACCCGAGCAATCTAAAAAGTACCAAGAGAACTCCTTTCTGGCACCTTCCCCGGTGGAGTTGTGCATGGGGTGTGTTTGGAACATTTTGTGACCAGCCGAGGCCAAAATTCAGCGCTTCCCCATCCTAGCCCAGAAAGCAGGTAGAACAACTTTTGTGGTGCCTTCCAGCTGCCTACCCTAGCAATGTAAAAAGTACCGAGAGAACTCCTTTCTGGCCCCTTCGCCAGTGGAGTTGTGCATGGGGTGTGTTTGGAACATTTTGTCACCAGCCGAGTCCAAAATTCAGCGCTTCCCGATCTCAGCCCAGAAAGCAGGTAGAACAACTTTTGTGGTGCCTTCCTGCTGCCTACCGCGGTAGTCTAAAAACTAGCCACAGAACTCGTATCTGGCCCCTTCGCCAGTGGAGTTGTGCATGGGGTGTGTTTGGAACATTTTGTCACCAGCCGAGTCCAAAATTCAGCGCTTCCCCATCTCAGCCCAGAAAGCAGGTAAAACAACTTCTGTGGTGCCTTTCAGCTGCCTACAGGGGTAATGTAAAAACTAGCAACAGAACTCGTATCTGGCCCCTTCCCCGGAGGAGCTGTGCATGGGGTGTGTTTGGAACATTTGTCACCAGCCGAGGCCAAAATTCAGCGCTTCCCCATCTCAGCCCAGAAAGCAGGTAGAACAAGTTTTGTGGTGCCTTTCAGCTGCCTAACGGGATAATGTAAAAACTACCAAGAGAACTCCTTTCTGGCACCTTCACCGATGGAGTTGTGCATGGGGTGTGTTTGGAACATTTTGTCACCAGCCGAGTCCAAAATTCAGCCCTTCCCCATCTCAGCCCAGAAAGCAGGTAGAACAAGTTTTGTGGTGCGTTTCAGCTGCCTACTGGGGTAGTGTAAAAACTACCAATAGAACTCGTTTCTGGCACATTCCCCGGTGGAGTTGTGCATGGGGTGTGTTTGGAACATTTTGTCACCAGCCGAGTCCAAAATTCAGCGCTTCCCCATCTCAGCCCAGAAAGCAGGTAGAATAAGTTTTGTGTTGCATTTCAGCTGCCTACCGCGGTAGTGTAAAAACTACCAACGGAACTCCTTTCTGGCACCTTCCCCGGAGGAGTTGTGCATGGGGTGTGTTTGGAACATTTTGTCACCAGCCGAGTCCAAATTTCAGCGCTTCCCCATCTCAGCCCAGAAAGCAGGATGAACTACATCTGTGGTCCCTTTCACCTGCCTACCGGGGTAGTGTAAAAACTACCAACGGATCTTCTTTCTGGCAGCTTCCCCGGAGGAGTTGTGCATGGGGTGTGTTTGGAACATTTTGTCACCAGCCGAGTCCAAAATTCAGCGCTTCCCCATCTCAGCCCAGAAAGCAGGTAGAACAAGTCTTGTGGTGCCTTTCAGCTGCCTACCCGAGCAATCTAAAAAGTACCAAGAGAACTCCTTTCTGGCACCTTCCCCGGTGGAGTTGTGCATGGGGTGTGTTAGGAACATTTTGTCACCAGCCGAGGCCAAAATTCAGCGCTTCCCGATCTCAGCCCAGAAAGCAGGTAGAACAAGTTTTGTGGTGCCTTTCAGCTGCCTACTGGGGTAGTGTAAAAACTACCAATAGAACTCATTTCTGGCACCTTCCCCGGTGGAGTTGTGCATAGGGTGTGTTTGGAACATTTTGTCACCAGCCGAGTCCAAAATTCAGCGCTTCCCCATCTCAGCCCAGAAAGCAGGTAGAACAAGTTTTGTGGTGCGTTTCAGCTGTCTACTGGGGTAGTGTAAAAACTACCAATAGAACTCGTTTCTGGCACATTCCCCGGTGGAGTTGTGCATGGGGTGTGTTTGGAACATTTTGTCACCAGCCGAGTCCAAAATTCAGCGCTTCCCCATCTCAGCCCAGAAAGCAGGTAGAATAAGTTTTGTGTTGCATTTCAGCTGCCTACCGCGGTAGTGTAAAAACTACCAACGGAACTCCTTTCTGGCACCTTCCCCGGAGGAGTTGTGCATGGGGTGTGTTTGGAACATTTTGTCACCAGCCGAGTCCAAACTTCAGCGCTTCCCCATCTCAGCCCAGAAAGCAGGATGAACTACATCTGTGGTCCCTTTCACCTGCCTACCGGGGTAGTGTAAAAACTACCAACGGATCTTCTTTCTGGCAGCTTCCCCGGAGGAGTTGTGCATGGGGTGTGTTTGGAACATTTTGTCACCAGCCGAGTCCAAAATTCAGCGCTTCCCCATCTCAGCCCAGAAAGCAGGTAGAACAAGTCTTGTGGTGCCTTTCAGCTGCCTACCCGAGCAATCTAAAAAGTACCAAGAGAACTCCTTTCTGGCACCTTCCCCGGTGGAGTTGTGCATGGGGTGTGTTAGGAACATTTTGTCACCAGCCGAGGCCAAAATTCAGCGCTTCCCCATCTCAGCCCAGAAAGCAGGTAGAACAAGTTTTGTGGTGCCTTTCAGCTGCCTACTGGGGTAGTGTAAAAACTACCAATAGAACTCATTTCTGGCACCTTCCCCGGTGGAGTTGTGCATGGGGTGTGTTTGGAACATTTTGTCACCAGCCGAGTCCAAAATTCAGCGCTTCCCCATCTCAGCCCAGAAAGCAGGTAGAACAAGTTTTGTGGTGCCTTTCAGCTGCCTACTGGGGTAGTGTAAAAACTACCAATAGAACTCGTTTCTGGCACATTCCCCGGTGGAGTTGTGCATGGGGTGTGTTTGGAACATTTTGTCACCAGCCGAGTCCAAAATTCAGCGCTTCCCGATCTCAGCCCAGAAAGCAGGTAGAACAACTTTTGTGGTGCCTTCCTGCTGCCTACCCTAGCAATGTAAAAAGTTCCAAAAGAACTCCTTTCTGGCACCTTGCCCGATGGAGTTGTGCATGGGGTGTGTTTGGAACATTTTGTCACCAGCCGAGTCCAAAATTCAGCGCTTCCCCAACTGAGCCCAGAAAGCAGGTAGAACAACTTTTGTGATGCATTTCAGCTGCCTACCGCGGTAGTCTAAAAACTAGCCACAGAACTCGTATCTGGCCCCTTCCCCGGTGGAGTTGTGCATGGGGTGTGTTTGGAACATTTTGTCACCAGCCGAGTCCAAAATTCAGCGCTTCCCCATCTCAGCCCAGAAAGCAGGTAGAACAAGTCTTGTGGTGCCTTTCAGCTGCCTACCCGAGTAATGTAAAAAATTTTAACAGAACTCCTTTCTGGCACCTTCTCCAGTGGAGTTGTGCATGGGGTGTGCTTGGAACATTTTGTCACCAGCCGAGTCCAAAATTCAGCGCTTCCCCATCTCAGCCCAGAAAGCAGGTAGAACAAGTCTTGTGGTGCCTTTCAGCTGCCTACTGGCGTAGTGTAAAAACTACCAACGGAACTCCTTTCTGGCACGTTTCCTGATGGAGTTGTGCATGGGGTGTGTTTGGAACATTTTGTCACCAGCCGAGTCCAAAATTCAGCGATTCCCCATCTCAGCCCAGAAAGCAGGTAGAACAACTTCTGTGGTGCCTTTCACCTGCCTACCGCGGTAGTGTAAAAACTACCAAGAGAACTCCTGTCTGGCACGTTTCCCGATGGAGTTGTGCATGGGGTGTGTTTGGAACATTTTGTCACCAGCCGAGTCCAAAATTCAGCGCTTCCCCATCTCAGCCCAGAAAGCAGGTAGAACAAGTCTTGTGGTGCTTTTCAGCTGCCTACCCGAGTAATGTAAAAAATTTCAACAGAACTCCTTTCTGGCACCTTCTCCAGTGGAGTTGTACATGGGGTGTGTTTGGAACTTTTTGTCACCAGCCGAGTCCAAAATTCAGCGCTTCCCCATCTCAGCCCAGAAAGCAGGTAGAACAAGTCTTGTGGTGCCTTTCAGCTGCCTACTGGGGTAGTGTAAAAACTTCCAACGGAACTCCTTTCTGGCACCTTCCACGGTGGAGTTGTGCATGGGGTGTGTTTGGAACATTTTGTCACCAGCCGAGTCCAAAATTCAGCGCTTTCCCATCTCAGCCCAGAAAGCAGGTAGAACAAGTCTTGTGGTGCCTTTCAGCTGCCTAACGGAGCAATGTAAAAAATACCAAAAGAACTCGTTTCTGGCACCTTCCCCGGTGGAGTTGTGCATGGGGTGTGTTTGGAACATTTTGTCACCAGCCGAGGCCAAAATTCAGCGCTTCCCCATCTCAGCCCAGAAAGCAGGTAGAACAAGTTTTGTGGTGCCTTTCAGCTGCCTACCGGGGTAATGTAAAAACTAGCAACAGAACTCCTTTCTGGCACCTTCCCCGATGGAGTTGTGCATGGGGTGTGTTTGGAACATTTTGTCACCAGCCGAGTCCAAAATTCAGCGCTTCCCCATCTCAGCCCAGAAAGCAGGTAGAACAAGTCTTGTGGTGCCTTTCAGCTGCCTACCCGAGTAATGTAAAAAATTTCAACAGAACTCCTTTCTGGCACCTTCTCCAGTGGAGTTGTGCATGGGGTGTGTTTGGAACTTTTTGTCACCAGCCGAGTCCAAAATTCAGCGCTTCCCCATCTCAGCCCAGAAAGCAGGTAGAACAAGTCTTGTGGTGCCTTTCAGCTGCCGACTGGGGTAGTGTAAAAACTTCCAACGGAACTCCTTTCTGGCACCTTCCCCGGTGGAGTTGTGCATGGGGTGTGTTTGGAACATTTTGTCACCAGCCGAGTCCAAAATTCAGCGCTTCCCCATCTCAGCCCAGAAAGCAGTTAGAACAAGTCTTGTGGTGCCTTTCAGCTGCCTACCCGAGCAATGTAAAAAGTACCAAGAGAACTCCTTTCTGGCACCTTCCCCGGTGGAGTTGTGCATGGGGTGTGTTTGGAACATTTTGTCACCAGCCGAGGCCAAAATTCAGCCCTTCCCCATCTCAGCCCAGGAAGCAGGTAGAACAAGTTTTGTGGTGCCTTTCAGCTGCCTATTGGGGTAGTGTAAGAACTACCAATAGAACTCCTTTCTGGCACCTTCCCCGGAGGAGCTGTGCATGGGGTGTGTTTGGAACATTTTGTCACCAGCCGAGGCCAAACTTCAGCGCTTCCCCATCTCAGCCCAGAAAGCAGGTAGAACAAGTCTTGTGGTGCCTTTCAGCTGCCTACCCGAGCAATGTAAAAAGTACCAAAAGAACTCGTTTCTGGCACCTTCCCCGGTGGAGTTGTGCATGGGGTGTGTTTGGAACATTTTTTCACCAGCCGAGGCCAAAATTCAGCGCTTCCCAATCTCAGCCCAGAAAGCAGGATGAACTACATCTGTGGTGCATTTCAGCTGCCTACCCGAGTAATGTAAAAAGTTCTAAGAGAACTCCTTTCTGGCACCTTGCTCGATGGAGTTGTGCATGGGGTGTGTTTGGAACATTTTATCACCAGCCGAGTCCAAAATTCAGCGCTTCCCCATCTCAGCCCAGAAAGCAGGTAGAACAAGTCTTGTGGTGCCTTCCAGCTGCCTACCCTAGCAATGTAAAAAATACCGAGAGAACTCCTTTCTGGCACCTTCCCCGGAGGAGTTGTGCATGGGGTGTGTTTGGAACATTTTGTCACCAGCCGAGTCCAAAATTCAGCGCTTCCCCAACTGAGCCCAGAAAGCAGGTAGAACAACTTTTGTGATGCATTTCAGCTGCCTACCGCGGTAGTCTAAAAACTAGCCACAGAACTCGTATCTGGCCCCTTCCCCGGTGGAGTTGTGCATGGGGTGTGTTTGGAACATTTTGTCACCAGCCGAGTCCAAAATTCAGCGCTTCCCCATCACAGCCCAGAAAGCAGGTAGAACAAGTCTTGTGGTGCCTTTCAGCTGCCTACCCGAGTAATGTAAAAAATTTTAACAGAACTCCTTTCTGGCACCTTCTCCAGTGGAGTTGTGCATGGGGTGTGTTTGAAACATTTTGTCACCAGCCGAGTCCAAAATGCAGCGCTTCCCCATCTCAGCCCAGAAAGCACGTAGAACAAGTTATGTGGTGCCTTTCAGCTGCCTACTGGGGTAGTGTAAAAACTACCAACGGAACTCCTTTCTGGCACCTTCCCCGGTGGAGTTGTGCATGGGGTGTGTTTGGAACATTTTGTCACCAGCCGAGTCCAAAATTCAGCGCTTCCCCAACTGAGCCCAGAAAGCAGGTAGAACAACTTTTGTGATGCATTTCAGCTGCCTACCGCGGTAGTCTAAAAACTAGCCACAGAACTCGTATCTGGCCCCTTCCCCGGTGGAGTTGTGCATGGGGTGTGTTTGGAACATTTTGTCACCAGCCGAGTCCAAAATTCAGCGCTTCCCCATCTCAGCCCAGAAAGCAGGTAGAATAAGTTTTGTGTTGCATTTCAGCTGCCTACCGCGGTAGTCTAAAAACTACCAACGGAACTCCTTTCTGGCACCTTCCCCGGAGGAGTTGTGCATGGGGTGTGTTTGGAACATTTTGTCACCAGCAAAGGGCAAAATTCAGCGCTTCCCCATCTCAGCCCAGAAAGCAGGTAGAACAAGTCTTGTGGTGCCTTTCAGCTGCCTACCCGAGTAATGTAAAAAATTTCAACAGAACTCCTTTCTGGCACCTTCTCCAGTGGAGTTGTGCATGGGGTGTGTTTGGAACTTTTTGTCACCAGCCGAGTCCAAAATTCAGCGCTTCCCCATCTCAGCCCAGAAAGCAGGTAGAACAAGTCTTGTGGTGCCTTTCAGCTGCCGACTGGGGTAGTGTAAAAACTTCCAACGGAACTCCTTTCTGGCACCTTCCCCGGTGGAGTTGTGCATGGGGTGTGTTTGGAACATTTTGTCACCAGCCGAGTCCAAAATTCAGCGATTCCCCATCTCAGCCCAGAAAGCAGTTAGAACAAGTCTTGTGGTGCCTTTCAGCTGCCTACCCGAGCAATGTAAAAAGTACCAAGAGAACTCCTTTCTGGCACCTTCCCCGGTGGAGTTGTGCATGGGGTGTGTTTGGAACATTTTGTCACCAGCCGAGGCCAAAATTCAGCCCTTCCCCATCTCAGCCCAGGAAGCAGGTAGAACAAGTTTTGTGGTGCCTTTCAGCTGCCTATTGGGGTAGTGTAAGAACTACCAATAGAACTCCTTTCTGGCACCTTCCCCGGAGGAGCTGTGCATGGGGTGTGTTTGGAACATTTTGTCACCAGCCGAGGCCAAACTTCAGCGATTCCCCATCTCAGCCCAGAAAGCAGGTAGAACAAGTCTTGTGGTGCCTTTCAGCTGCCTACCCGAGCAATGTAAAAAGTACCAAAAGAACTCGTTTCTGGCACCTTCCCCGGTGGAGTTGTGCATGGGGTGTGTTTGGAACATTTTTTCACCAGCCGAGGCCAAAATTCAGCGCTTCCCAATCTCAGCCCAGAAAGCAGGATGAACTACATCTGTGGTGCATTTCAGCTGCCTACCCGAGTAATGTAAAAAGTTCTAAGAGAACTCCTTTCTGGCACCTTGCTCGATGGAGTTGTGCATGGGGTGTGTTTGGAACATTTTATCACCAGCCGAGTCCAAAATTCAGCGCTTCCCCATCTCAGCCCAGAAAGCAGGTAGAACAAGTCTTGTGGTGCCTTCCAGCTGCCTACCCTAGCAATGTAAAAAATACCGAGAGAACTCCTTTCTGGCACCTTCCCCGGAGGAGTTGTGCATGGGGTGTGTTTGGAACATTTTGTCACCAGCCGAGTCCAAAATTCAGCGCTTCCCCAACTGAGCCCAGAAAGCAGGTAGAACAACTTTTGTGATGCATTTCAGCTGCCTACCGCGGTAGTCTAAAAACTAGCCACAGAACTCGTATCTGGCCCCTTCCCCGGTGGAGTTGTGCATGGGGTGTGTTTGGAACATTTTGTCACCAGCCGAGTCCAAAATTCAGCGCTTCCCCATCACAGCCCAGAAAGCAGGTAGAACAAGTCTTGTGGTGCCTTTCAGCTGCCTACCCGAGTAATGTAAAAAATTTTAACAGAACTCCTTTCTGGCACCTTCTCCAGTGGAGTTGTGCATGGGGTGTGTTTGGAACATTTTGTCACCAGCCGAGTCCAAAATGCAGCGCTTCCCCATCTCAGCCCAGAAAGCACGTAGAACAAGTTATGTGGTGCCTTTCAGCTGCCTACTGGGGTAGTGTAAAAACTACCAACGGAACTCCTTTCTGGCACCTTCCCCGGTGGAGTTGTGCATGGGGTGTGTTTGGAACATTTTGTCACCAGCCGAGTCCAAAATTCAGCGCTTCCCCATCTCAGCCCAGAAAGCAGGTAGAACAAGTCTTGTGGTGCCTTTCAGCTGCCTAATGGAGCAATGTAAAAAATACCAAAACAACTCGTTTCTGGCACCTTCCCCGGTGGAGTTGTGCATGGGGTGTGTTTGGAACATTTTGTCACCAGCCGAGTCCAAAATTCAGCGCTTCCCCAACTGAGCCCAGAAAGCAGGTAGAACAACTTTTGTGATGCATTTCAGCTGCCTACCGCGGTAGTCTAAAAACTAGCCACAGAACTCGTATCTGGCCCCTTCCCCGGTGGAGTTGTGCATGGGGTGTGTTTGGAACATTTTGTCACCAGCCGAGTCCAAAATTCAGCGCTTCCCCATCTCAGCCCAGAAAGCAGGTAGAATAAGTTTTGTGTTGCATTTCAGCTGCCTACCGCGGTAGTCTAAAAACTACCAACGGAACTCCTTTCTGGCACCTTCCCCGGAGGAGTTGTGCATGGGGTGTGTTTGGAACATTTTGTCACCAGCCGAGGCCAAAATTCAGCGCTTCCCCATCTCAGCCCAGAAAGCAGGATGAACTACATCTGTGGTCCCTTTCACCTGCCTACCGGGGTAGTGTAAAAACTACCAACGGATCTTCTTTCTGGCAGCTTCCCCGGAGGAGTTGTGCATGGGGTGTGTTTGGAACATTTTGTCACCAGCCGAGTCCAAAATTCAGCGCTTCCCCATCTCAGCCCAGAAAGCAGGTAGAACAAGTCTTGTGGTGCCTTTCAGCTGCCTACCCGAGCAATCTAAAAAGTACCAAGAGAACTCCTTTCTGGCACCTTCCCCGGTGGAGTTGTGCATGGGGTGTGTTAGGAACATTTTGTCACCAGCCGAGGCCAAAATTCAGCGCTTCCCCATCTCAGCCCAGAAAGCAGGTAGAACAAGTTTTGTGGTGCCTTTCAGCTGCCTACTGGGGTAGTGTAAAAACTACCAATAGAACTCGTTTCTGGCACATTCCCCGTTGGAGTTGTGCATGGGGTGTGTTTGGAACATTTTGTCACCAGCCGAGTCCAAAATTCAGCGCTTCCCGATCTCAGCCCAGAAAGCAGGTAGAACAACTTTTGTGGTGCCTTCCTGCTGCCTACCCTAGCAATGTAAAAAGTTCCAACAGAACTCCTTTCTGGCACCTTGCCCGATGGAGTTGTGCATGGGGTGTGTTTGGAACATTTTGTCACCAGCCGAGTCCAAAATTCAGCGCTTCCCCAACTGAG
Source organism: Falco peregrinus (assembly GCF_023634155.1). NCBI lineage: Eukaryota > Metazoa > Chordata > Aves > Falconiformes > Falconidae > Falco > Falco peregrinus. The sequence goes on from NC_073721.1 coordinate 56,152,462, forward strand.
CCCAGAAAGCAGGTAGAACAACTTTTGTGATGCATTTCAGCTGCCTACCGCGGTAGTCTAAAAACTAGCCACAGAACTCGTATCTGGCCCCTTCCCCGGTGGAGTTGTGCATGGGGTGTGTTTGGAACATTTTGTCACCAGCCGAGTCCAAAATTCAGCGCTTCCCCATCTCAGCCCAGAAAGCAGGTAGAACAAGTTATGTGGTGCCTTTCAGCTGCCTACTGGGGTAGTGTAAAAACTACCAACGGAACTCCTTTCTGGCACCTTCCCCGGTGGAGTTGTGCATGGGGTGTGTTTGGAACATTTTGTCACCAGCCGAGTCCAAAATTCAGCGCTTCCCCATCTCAGCCCAGAAAGCAGGTAGAACAAGTCTTGTGGTGCCTTTCAGCTGCCTAATGGAGCAATGTAAAAAATACCAAAACAACTCGTTTCTGGCACCTTCCCCGGTGGAGTTGTGCATGGGGTGTGTTTGGAACATTTTGTCACCAGCCGAGTCAAAGATTCAGCGCTTCCCCCACTGAGCCCAGAAAGCAGGTAGAACAACTTTTGTGATGCATTTCAGCTGCCTACCGCGGTAGTCTAAAAACTAGCCACAGAACTCGTATCTGGCCCCTTCCCCGGTGGAGTTGTGCATGGGGTGTGTTTGGAACATTTTGTCACCAGCCGAGTCCAAAATTCAGCGCTTCCCCATCTCAGCCCAGAAAGCAGGTAGAATAAGTTTTGTGTTGCATTTCAGCTGCCTACCGCGGTAGTCTAAAAACTACCAACGGAACTCCTTTCTGGCACCTTCCCCGGAGGAGTTGTGCATGGGGTGTGTTTGGAACATTTTGTCACCAGCCGAGGCCAAAATTCAGCGCTTCCCCATCTCAGCCCAGAAAGCAGGATGAACTACATCTGTGGTCCCTTTCACCTGCCTACCGGGGTAGTGTAAAAACTACCAACGGATCTTCTTTCTGGCAGCTTCCCCGGAGGAGTTGTGCATGGGGTGTGTTTGGAACATTTTGTCACCAGCCGAGTCCAAAATTCAGCGCTTCCCCATCTCAGCCCAGAAAGCAGGTAGAACAAGTTTTGTGGTGCCTTTCAGCTGCCTACTGGGGTAGTGTAAAAACTACCAATAGAACTCGTTTCTGGCACATTCCCCGTTGGAGTTGTGCATGGGGTGTGTTTGGAACATTTTGTCACCAGCCGAGTCCAAAATTCAGCGCTTCCCGATCTCAGCCCAGAAAGCAGGTAGAACATCTTTTGTGGTGCCTTCCTGCTGCCTACCCTAGCAATGTAAAAAGTTCCAACAGAACTCCTTTCTGGCACCTTGCCCGATGGAGTTGTGCATGGGGTGTGTTTGGAACATTTTGTCACCAGCCGAGTCCAAAATTCAGCGCTTCCCCAACTGAGCCCAGAAAGCAGGTAGAACAACTTTTGTGATGCATTTCAGCTGCCTACCGCGGTAGTCTAAAAACTAGCCACAGAACTCGTATCTGGCCCCTTCCCCGGTGGAGTTGTGCATGGGGTGTGTTTGGAACATTTTGTCACCAGCCGAGTCCAAAATTCAGCGCTTCCCCATCTCAGCCCAGAAAGCAGGTAGAACAAGTTATGTGGTGCCTTTCAGCTGCCTACTGGGGTAGTGTAAAAACTACCAACGGAACTCCTTTCTGGCACATTCCCCGGTGGAGTTGTGCATGGGGTGTGTTTGGAACATTTTGTCACCAGCCGAGTCCAAAATTCAGCGCTTCCCCATCTCAGCCCAGAAAGCAGGTAGAAGAAGTCTTGTGGTGCCTTTCAGCTGCCTACCCGAGTAATGTAAAAAATTTTAACAGAACTCCTTTCTGGCACCTTCTCCAGTGGAGTTGTGCATGGGGTGTGCTTGGAACATTTTGTCACCAGCCGAGGCCAAAATTCAGCGCTTCCCCATCTCAGCCCAGAAAGCAGGTAGAACAAGTCTTGTGGTGCCTTTCAGCTGCCTACTGGGGTAGTGTAAAAACTACCAACGGAACTCCTTTCTGGCACGTTTCCTGATGGAGTTGTGCATGGGGTGTGTTTGGAACATTTTGTCACCAGCCGAGTCCAAAATTCAGCGATTCCCCATCTCAGCCCAGAAAGCAGGTAGAACAACTTCTGTGGTGCCTTTCACCTGCCTACCGCGGTAGTGTAAAAACTACCAAGAGAACTCCTGTCTGGCACGTTTCCCGATGGAGTTGTGCATGGGGTGTGTTTGGAACATTTTGTCACCAGCCGAGTCCAAAATTCAGCGCTTCCCCATCTCAGCCCAGAAAGCAGGTAGAACAAGTCTTGTGGTGCTTTTCAGCTGCCTACCCGAGTAATGTAAAAAATTTCAACAGAACTCCTTTCTGGCACCTTCTCCAGTGGAGTTGTGCATGGGGTGTGTTTGGAACTTTTTGTCACCAGCCGAGTCCAAAATTCAGCGCTTCCCCATCTCAGCCCAGAAAGCAGGTAGAACAAGTCTTGTGGTGCCTTTCAGCTGCCTACTGGGGTAGTGTAAAAACTTCCAACGGAACTCCTTTCTGGCACCTTCCCCGGTGGAGTTGTGCATGGGGTGTGTTTGGAACATTTTGTCACCAGCCGAGTCCAAAACGCAGCGCTTCCCCATCTCAGCCCAGAAAGCAGGTAGAACAAGTTATGTGGTGCCTTTCAGCTGCCTACTGGGGTAGTGTAAAAACTACCAACGGAACTCCTTTCTGGCACCTTCTCCAGTGGAGTTGTGCATGGGGTGTGTTTGGAACTTTTTGTCACCAGCCGAGTCCAAAATTCAGCGCTTCCCCATCTCAGCCCAGAAAGCAGGTAGAACAAGTCTTGTGGTGCCTTTCAGCTGCCTACTGGGGTAGTGTAAAAACTTCCAGCGGAACTCCTTTCTGGCCCCTTCCACGGTGGAGTTGTGCATGGGGTGTGTTTGGAACATTTTGTCACCAGCCGAGTCCAAAATTCAGCGCTTTCCCATCTCAGCCCAGAAAGCAGGTAGAACAAGTCTTGTGGTGCCTTTCAGCTGCCTACCCGAGCAATGTAAAAAGTACCAAAAGAACTCGTTTCTGGCACCTTCCCCGGTGGAGTTGTGCATGGGGTGTGTTTGGAACATTTTTTCACCAGCCGAGGCCAAAATTCAGCGCTTCCCAATCTCAGCCCAGAAAGCAGGATGAACTACATCTGTGGTGCATTTCAGCTGCCTACCCGAGTAATGTAAAATTTCTAAGAGAACTCCTTTCTGGCACCTTGCTCGATGGAGTTGTGCATGGGGTGTGTTTGGAACATTTTATCACCAGCCGAGTCCAAAATTCAGCGCTTCCCCATCTCAGCCCAGAAAGCAGGTAGAACAAGTCTTGTGGTGCCTTCCAGCTGCCTACCCTAGCAATGTAAAAAATACCGAGAGAACTCCTTTCTGGCACCTTCCCCGGAGGAGTTGTGCATGGGGTGTGTTTGGAACATTTTGTCACCAGCCGAGTCCAAAATTCAGCGCTTCCCCAACTGAGCCCAGAAAGCAGGTAGAACAACTTTTGTGATGCATTTCAGCTGCCTACCGCGGTAGTCTAAAAACTAGCCACAGAACTCGTATCTGGCCCCTTCCCCGGTGGAGTTGTGCATGGGGTGTGTTTGGAACATTTTGTCACCAGCCGAGTCCAAAATTCAGCGCTTCCCCATCACAGCCCAGAAAGCAGGTAGAACAAGTCTTGTGGTGCCTTTCAGCTGCCTACCCGAGTAATGTAAAAAATTTTAACAGAACTCCTTTCTGGCACCTTCTCCAGTGGAGTTGTGCATGGGGTGTGTTTGGAACATTTTGTCACCAGCCGAGTCCAAAATGCAGCGCTTCCCCATCTCAGCCCAGAAAGCACGTAGAACAAGTTATGTGGTGCCTTTCAGCTGCCTACTGGGGTAGTGTAAAAACTACCAACGGAACTCCTTTCTGGCACCTTCCCCGGTGGAGTTGTGCATGGGGTGTGTTTGGAACATTTTGTCACCAGCCGAGTCCAAAATTCAGCGCTTCCCCATCTCAGCCCAGAAAGCAGGTAGAACAAGTCTTGTGGTGCCTTTCAGCTGCCTAATGGAGCAATGTAAAAAATACCAAAACAACTCGTTTCTGGCACCTTCCCCGGTGGAGTTGTGCATGGGGTGTGTTTGGAACATTTTGTCACCAGCCGAGTCCAAAATTCAGCGCTTCCCCAACTGAGCCCAGAAAGCAGGTAGAACAACTTTTGTGATGCATTTCAGCTGCCTACCGCGGTAGTCTAAAAACTAGCCACAGAACTCGTATCTGGCCCCTTCCCCGGTGGAGTTGTGCATGGGGTGTGTTTGGAACATTTTGTCACCAGCCGAGTCCAAAATTCAGCGCTTCCCCATCTCAGCCCAGAAAGCAGGTAGAATAAGTTTTGTGTTGCATTTCAGCTGCCTACCGCGGTAGTCTAAAAACTACCAACGGAACTCCTTTCTGGCACCTTCCCCGGAGGAGTTGTGCATGGGGTGTGTTTGGAACATTTTGTCACCAGCCGAGGCCAAAATTCAGCGCTTCCCCATCTCAGCCCAGAAAGCAGGATGAACTACATCTGTGGTCCCTTTCACCTGCCTACCGGGGTAGTGTAAAAACTACCAACGGATCTTCTTTCTGGCAGCTTCCCCGGAGGAGTTGTGCATGGGGTGTGTTTGGAACATTTTGTCACCAGCCGAGTCCAAAATTCAGCGCTTCCCCATCTCAGCCCAGAAAGCAGGTAGAACAAGTCTTGTGGTGCCTTTCAGCTGCCTACCCGAGCAATCTAAAAAGTACCAAGAGAACTCCTTTCTGGCACCTTCCCCGGTGGAGTTGTGCATGGGGTGTGTTAGGAACATTTTGTCACCAGCCGAGGCCAAAATTCAGCGCTTCCCCATCTCAGCCCAGAAAGCAGGTAGAACAAGTTTTGTGGTGCCTTTCAGCTGCCTACTGGGGTAGTGTAAAAACTACCAATAGAACTCGTTTCTGGCACATTCCCCGTTGGAGTTGTGCATGGGGTGTGTTTGGAACATTTTGTCACCAGCCGAGTCCAAAATTCAGCGCTTCCCGATCTCACCCCAGAAAGCAGGTAGAACAACTTTTGTGGTGCCTTCCTGCTGCCTACCCTAGCAATGTAAAAAGTTCCAACAGAACTCCTTTCTGGCACCTTGCCCGATGGAGTTGTGCATGGGGTGTGTTTGGAACATTTTGTCACCAGCCGAGTCCAAAATTCAGCGCTTCCCCAACTGAGCCCAGAAAGCAGGTAGAACAACTTTTGTGATGCATTTCAGCTGCCTACCGCGGTAGTCTAAAAACTAGCCACAGAACTCGTATCTGGCCCCTTCCCCGGTGGAGTTGTGCATGGGGTGTGTTTGGAACATTTTGTCACCAGCCGAGTCCAAAATTCAGCGCTTCCCCATCTCAGCCCAGAAAGCAGGTAGAACAAGTTATGTGGTGCCTTTCAGCTGCCTACTGGGGTAGTGTAAAAACTACCAACGGAACTCCTTTCTGGCACCTTCCCCGGTGGAGTTGTGCATGGGGTGTGTTTGGAACATTTTGTCACCAGCCGAGTCCAAAATTCAGCGCTTCCCCATCTCAGCCCAGAAAGCAGGTAGAACAAGTCTTGTGGTGCCTTTCAGCTGCCTACCCGAGCAATGTAAAAAGTACCAAGAGAACTCCTTTCTGGCACCTTCCCCGGTGGAGTTGTGCATGGGGTGTGTTTGGAACATTTTGTCACCAGCCGAGGCCAAAATTCAGTGCTTCCCAACCTCACCCCAGAAAGCAGGATGAACTACATCTGTGGTACCTTTCAGCTGCCTACCGGGGTAGTGTAAAAACTAGCAAAACAACTCGTTTCTGGCACCTTCCCCGGTGGAGTTGTGCATGGGGTGTGTTTGGAACATTTTGTCACCAGCCGAGTCCAAAATTCAGCGCTTCCCCAACTGAGCCCAGAAAGCAGGTAGAATAAGTTTTGTGTTGCATTTCAGCTGCCAACCGCGGTAGTGTAAAAACTACCAACGGAACTCCTTTCTGGCACCTTCCCCGGAGGAGTTGTGCATGGGGTGTGTTTGGAACATTTTGTCACCAGCCGAGGCCAAACTTCAGCGCTTCCCCATCTCAGCCCAGAAAGCAGGATGAACTACATCTGTGGTCCCTTTCACCTGCCTACCGGGGTAGTGTAAAAACTACCAACGGATCTTCTTTCTGGCAGCTTCCCCGGAGGAGTTGTGCATGGGGTGTGTTTGGAACATTTTGTCACCAGCCGAGTCCAAAATTCAGCGCTTCCCCATCTCAGCCCAGAAAGCAGGTAGAACAAGTTTTGTGGTGCCTTTCAGCTGCCTACTGGGGTAGTGTAAAAACTACCAATAGAACTCGTTTCTGGCACATTCCCCGTTGGAGTTGTGCATGGGGTGTGTTTGGAACATTTTGTTACCAGCCGAGTCCAAAATTCAGCGCTTCCCGATCTCAGCCCAGAAAGCAGGTAGAACATCTTTTGTGGTGCCTTCCTGCTGCCTACCCTAGCAATGTAAAAAGTTCCAACAGAACTCCTTTCTGGCACCTTGCCCGATGGAGTTGTGCATGGGGTGTGTTTGGAACATTTTGTCACCAGCCGAGTCCAAAATTCAGCGCTTCCCCAACTGAGCCCAGAAAGCAGGTAGAACAACTTTTGTGATGCATTTCAGCTGCCTACCGCGGTAGTCTAAAAACTAGCCACAGAACTCGTATCTGGCCCCTTCCCCGGTGGAGTTGTGCATGGGGTGTGTTTGGAACATTTTGTCACCAGCCGAGTCCAAAATTCAGCGCTTCCCCATCTCAGCCCAGAAAGCAGGTAGAACAAGTTATGTGGTGCCTTTCAGCTGCCTACTGGGGTAGTGTAAAAACTACCAACGGAACTCCTTTCTGGCACATTCCCCGGTGGAGTTGTGCATGGGGTGTGTTTGGAACATTTTGTCACCAGCCGAGTCCAAAATTCAGCGCTTCCCCATCTCAGCCCAGAAAGCAGGTAGAAGAAGTCTTGTGGTGCCTTTCAGCTGCCTACCCGAGTAATGTAAAAAATTTTAACAGAACTCCTTTCTGGCACCTTCTCCAGTGGAGTTGTGCATGGGGTGTGCTTGGAACATTTTGTCACCGGCCGAGTCCAAAATTCAGCGCTTCCCCATCTCAGCCCAGAAAGCAGGTAGAACAAGTCTTGTGGTGCCTTTCAGCTGCCTACTGGGGTAGTGTAAAAACTACCAACGGAACTCCTTTCTGGCACGTTTCCTGATGGAGTTGTGCATGGGGTGTGTTTGGAACATTTTGTCACCAGCCGAGTCCAAAATTCAGCGATTCCCCATCTCAGCCCAGAAAGCAGGTAGAACAACTTCTGTGGTGCCTTTCACCTGCCTACCGCGGTAGTGTAAAAACTACCAAGAGAACTCCTGTCTGGCACGTTTCCCGATGGAGTTGTGCATGGGGTGTGTTTGGAACATTTTGTCACCAGCCGAGTCCAAAATTCAGCGCTTCCCCATCTCAGCCCAGAAAGCAGGTAGAACAAGTCTTGTGGTGCTTTTCAGCTGCCTACCCGAGTAATGTAAAAAATTTCAACAGAACTCCTTTCTGGCACCTTCTCCAGTGGAGTTGTGCATGGGGTGTGTTTGGAACTTTTTGTCACCAGCCGAGTCCAAAATTCAGCGCTTCCCCATCTCAGCCCAGAAAGCAGGTAGAACAAGTCTTGTGGTGCCTTTCAGCTGCCTACTGGGGTAGTGTAAAAACTTCCAACGGAACTCCTTTCTGGCACCTTCCCCGGTGGAGTTGTGCATGGGGTGTGTTTGGAACATTTTGTCACCAGCCGAGTCCAAAATGCAGCGCTTCCCCATCTCAGCCCAGAAAGCAGGTAGAACAAGTTATGTGGTGCCTTTCAGCTGCCTACTGGGGTAGTGTAAAAACTACCAACGGAACTCCTTTCTGGCACCTTCTCCAGTGGAGTTGTGCATGGGGTGTGTTTGGAACTTTTTGTCACCAGCCGAGTCCAAAATTCAGCGCTTCCCCATCTCAGCCCAGAAAGCAGGTAGAACAAGTCTTGTGGTGCCTTTCAGCTGCCTACTGGGGTAGTGTAAAAACTTCCAGCGGAACTCCTTTCTGGCACCTTCCACAGTGGAGTTGTGCATGGGGTGTGTTTGGAACATTTTGTCACCAGCCGAGTCCAAAATTCAGCGCTTTCCCATCTCAGCCCAGAAAGCAGGTAGAACAAGTCTTGTGGTGCCTTTCAGCTGCCTAACGGAGCAATGTAAAAAATACCAAAAGAACTCGTTTCTGGCACCTTCCCCGGTGGAGTTGTGCATGGGGTGTGTTTGGAACATTTTGTCACAAGCCGAGTCCAAAATTCAGCGCTTCCCCATCTCAGCCCAGAAAGCAGGTAGAACAAGTTTTGTGGTGCCTTTCAGCTGCCTACCGGGGTAATGTAAAAACTAGCAACAGAACTCCTTTCTGGCACCTTCCCCGATGGAGTTGTGCATGGGGTGTGTTTGGAACATTTTGTCACCAGCCGAGTCCAAAATTCAGCGCTTCCCCATCTCAGCCCAGAAAGCAGGTAGAACAAGTCTTGTGGTGCCTTTCAGCTGCCTACCCGACTAATGTAAAAAATTTCAACAGAACTCCTTTCTGGCACCTTCTCCAGTGGAGTTGTGCATGGGGTGTGTTTGGAACTTTTTGTCACCAGCCGAGTCCAAAATTCAGCGCTTCCCCATCTCAGCCCAGAAAGCAGGTAGAACAAGTCTTGTGGTGCCTTCCAGCTGCCTACCCTAGCAATGTAAAAAATACCGAGAGAACTCCTTTCTGGCACCTTCCCCGGAGGAGTTGTGCATGGGGTGTGTTTGGAACATTTTGTCACCAGCCGAGTCCAAAATTCAGCGCTTCCCCAACTGAGCCCAGAAAGCAGGTAGAACAACTTTTGTGATGCATTTCAGCTGCCTACCGCGGTAGTCTAAAAACTAGCCACAGAACTCGTATCTGGCCCCTTCGCCAGTGGAGTTGTGCATGGGGTGTGTTTGGAACATTTTGTCACCAGCCGAGGCCAAAATTCAGCGCTTCCCCATCTCAACCCAGAAAGCAGGTAGAACAACTTTTGTGGTGCCTTCCAGCTGCCTACCCTAGCAATGTAAAAAGTACCAACGGAACTCCTTTCTGGCACGTTCCGCGGTGGAGTTGTGCATGGGGTGTGTTTGGAACATTTTGTCACCAGCCGAGACCAAAATTCAGCGCTTCCCCATCTCAGCCCAGAAAGCAGGATGAACTACATCTGTGGTGCATTTCAGCTGCCTACCCGAGTAATGTAAAAAGTTCCAAAAGAACTCCTTTCTGGCACCTTGCCCAGCGGAGTTGTGCATGGGGTGTGTTTGGAACATTTTGTCACCAGCCGAGGCCAAAATTCAGCGCTTCCCCATCTCAGCCCAGAAAGCAGGTAGAACAAGTTATGTGGTGCCTTTCAGCTGCCTACTGGGGTAGTGTAAAAACTACCAAGAGAACTCCTTTCTGACACCTTCCCCGGTGGAGTTGCGCATGGGGTGTGTTTGGAACATTTTGTCACCAGCCGAGTCCAAAATTCAGCGCTTCCCCATCTCAGCCCAGAAAGCAGGTAGAACAAGTTTTGTGGTGCCTTTCAGCTGCCTACCGGGGTAATGTAAAAACTACCAAGAGAACTCCTTTCTGGCACCTTCCCCGATGGAGTTGTGCATGGGGTGTTTTTGGAACATTTTGTCACCAGCCGAGGCCAAAATTCAGCGCTTCCCCATCTCAGCCCAGAAAGCAGGATGAACTACATCTGTGGTACCTTTCAGCTGCCTACCGCGGTAGTGTAAAAACTACCAACGGAACTCCTTTCTGGCACCTTCCCCGGAGGAGTTGTGCATGGGGTGTGTTTGGAACATTTTGTCACCAGCCGAGGCCAAACTTCAGCGCTTCCCCATCTCAGCCCAGAAAGCAGGATGAACTACATCTGTGGTCCCTTTCACCTGCCTACCGGGGTAGTCTAAAAACTAGCCACAGACCTCGTATCTGGCCCCTTCGCCAGTGGAGTTGTGCATGGGGTGTGTTTGGAACATTTTGTCACCAGCCGAGGCCAAACTTCAGCGCTTCCCCATCTCAGCCCAGAAAGCAGGTAGAACAAGTCTTGTGGTGCCTTTCAGCTGCCTACCCGAGCAATCTAAAAAGTACCAAGAGAACTCCTTTCTGGCACCTTCCCCGGTGGAGTTGTGCATGGGGTGTGTTAGGAACATTTTGTCACAAGCCGAGGCCAAAATTCAGCGCTTCCCGATCTCAGCCCAGAAAGCAGGTAGAACAAGTTTTGTGGTGCCTTTCAGCTGCCTACTGGGGTAGTGTAAAAACTACCAATAGAACTCATTTCTGGCACCTTCCCCGGTGGAGTTGTGCATGGGGTGTGTTTGGAACATTTTGTCACCAGCCGAGTCCAAAATTCAGCGCTTCCCCATCTCAGCCCAGAAAGCAGGTAGAACAAGTTTTGTGGAGCGTTTCAGCTGCCTACTGGGGTAGTGTAAAAACTACCAATAGAACTCGTTTCTGGCACATTCCCCGGTGGAGTTGTGCATGGGGTGTGTTTGGAACATTTTGTCACCAGCCGAGTCCAAAATTCAGCGCTTCCCCATCTCAGCCCAGAAAGCAGGTAGAATAAGTTTTGTGTTGCATTTCAGCTGCCTACCGCGGTAGTGTAAAAACTACCAACGGAACTCCTTTCTGGCACCTTCCCCGGAGGAGTTGTGCATGGGGTGTGTTTGGAACATTTTGTCACCAGCCGAGGCCAAACTTCAGCGCTTCCCCATCTCAGCCCAGAAAGCAGGATGAACTACATCTGTGGTCCCTTTCACCTGCCTACCAAGGTAGTGTAAAAACTACCAACAGATCTTCTTTCTGGCAGCTTCCCCGGAGGAGTTGTGCATGGGGTGTGTTTGGAACATTTTGTCACCAGCCGAGTCCAAAATTCAGCGCTTCCCCATCTCAGCCCAGAAAGCAGGTAGAACAAGTTTTGTGGTGCCTTTCAGCTGCCTACTGGGGTAGTGTAAAAACTACCAATAGAACTCATTTCTGGCACCTTCCCCGGTGGAGTTGTGCATGGGGTGTGTTTGGAACATTTTGTCACCAGCCGAGTCCAAAATTCAGCGCTTCCCCATCTCAGCCCAGAAAGCAGGTAGAACAAGTTTTGTGGTGCGTTTCAGCTGCCTACTGGGGTAGTGTAAAAACTACCAACAGAACTCCTTTCTGGCACCTTCCCCGGAGGAGTTGTGCATGGGGTGTGTTTGGAACATTTTGTCACCAGCCGAGGCCAAACTTCAGCGCTTCCCCATCTCAGCCCAGAAAGCAGGTAGAACAAGTTTTGTGGTGCCTTTCAGCTGCCTACTGGGGTAGTGTAAAAACTTCCAACGGATCTTCTTTCTGGCAGCTTCCCCGGAGGAGTTGTGCATGGGGTGTGTTTGGAACATTTTGTCACCAGCCGAGTCCAAAATTCAGCGCTTCCCCATCTCAGCCCAGAAAGCAGGTAGAACAAGTCTTGTGGTGCCTTTCAGCTGCCTACCCGAGCAATCTAAAAAGTACCAAGAGAACTCCTTTCTGGCACCTTCCCCGGTGGAGTTGTGCATGGGGTGTGTTAGGAACATTTTGTCACCAGCCGAGGCCAAAATTCAGCGCTTCCCGATCTCAGCCCAGAAAGCAGGTAGAACAAGTTTTGTGGTGCCTTTCAGCTGCCTACTGGGGTAGTGTAAAAACTACCAATAGAACTCATTTCTGGCACCTTCCCCGGTGGAGTCGTGCATGGGGTGTGTTTGGAACATTTTGTCACCAGCCGAGTCCAAAATTCAGCGCTTCCCCATCTCAGCCCAGAAAGCAGGATGAACTACATCTGTGGTCCCTTTCACCTGCCTACCGGGGTAGTGTAAAAACTACCAACGGAACTCCTTTCTGGCACCTTCCCCGGAGGAGTTGTGCATGGGGTGTGTTTGGAACATTTTGTCACCAGCCGAGGCCAAACTTCAGCGCTTCCCCATCTCAGCCCAGAAAGCAGGTAGAACAAGTTTTGTGGTGCGTTTCAGCTGCCTACCGGGGTAGTGTAAAAACTACCAACGGATCTTCTTTCTGGCAGCTTCCCCGGAGGAGTTGTGCATGGGGTGTGTTTGGAACATTTTGTCACCAGCCGAGTCCAAAATTCAGCGCTTCCCCATCTCAGCCCAGAAAGCAGGTAGAACAAGTCTTGTGGTGCCTTTCAGCTGCCTACTGGGGTAGTGTAAAAACTTCCAACGGAACTCCTTTCTGGCACCTTCCACGGTGGAGTTGTGCATGGGGTGTGTTTGGAATATTTTGTCACCAGCCGAGTCCAAAATTCAGCGCTTTCCCATCTCAGCCCAGAAAGCAGGTAGAACAAGTCTTGTGGTGCCTTTCAGCTGCCGACTCGGGTAGTGTAAAAACTTCCAACGGAACTCCTTTCTGGCACCTTCCCCGGTGGAGTTGTGCATGGGGTGTGTTTGGAACATTTTGTCACCAGCCGAGTCCAAAATTCAGCGCTTCCCCATCTCAGCCCAGAAAGCAGGTAGAAGAAGTCTTGTGGTGCCTTTCAGCTGCCTACCCGAGCAATGTAAAAAGTACCAAGAGAACTCGTTTCTGGCACCTTCCCCGGTGGAGTCGTGCATGGGGTGTGTTTGGAACATTTTGTCACCAGCCGAGGCCAAAATTCAGCGCTTCCCCATCTCAGCCCAGAAAGCAGGTAGAACAAGTCTTGTGGTGCCTTTCAGCTGCCTAACGGAGCAATGTAAAAAATACCAAAAGAACTCGTTTCTGGCACCTTCCCCAGTGGAGTTGTGCATGGGGTGTGTTTGGAATATTTTGTCACCAGCCGAGTCCAAAATTCAGCGCTTCCCCATCTCAGCCCAGAAAACAGGTAGAACAAGTTTTGTGGTGCCTTTCAGCTGCCTAACGGAGCAATGTAAAAAATACCAAAAGAACTCGTTTCTGGCACCTTCCCCGGTGGAGTCGTGCATGGGGTGTGTTTGGAACATTTTGTCACCAGCCGAGTCCATACTTCAGCTCTTCCCCATCTCAGCCCAGAAAGTAGGATGAACTACATCTGTGGTACCTTTCAGCTGCCTACCGGGGTAGTGTAAAAACTAGCAAAGGAACTCCTTTCTGGCACCTTCCCCGGTGGAGTTGTGCATGGGGTGTGTTTGGAACATTTTGTGACCAGCCGAGGCCAAAATTCAGCGCTTCCCCATCCTAGCCCAGAAAGCAGGTAGAACAACTTTTGTGGTGCCTCCCAGCTGCCTACCCTAGCACTGTAAAAAGTACCAACAGAACTCCTTTCTGGCACCTTCTCCAGTGGAGTTCTGCATGGGGTGTATTTGGAACATTTTGTCACCAGCCGAGTCCAAAATTCAGCGCTTCCCCATCTCAGCCCAGAAAGCAGGTAGAACAAGTCTTGTGGTGCCTTTCAGCTGCCTAACGGAGCAATGTAAAAAGTACCAAAAGAACTCCTTTCTGGCACCTTCCCCGATGGAGTTGTGCATGGGGTGTGTTTGGAACATTTTGTCACCAGCCGAGTCCAAACTTCAGCTCTTCCCCATCTCAGCCCAGAAAGCAGGATGAACTACATCTGTGGTCCCTTTCACCTGCCTACCGGGGTAGTGTAAAAACTACCAACGGATCTTCTTTCTGGCACCTTCCCCGGTGGAGTTGTGCATGGGGTGTGTTTGGAACATTTTGTCAACAGCCGAGTCCAAAATTCAGCGATTCCCCATCTCAGCCCCGAAAGCAGGTAGAACAAGTTATGTGGTGCCTTTCAGCTGCCTAACGGAGCAATGTAAAAAATACCAAAAGAACTCGTTTCTGTCACCTTGCCCGATGGAGTTGTGCATGGGGTGTGTTTGGAACATTTTGTCACCAGCCTAGGCCAAACTTCAGCGCTTCCCCATCTCAGCCCAGAAAGCAGGATGAACTACATCTGTGGTCCCTTTCACCTGCCTACCGGGGTAGTGTAAAAACTACCAACGGATCTTCTTTCTGGCACCTTCCCCGGAGGAGTTGTGCATGGGGTGTGTTTGGAACATTTTGTCACCAGCCGAGGCCAAACTTCAGCGCTACCCCATCTCAGCCCAGAAAGCAGGTAGAACAAGTCTTGTGGTGCCTTTCAGCTGCCTACCCGAGTAATGTAAAAAATACCAAAAGAACTCGTTTCTGGCACCTTCCCCGGTGGAGTTGTGCATGGGGTGTGTTTGGAACATTTTGTCAACAGCCGAGTCCAAAATTCAGCGCTTCCCCACCTCACCCCAGAAAGCAGGTAGAACAAGTTATGTGGTGCCTTTCAGCTGCCTAACGGAGCAATGTAAAAAATACCAAAAGAACTCGTTTCTGTCACCTTGCCCGATGGAGTTGTGCATGGGGTGTGTTTGGAACATTTTGTCACCAGCCTAGGCCAAACTTCAGCGCTTCCCCATCTCAGCCCAGAAAGCAGGATGAACTACATCTGTGGTCCCTTTCACCTGCCTACCGGGGTAGTGTAAAAACTACCAACGGATCTTCTTTCTGGCACCTTCCCCGGAGGAGTTGTGCATGGGGTGTGTTTGGAACATTTTGTCACCAGCCGAGGCCAAAATTCAGCGCTACCCCATCTCAGCCCAGAAAGCAGGTAGAACAAGTCTTGTGGTGCCTTTCAGCTGCCTACCCGAGTAATGTAAAAAATACCAAAAGAACTCGTTTCTGGCACCTTCCCCGGTGGAGTTGTGCATGGGGTGTGTTTGGAACATTTTGTCAACAGCCGAGTCCAAAATTCAGCGCTTCCCCACCTCACCCCAGAAAGCAGGTAGAACAAGTTATGTGGTGCCTTTCAGCTGCCTAACGGAGCAATGTAAAAAATACCAAAAGAACTCGTTTCTGTCACCTTGCCCGATGGAGTTGTGCATGGGGTGTGTTTGGAACATTTTGTCACCAGCCGACTCCAAAATTCAGCGCTTCCCCATCTCAGCCCAGAAAGCAGGTAGAACAAGTTTTGTGGTGCGTTTCAGCTGCCTACCGGGGTAATGTAAAAATAGCAACAGAACTCCTTTCTGGCACCTTCTCCAGTGGAGTTGTGCATGGGGTGTGCTTGGAACATTTTGTCACCAGCCGAGGCCAAAATTCAGCGCTTCCCCATCTCAGCCCAGGAAGCAGGTAGAATAAGTTTTGTGTTGCATTTCAGCTGCCTACCGCGGTAGTGTAAAAACTACCAACGGAACTCCTTTCTGGCACCTTCCCCGGAGGAGTTGTGCATGGGGTGTGTTTGGAACATTTTGTCACCAGCCGAGTCCAAAATTCAGCGCTTCCCGATCTCAGCCCAGAAAGCAGGTAGAACAACTTTTGTGGTGCCTTCCAGCTGCCTACCCTAGCAATGTAAAAAGTTCCAACAGAACTCCTTTCTGGCACCTTTCCCGATGGAGTTGTGCATGGGGTGTGTTTGGAACATTTTGTCACCAGCCGAGTCCAAAATTCAGCGCTTCCCCAACTGAGCCCAGAAAGCAGGTAGAACAACTTTTGTGATGCATTTCAGCTGCCTACCGCGGTAGTCTAAAAACTAGCCACAGAACTCGTATCTGGCCCCTTCGCCAGTGGAGTTGTGCATGGGGTGTGTTTGGAACATTTTGTCACCAGCCGAGGCCAAAATTCAGCGATTCCCCATCTCAGCCCAGAAAGCAGGTAGAACAACTTCTGTGGTACCTTTCAGCTGCCTACCGCGGTAGTGTAAAAACTACCAAAAGAACTCCTGTCTGGCACGTTTCCCGATGGAGTTGTGCATGGGGTGTGTTTGGAACATTTTGTCACCAGCCGAGTCCAAAATTCAGCGCTTCCCCATCTCAGCCCAGAAAGCAGGTAGAACAAGTCTTGTGGTGCCTTTCAGCTGCCTACCCGAGTAATGTAAAAAATTTCAACAGAACTCCTTTCTGGCACCTTCTCCAGTGGAGTTGTGCATGGGGTGTGTTTGGAACTTTTTGTCACCAGCCGAGTCCAAAATTCAGCGCTTCCCCATCTCAGCCCAGAAAGCAGGTAGAACAAGTCTTGTGGTGCCTTTCAGCTGCCTACTGGGGTAGTGTAAAAACTTCCAACGGAACTCCTTTCTGGCACCTTCCACCGTGGAGTTGTGCATGGGGTGTGTTTGGAACATTTTGTCACCAGCCGAGGCCAAAATTCAGCGCTTTCCCATCTCAGCTCAGAAAGCAGGTAGAACAAGTCTTGTGGTGCCTTTCAGCTGCCTAACGGAGCAATGTAAAAAATACCAAAAGAACTCGTTTCTGGCACCTTCCCCGGTGGAGTTGTGCATGGGGTGTGTTTGGAACATTTTTTCACCAGCCGAGGCCAAAATTCAGCGCTTCCCCATCTCAGCCCAGAAAGCAGGTAGAACAAGTCTTGTGGTGCCTTTCAGCTGCCTACCCGAGCAATCTAAAAAGTACCAAGAGAACTCCTTTCTGGCACCTTCCCCGGTGGAGTTGTGCATGGGGTGTGTTTGGAACATTTTGTGACCAGCCGAGGCCAAAATTCAGCGCTTCCCCATCCTAGCCCAGAAAGCAGGTAGAACAACTTTTGTGGTGCCTTCCAGCTGCCTACCCTAGCAATGTAAAAAGTACCGAGAGAACTCCTTTCTGGCCCCTTCGCCAGTGGAGTTGTGCATGGGGTGTGTTTGGAACATTTTGTCACCAGCCGAGTCCAAAATTCAGCGCTTCCCCATCTCAGCCCAGAAAGCAGGTAGAACAAGTTATGTGGTGCCTTTCAGCTGCCTACTGGGGTAGTGTAAAAACTACCAACGGAACTCCTTTCTGGCACATTCCCCGGTGGAGTTGTGCATGGGGTGTGTTTGGAACATTTTGTCACCAGCCGAGTCCAAAATTCAGCGCTTCCCCATCTCAGCCCAGGAAGCAGGTAAAACAACTTCTGTGGTGCCTTTCAGCTGCCTACAGGGGTAATGTAAAAACTAGCAACAGAACTCGTATCTGGCCCCTTCCCCGGAGGAGTTGTGCATGGGGTGTGTTTGGAACATTTGTCACCAGCCGAGGCCAAAATTCAGCGCTTCCCCATCTCAGCCCAGAAAGCAGGTAGAACAAGTTTTGTGGTGCCTTTCAGCTGCCTCACGGGATAATGTAAAAACTACCAAGAGAACTCCTTTCTGGCACCTTCCCCGGTGGAGTTGTGCATGGGGTGTGTTTGGAACATTTTGTCACCAGCCGAGTCCAAAATTCAGCGCTTCCCCATCTCAGCCCAGAAAGCAGGTAGAACAAGTTTTGTGGTGCGTTTCAGCTGCCTACTGGGGTAGTGTAAAAACTACCAACAGAACTCCTTTCTGGCACCTTCCCCGGAGGAGTTGTGCATGGGGTGTGTTTGGAACATTTTGTCACCAGCCGAGGCCAAACTTCAGCGCTTCCCCATCTCAGCCCAGAAAGCAGGTAGAACAAGTTTTGTGGTGCCTTTCAGCTGCCTACTGGGGTAGTGTAAAAACTACCAACGGATCTTCTTTCTGGCACCTTCCCCGGAGGAGTTGTGCATGGGGTGTGTTTGGAACATTTTGTGACCAGCCGAGGCCAAAATTCAGCGCTTCCCCATCCTAGCCCAGAAAGCAGGTAGAACAACTTTTGTGGTGCCTTCCAGCTGCCTACCCTAGCAATGTAAAAAGTACCGAGAGAACTCCTTTCTGGCCCCTTCGCCAGTGGAGTTGTGCATGGGGTGTGTTTGGAACATTTTGTCACCAGCCGAGGCCAAAATTCAGCGCTTCCCCATCTCAGCCCAGAAAGCAGGTAGAACAAGTTTTGTGGTGCCTTTCAGCTGCCTACCGGGGTAATGTAAAAACTACCAAGAGAACTCCTTTCTGGCACCTTCCCCGATGGAGTTGTGCATGGGGTGTTTTTGGAACATTTTGTCACCAGCCGAGGCCAAAATTCAGCGCTTCCCCATCTCAGCCCAGAAAGCAGGTAGAACAAGTCTTGTGGTGCCTTTCAGCTGCCTACCCGAGCAATCTAAAAAGTACCAAGAGAACTCCTTTCTGGCACCTTCCCCGGTGGAGTCGTGCATGGGGTGTGTTTGGAACATTTTGTCACCAGCCGAGGCCAAAATTCAGCGCTTCCCCATCTCAGCCCAGAAAGCAGGTAGAACAAGTTTTGTGGTGCCTTTCAGCTGCCTACTGGGGTAGTGTAAAAACTACCAATAGAACTCATTTCTGGCACCTTCCCCGGTGGAGTCGTGCATGGGGTGTGTTTGGAACATTTTGTCACCAGCCGAGTCCAAACTTCAGCTCTTCCCCATCTCAGCCCAGAAAGCAGGATGAACTACATCTGTGGTCCCTTTCACCTGCCTACCGGGGTAGTGTAAAAACTACCAACGGAACTCCTTTCTGGCACCTTCCCCGGAGGAGTTGTGCATGGGGTGTGTTTGGAACATTTTGTCACCAGCCGAGGCCAAACTTCAGCGCTTCCCCATCTCAGCCCAGAAAGCAGGATGAACTACATCTGTGGTCCCTTTCACCTGCCTACCGGGGTAGTGTAAAAACTACCAACGGATCTTCTTTCTGGCACCTTCCCCGGAGGAGTTGTGCATGGGGTGTGTTTGGAACATTTTGTCACCAGCCGAGTCCAAAATTCAGCGCTTCCCCATCTCAGCCCAGAAAGCAGGTAGAACAAGTCTTGTGGTGCCTTTCAGCTGCCTACCCGAGCAATCTAAAAAGTACCAAGAGAACTCCTTTCTGGCACATTCCCCGGTGGAGTTGTGCATGGGGTATGTTAGGAACATTTTGTCACCAGCCGAGGCCAAAATTCAGCGCTTCCCCATCTCAGCCCAGAAAGCAGGTAGAACAAGTTTTGTGGTGCCTTTCAGCTGCCTACTGGGGTAGTGTAAAAACTACCAATAGAACTCATTTCTGGCACCTTCCCCGGTGGAGTCGTGCATGGGGTGTGTTTGGAACATTTTGTCACCAGCCGAGTCCAAAATTCAGCGCTTCCCGATCTCAGCCCAGAAAGCATGTAGAACAACTTTTGTGGTGCCTTCCAGCTGCCTACGCAAGTAATGTAAAAAGTTCCAACAGAACTCCTTTCTGGCACCTTGCCCGATGGAGTTGTGCATGGGGTGTGTTTGGAACATTTTGTCACCAGCCGAGTCCAAAATTCAGCTCTTCCCCAACTGAGCCCAGAAAGCAGGTAGAACAACTTTTGTGATGCATTTCAGCTGCCTACCGCGGTAGTCTAAAAACTAGCCACAGAACTCGTATCTGGCCCCTTCCCCGGTGGAGTTGTGCATGGGGTGTGTTTGGAACATTTTGTCACCAGCCGAGTCCAAAATTCAGCGCTTCCCCATCTCAGCCCAGAAAGCAGGTAGAACAAGTCTTGTGGTGCCTTTCAGCTGCCTACCCGAGTAATGTAAAAAATTTTAACAGAACTCCTTTCTGGCACCTTCTCCAGTGGAGTTGTGCATGGGGTGTGTTTGGAACATTTTGTCACCAGCCGAGTCCAAAATTCAGCGCTTCCCCATCTCAGCCCAGAAAGCAGGTAGAACAAGTTATGTGGTGCCTTTCAGCTGCCTACTGGGGTAGTGTAAAAACTACCAACGGAACTCCTTTCTGGCACCTTCCCCGGTGGAGTTGTGCATGGGGTGTGTTTGGAACATTTTGTCACCAGCCGAGTCCAAAATTCAGCGCTTCCCCATCTCAGCCCAGAAAGCAGGTAGAACAAGTCTTGTGGTGCCTTTCAGCTGCCTAATGGAGCAATGTAAAAAATACCAAAACAACTCGTTTCTGGCACCTTCCCCGGTGGAGTTGTGCATGGGGTGTGTTTGGAACATTTTGTCACCAGCCGAGTCCAAAATTCAGCGCTTCCCCAACTGAGCCCAGAAAGCAGGTAGAACAACTTTTGTGATGCATTTCAGCTGCCTACCGCGGTAGTCTAAAAACTAGCCACAGAACTCGTATCTGGCCCCTTCCCCGGTGGAGTTGTGCATGGGGTGTGTTTGGAACATTTTGTCACCAGCCGAGGCCAAAATTCAGCGCTTCCCCATCTCAGCCCAGAAAGCAGGATGAACTACATCTGTGGTCCCTTTCACCTGCCTACCGGGGTAGTGTAAAAACTACCAACGGATCTTCTTTCTGGCAGCTTCCCCGGAAGAGTTGTGCATGGGGTGTGTTTGGAACATTTTGTCACCAGCCGAGTCCAAAATTCAGCGCTTCCCCATCTCAGCCCAGAAAGCAGGTAGAACAAGTTTTGTGGTGCCTTTCAGCTGCCTACTGGGGTAGTGTAAAAACTACCAATAGAACTCATTTCTGGCACCTTCCCCGGTGGAGTTGTGCATGGGGTGTGTTTGGAACATTTTGTCACCAGCCGAGTCCAAAATTCAGCGCTTCCCCATCTCAGCCCAGAAAGCAGGTAGAACAAGTTTTGTGGTGCGTTTCAGCTGCCTACTGGGGTAGTGTAAAAACTACCAATAGAACTCGTTTCTGGCACATTCCCCGGTGGAGTTGTGCATGGGGTGTGTTTGGAACATTTTGTCACCAGCCGAGTCCAAAATTCAGCGCTTCCCGATCTCAGCCCAGAAAGCAGGTAGAACAACTTTTGTGGTGCCTTCCTGCTGCCTACCCTAGCAATGTAAAAAGTACCAAGAGAACTCCTTTCTGGCACCTTGCCCGATGGAGTTGTGCATGGGGTGTGTTTGGAACATTTTGTCACCAGCCGAGTCCAAAATTCAGCGCTTCCCCAACTGAGCCCAGAAAGCAGGTAGAACAACTTTTGTGATGCATTTCAGCTGCCTACCGCGGTAGTCTAAAAACTAGCCACAGAACTCGTATCTGGCCCCTTCCCCGGTGGAGTTGTGCATGGGGTGTGTTTGGAACATTTTGTCACCAGCCGAGTCCAAAATTCAGCGCTTCCCCATCTCAGCCCAGAAAGCAGGTAGAACAAGTTATGTGGTGCCTTTCAGCTGCCTACTGGGGTAGTGTAAAAACTACCAACGGAACTCCTTTCTGGCACATTCCCCGGTGGAGTTGTGCATGGGGTGTGTTTGGAACATTTTGTCACCAGCCGAGTCCAAAATACAGCGCTTCCCCATCTCAGCCCAGAAAGCAGGTAGAACAAGTCTTGTGGTGCGTTTCAGCTGCCTACCCGAGTAATGTAAAAAATTTTAACAGAACTCCTTTCTGGCACCTTCTCCAGTGGAGTTGTGCATGGGGTGTGCTTGGAACATTTTGTCACCAGCCGAGTCCAAAATTCAGCGCTTCCCCATCTCAGCCCAGAAAGCAGGTAGAACAAGTCTTGTGGTGCCTTTCAGCTGCCTACTGGGGTAGTGTAAAAACTACCAACGGAACTCCTTTCTGGCACGTTTCCTGATGGAGTTGTGCATGGGGTGTGTTTGGAACATTTTGTCACCAGCCGAGTCCAAAATTCAGCGATTCCCCATCTCAGCCCAGAAAGCAGGTAGAACAACTTCTGTGGTGCCTTTCACCTGCCTACCGCGGTAGTGTAAAAACTACCAAGAGAACTCCTGTCTGGCACGTTTCCCGATGGAGTTGTGCATGGGGTGTGTTTGGAACATTTTGTCACCAGCCGAGTCCAAAATTCAGCGATTCCCCATCTCAGCCCAGAAAGCAGGTAGAACAACTTCTGTGGTGCCTTTCCCCTGCCTACCGCGGTAGTGTAAAAACTACCAAGAGAACTCCTGTCTGCCACGTTTCCCGATGGAGTTGTGCATGGGGTGTGTTTGGAACATTTTGTCACCAGCCGAGTCCAAAATTCAGCGCTTCCCCATCTCAGCCCAGAAAGCAGGTAGAACAAGTCTTGTGGTGCTTTTCAGCTGCCTACCCGAGTAATGTAAAAAATTTCAACAGAACTCCTTTCTGGCACCTTCTCCAGTGGAGTTGTGCATGGGGTGTGTTTGGAACTTTTTGTCACCAGCCGAGTCCAAAATTCAGCGCTTCCCCATCTCAGCCCAGAAAGCAGGTAGAACAAGTCTTGTGGTGCCTTTCAGCTGCCTACTGGGGTAGTGTAAAAACTTCCAACGGAACTCCTTTCTGGCACCTTCCACGGTGGAGTTGTGCATGGGGTGTGTTTGGAACATTTTGTCACCAGCCGAGTCCAAAATTCAGCGCTTTCCCATCTCAGCCCAGAAAGCAGGTAGAACAAGTCTTGTGGTGCCTTTCAGCTGCCTACTGGGGTAGTGTAAAAACTACCAACGGAACTCCTTTCTGGCACGTTTCCTGATGGAGTTGTGCATGGGGTGTGTTTGGAACATTTTGTCACCAGCCGAGTCCAAAATTCAGCGCTTCCCCATCTCAGCCCAGAAAGCAGGTAGAACAAGTCTTGTGGTGCCTTTCAGCTGCCTACCCGAGTAATGTAAAAAATTTCAACAGAACTCCTTTCTGGCACCTTCTCCAGTGGAGTTGTGCATGGGGTGTGTTTGGAACATTTTGTCACCAGCCGAGTCCAAAATTCAGCGCTTCCCCATCTCAGCCCAGAAAGCAGGTAGAACAAGACTTGTGGTGCCTTTCAGCTGCCTACCCGAGTAATGTAAAAAATTTTAACAGAACTCCTTTCTGGCACCTTCTCCAGTGGAGTTGTGCATGGGGTGTGCTTGGAACATTTTGTCACCAGCCGAGTCCAAAATTCAGCGCTTCCCCATCTCAGCCCAGAAAGCAGGTAGAACAAGTCTTGTGGTGCCTTTCAGCTGCCTAACGGAGCCATGTAAAAAATACCAAAAGAACTCGTTTCTGGCACCTTCCCCGGTGGAGTTGTGCATGGGGTGTGTTTGGAACATTTTGTCACCAGCCGAGTCCAAAATTCAGCGATTCCCCATCTCAGCCCAGAAAGCAGGTAGAACAACTTCTGTGGTGCCTTTCACCTGCCTACCGCGGTAGTGTAAAAACTACCAAGAGAACTCCTGTCTGGCACGTTTCCCGATGGAGTTGTGCATGGGGTGTGTTTGGAACATTTTGTCACCAGCCGAGTCCAAAATTCAGCTCTTCCCCATCTCAGCCCAGAAAGCAGGTAGAACAAGTCTTGTGGTGCTTTTCAGCTGCCTACCCGAGTAATGTAAAAAATTTCAACAGAACTCCTTTCTGGCACCTTCTCCAGTGGAGTTGTGCATGGGGTGTGTTTGGAACTTTTTGTCACCAGCCGAGTCCAAAATTCAGCGCTTCCCCATCTCAGCCCAGAAAGCAGGTAGAACAAGTTTTGTGGTGCCTTTCAGCTGCCTACCGGGGTAATGTAAAAACTAGCAACAGAACTCCTTTCTGGCACCTTCCCCGATGGAGTTGTGCATGGGGTGTGTTTGGAACATTTTGTCACCAGCCGAGTCCAAAATTCAGCGCTTCCCCATCTCAGCCCAGAAAGCAGGTAGAACAAGTCTTGTGGTGCCTTTCAGCTGCCTACCCGAGTAATGTAAAAAATTTCAAAAGAACTCCTTTCTGGCACCTTCTCCAGTGGAGTTGTGCATGGGGTGTGTTTGGAACTTTTTGTCACCAGCCGAGTCCAAAATTCAGCGCTTCCCCATCTCAGCCCAGAAAGCAGGTAGAACAAGTCTTGTGGTGCCTTTCAGCTGCCGACTGGGGTAGTGTAAAAACTTCCAACGGAACTCCTTTCTGGCACCTTCCCCGGTGGAGTTGTGCATGGGGTGTGTTTGGAACATTTTGTCACCAGCCGAGTCCAAAATTCAGCGATTCCCCATCTCAGTCCAGAAAGCAGTTAGAACAAGTCTTGTGGTGCCTTTCAGCTGCCTACCCGAGCAATGTAAAAAGTACCAAGAGAACTCCTTTCTGGCACCTTCCCCGGTGGAGTTGTGCATGGGGTGTGCTTGGAACATTTTGTCACCAGCCGAGGCCAAAATTCAGCCCTTCCCCATCTCAGCCCAGGAAGCAGGTAGAACAAGTTTTGTGGTGCCTTTCAGCTGCCTATTGGGGTAGTGTAAGAACTACCAATAGAACTCCTTTCTGGCACCTTCCCCGGAGGAGCTGTGCATGGGGTGTGTTTGGAACATTTTGTCACCAGCGGAGGCCAAACTTCAGCGCTTCCCCATCTCAGCCCAGAAAGCAGGTAGAACAAGTCTTGTGGTGCCTTTCAGCTGCCTACCCGAGCAATGTAAAAAGTACCAAAAGAACTCGTTTCTGGCACCTTCCCCGGTGGAGTTGTGCATGGGGTGTGTTTGGAACATTTTTTCACCAGCCGAGGCCAAAATTCAGCGCTTCCCAATCTCAGCCCAGAAAGCAGGATGAACTACATCTGTGGTGCATTTCAGCTGCCTACCCGAGTAATGTAAAAAGTTCTAAGAGAACTCCTTTCTGGCACCTTGCTCGATGGAGTTGTGCATGGGGTGTGTTTGGAACATTTTATCACCAGCCGAGTCCAAAATTCAGCGCTTCCCCATCTCAGCCCAGAAAGCAGGTAGAACAACTTTTGTGATGCATTTCAGCTGCCTACCGCGGTAGTCTAAAAACTAGCCACAGAACTCGTATCTGGCCCCTTCCCCGGTGGAGTTGTGCATGGGGTGTGTTTGGAACATTTTGTCACCAGCCGAGTCCAAAATTCAGCGCTTCCCCATCTCAGCCCAGAAAGCAGGTAGAACAAGTCTTGTGGTGCCTTTCAGCTGCCTACCCGAGTAATGTAAAAAATTTTAACAGAACTCCTTTCTGGCACCTTCTCCAGTGGAGTTGTGCATGGGGTGTGTTTGGAACATTTTGTCACCAGCCGAGTCCAAAATTCAGCGATTCCCCATCTCAGCCCAGAAAGCAGGTAGAACAAGTCTTGTGGTGCCTTTCAGCTGCCTAATGGAGCAATGTAAAAAATACCAAAACAACTCGTTTCTGGCACCTTCCCCGGTGGAGTTGTGCATGGGGTGTGTTTGGAACATTTTGTCACCAGCCGAGTCCAAAATTCAGCGCTTCCCCAACTGAGCCCAGAAAGCAGGTAGAACAACTTTTGTGATGCATTTCAGCTGCCTACCGCGGTAGTCTAAAAACTAGCCACAGAACTCGTATCTGGCCCCTTCCCCGGTGGAGTTGTGCATGGGGTGTGTTTGGAACATTTTGTCACCAGCCGAGTCCAAAATTCAGCGCTTCCCCATCTCAGCCCAGAAAGCAGGTAGAATAAGTTTTGTGTTGCATTTCAGCTGCCTACCGCGGTAGTCTAAAAACTACCAACGGAACTCCTTTCTGGCACCTTCCCCGGAGGAGTTGTGCATGGGGTGTGTTTGGAACATTTTGTCACCAGCCGAGGCCAAAATTCAGCGCTTCCCCATCTCAGCCCAGAAAGCAGGATGAACTACATCTGTGGTCCCTTTCACCTGCCTACCGGGGTAGTGTAAAAACTACCAACGGATCTTCGTTCTGGCCCCTTCCCCGGAGGAGTTGTGCATGGGGTGTGTTAGGAACATTTTGTCACCAGCCGAGGCCAAAATTCAGCGCTTCCCGATCTCAGCCCAGAAAGCAGGTAGAACAAGTTTTGTGGTGCCTTTCAGCTGCCTACTGGGGTAGTGTAAAAACTACCAATAGAACTCATTTCTGGCACCTTCCCCGGTGGAGTTGTGCATGGGGTGTGTTTGGAACATTTTGTCACCAGCCGAGTCCAAAATTCAGCGCTTCCCCATCTCAGCCCAGAAAGCAGGTAGAACAAGTTTTGTGGTGCCTTTCAGCTGCCTACTGGGGTAGTGTAAAAACTACCAATAGAACTCGTTTCTGGCACATTCCCCGGTGGAGTTGTGCATGGGGTGTGTTTGGAACATTTTGTCACCAGCCGAGTCCAAAATTCAGCGCTTCCCCAACTGAGCCCAGAAAGCAGGTAGAACAACTTTTGTGATGCATTTCAGCTGCCTACCGCGGTAGTCTAAAAACTAGCCACAGAACTCGTATCTGGCCCCTTCCCCGGTGGAGTTGTGCATGGGGTGTGTTTGGAACATTTTGTCACCAGCCGAGTCCAAAATTCAGCGCTTCCCCATCTCAGCCCAGAAAGCAGGTAGAACAAGTCTTGTGGTGCCTTTCAGCTGCCTACTGGGGTAGTGTAAAAACTACCAACGGAACTCCTTTCTGGCACATTCCCCGGTGGAGTTGTGCATGGGGTGTGTTTGGAACATTTTGTCACCAGCCGAGTCCAAAATTCAGCGCTTCCCCATCTCAGCCCAGAAAGCAGGTAGAACAAGTCTTGTGGTGCCTTTCAGCTGCCTACCCGAGTAATGTAAAAAATTTTAACAGAACTCCTTTCTGGCACCTTCTCCAGTGGAGTTGTGCATGGGGTGTGCTTGGAACATTTTGTCACCAGCCGAGTCCAAAATTCAGCGCTTCCCCATCTCAGCCCAGAAAGCAGGTAGAACAAGTCTTGTGGTGCCTTTCAGCTGCCTACTGGGGTAGTGTAAAAACTACCAACGGAACTCCTTTCTGGCACGTTTCCTGATGGAGTTGTGCATGGGGTGTGTTTGGAACATTTTGTCACCAGCCGAGTCCAAAATTCAGCGCTTCCCCATCTCAGCCCAGAAAGCAGGTAGAACAAGTCTTGTGGTGCCTTTCAGCTGCCTACCCGAGCAATGTAAAAAGTACCAAGAGAACTCCTTTCTGGCACCTTCCCCGGTGGAGTTGTGCATGGGGTGTGTTTGGAACATTTTGTCACCAGCCGAGGCCAAAATTCAGCCCTTCCCCATCTCAGCCCAGGAAGCAGGTAGAACAAGTTTTGTGGTGCCTTTCAGCTGCCTATTGGGGTAGTGTAAGAACTACCAATAGAACTCCTTTCTGGCACCTTCCCCGGAGGAGCTGTGCATGGGGTGTGTTTGGAACATTTTGTCACCAGCCGAGTCCAAACTTCAGCTCTTCCCCATCTCAGCCCAGAAAGCAGGTAGAACAAGTCTTGTGGTGCCTTTCAGCTGCCTACCCGAGCAATGTAAAAAGTACCAAAAGAACTCGTTTCTGGCACCTTCCCCGGTGGAGTTGTGCATGGGGTGTGTTTGGAACATTTTTTCACCAGCCGAGGCCAAAATTCAGCGCTTCCCAATCTCAGCCCAGAAAGCAGGATGAACTACATCTGTGGTGCATTTCAGCTGCCTACCCGAGTAATGTAAAAAGTTCTAAGAGAACTCCTTTCTGGCACCTTGCTCGATGGAGTTGTGCCTGGGGTGTGTTTGGAACATTTTATCACCAGCCGAGTCCAAAATTCAGCGCTTCCCCATCTCAGCCCAGAAAGCAGGTAGAACAAGTCTTGTGGTGCCTTCCAGCTGCCTACCCTAGCAATGTAAAAAATACCGAGAGAACTCCTTTCTGGCACCTTCCCCGGAGGAGTTGTGCATGGGGTGTGTTTGGAACATTTTGTCACCAGCCGAGTCCAAAATTCAGCGCTTCCCCATCCTAGCCCAGAAAGCAGGTAGAACAACTTTTGTGGTGCCTTCCAGCTGCCTACCGCGGTAGTCTAAAAACTAGCCACAGAACTCGTATCTGGCCCCTTCGCCAGTGGAGTTGTGCATGGGGTGTGTTTGGAACATTTTGTCACCAGCCGAGGGCAAAATTCAGCGCTTCCCCATCTCAGCCCAGAAAGTAGATAGAACAAGTCTTGTGGTGCCTTTCAGCTGCCTACCCTAGCAATGTAAAAAGTACCGAGAGAACTCCTTTCTGGCACCTTCCCCGGAGGAGTTGTGCATGGGTTGTGTTTGGAACATTTTGTCACCAGCCGAGTCCAAAATTCAGCGCTTCCCCAACTGAGCTCAGAAAGCAGGTAGAACAACTTTTGTGATGCATTTCAGCTGCCTACCGCGGTAGTCTAAAAACTAGCCACAGAACTCGTATCTGGCCCCTTCGCCAGTGGAGTTGTGCATGGGGTGTGTTTGGAACATTTTGTCACCAGCCGAGGCCAAAATTCAGCGCTTCCCCATCTCAGCCCAGAAAGCAGGATGAACTACATCTGTGGTCCCTTTCACCTGCCTACCGGGGTAGTGTAAAAACTACCAACGGATCTTCTTTCTGGCAGCTTCCCCGGAGGAGTTGTGCATGGGGTGTGTTTGGAACATTTTGTCACCAGCCGAGTCCAAAATTCAGCGCTTCCCCATCTCAGCCCAGAAAGCAGGTAGAACAAGTTTTGTGGTGCCTTTCAGCTGCCTACCGGGGTAGTGTAAAAACTAGCAAAGGAACTCCTTTCTGGCACCTTCCCCGGTGGAGTTGTGCATGGGGTGTGTTTGGAACATTTTGTCACCAGCCGAGGCCAAAATTCAGCGCTTCCCCATCTCAGCCCAGAAAGCAGGATGAACTACATCTGTGGTCCCTTTCACCTGCCTACCGGGGTAGTGTAAAAACTACCAACGGATCTTCTTTCTGGCCCCTTCCCCGGAGGAGTTGTGCATGGGGTGTGTTTGGAACATTTTGTCACCAGCCGAGTCCAAAATTCAGCGCTTCCCCATCTCAGCCCAGAAAGCAGGTAGAACAAGTCTTGTGGTGCCTTTCAGCTGCCTACCCGAGCAATCTAAAAAGTACCAAGAGAACTCCTTTCTGGCACCTTCCCCGGTGGAGTTGTGCATGGGGTGTGTTAGGAACATTTTGTCACCAGCCGAGGCCAAAATTCAGCGATTCCCCATCTCAGCCCAGAAAGCAGGTAGAACAAGTTTTGTGGTGCCTTTCAGCTGCCTACTGGGGTAGTGTAAAAACTACCAATAGAACTCATTTCTGGCACCTTCCCCGGTGGAGTTGTGCATGGGGTGTGTTTGGAACATTTTGTCACCAGCCGAGTCCAAAATTCAGCGCTTCCCCATCTCAGCCCAGAAAGCAGGTAGAACAAGTTTTGTGGTGCCTTTCAGCTGCCTACTGGGGTAGTGTAAAAACTACCAATAGAACTCGTTTCTGGCACATTCCCCGGTGGAGTTGTGCATGGGGTGTGTTTGGAACATTTTGTCACCAGCCGAGTCCAAAATTCAGCGCTTCCCCAACTGAGCCCAGAAAGCAGGTAGAACAACTTTTGTGATGCATTTCAGCTGCCTACCGCGGTAGTCTAAAAACTAGCCACAGAACTCGTATCTGGCCCCTTCCCCGGTGGAGTTGTGCATGGGGTGTGTTTGGAACATTTTGTCACCAGCCGAGTCCAAAATTCAGCGCTTCCCCATCTCAGCCCAGAAAGCAGGTAGAACAAGTTATGTGGTGCCTTTCAGCTGCCTACTGGGGTAGTGTAAAAACTACCAACGGAACTCCTTTCTGGCACATTCCCCGGTGGAGTTGTGCATGGGGTGTGTTTGGAACATTTTGTCACCAGCCGAGTCCAAAATTCAGCGCTTCCCCATCTCAGCCCAGAAAGCAGGTAGAACAAGTCTTGTGGTGCCTTTCAGCTGCCTACCCGAGTAATGTAAAAAATTTTAACAGAACTCCTTTCTGGCACCTTCTCCAGTGGAGTTGTGCATGGGGTGTGCTTGGAACATTTTGTCACCAGCCGAGTCCAAAATTCAGCGCTTCCCCATCTCAGCCCAGAAAGCAGGTAGAACAAGTCTTGTGGTGCCTTTCAGCTGCCTACTGGGGTAGTGTAAAAACTACCAACGGAACTCCTTTCTGGCACGTTTCCTGATGGAGTTGTGCATGGGGTGTGTTTGGAACATTTTGTCACCAGCCGAGTCCAAAATTCAGCGCTTCCCCATCTCAGCCCAGAAAGCAGGTAGAACAAGTCTTGTGGTGCCTTTCAGCTGCCTACCCGAGCAATGTAAAAAGTACCAAGAGAACTCCTTTCTGGCACCTTCCCCGGTGGAGTTGTGCATGGGGTGTGTTTGGAACATTTTGTCACCAGCCGAGGCCAAAATTCAGCCCTTCCCCATCTCAGCCCAGGAAGCAGGTAGAACAAGTTTTGTGGTGCCTTTCAGCTGCCTATTGGGGTAGTGTAAGAACTACCAATAGAACTCCTTTCTGGCACCTTCCCCGGAGGAGCTGTGCATGGGGTGTGTTTGGAACATTTTGTCACCAGCCGAGGCCAAACTTCAGCTCTTCCCCATCTCAGCCCAGAAAGCAGGTAGAACAAGTCTTGTGGTGCCTTTCAGCTGCCTACCCGAGCAATGTAAAAAGTACCAAAAGAACTCGTTTCTGGCACCTTCCCCGGTGGAGTTGTGCATGGGGTGTGTTTGGAACATTTTTTCACCAGCCGAGGCCAAAATTCAGCGCTTCCCAATCTCAGCCCAGAAAGCAGGATGAACTACATCTGTGGTGCATTTCAGCTGCCTACCCGAGTAATGTAAAAAGTTCTAAGAGAACTCCTTTCTGGCACCTTGCTCGATGGAGTTGTGCCTGGGGTGTGTTTGGAACATTTTATCACCAGCCGAGTCCAAAATTCAGCGCTTCCCCATCTCAGCCCAGAAAGCAGGTAGAACAAGTCTTGTGGTGCCTTCCAGCTGCCTACCCTAGCAATGTAAAAAATACCGAGAGAACTCCTTTCTGGCGCCTTCCCCGGAGGAGTTGTGCATGGGGTGTGTTTGGAACATTTTGTCACCAGCCGAGTCCAAAATTCAGCGCTTCCCCAACTGAGCCCAGAAAGCAGGTAGAACAACTTTTGTGATGCATTTCAGCTGCCTACCGCGGTAGTCTAAAAACTAGCCACAGAACTCGTATCTGGCCCCTTCGCCAGTGGAGTTGTGCATGGGGTGTGTTTGGAACATTTTGTCACCAGCAGAGGGCAAAATTCAGCGCTTCCCCATCTCAGCCCAGAAAGTAGATAGAACAAGTCTTGTGGTGCCTTTCAGCTGCCTACCCTAGCAATGTAAAAAGTACCGAGAGAACTCCTTTCTGGCACCTTCCCCGGAGGAGTTGTGCATGGGTTGTGTTTGGAACATTTTGTCACCAGCCGAGTCCAAAATTCAGCGCTTCCCCAACTGAGCTCAGAAAGCAGGTAGAACAACTTTTGTGATGCATTTCAGCTGCCTACCGCGGTAGTCTAAAAACTAGCCACAGAACTCGTATCTGGCCCCTTCGCCAGTGGAGTTGTGCATGGGGTGTGTTTGGAACATTTTGTCACCAGCCGAGGCCAAAATTCAGCGCTTCCCCATCTCAGCCCAGAAAGCAGGTAAAACAACTTCTGTGGTGCCTTTCAGCTGCCTACAGGCGTAATGTAAAAACTAGCAACAGATCTCGTATCTGGCACCTTCACCGATGGAGTTGTGCATGGGGTGTGTTTGGAACATTTTGTCACCAGCCGAGTCCAAAATTCAGCCCTTCCCCATCTCAGCCCAGAAAGCAGGTAGAACAAGTTTTGTGGTGCGTTTCAGCTGCCTACTGGGGTAGTGTAAAAACTACCAATAGAACTCGTTTCTGGCACATTCCCCGGTGGAGTTGTGCATGGGGTGTGTTTGGAACATTTTGTCACCAGCCGAGTCCAAAATTCAGCGCTTCCCCATCTCAGCCCAGAAAGCAGGTAGAATAAGTTTTGTGTTGCATTTCAGCTGCCTACCGCGGTAGTGTAAAAACTACCAACGGAACTCCTTTCTGGCACCTTCCCCGGAGGAGTTGTGCATGGGGTGTGTTTGGAACATTTTGTCACCAGCCGAGGCCAAACTTCAGCGCTTCCCCATCTCAGCCCAGAAAGCAGGATGAACTACATCTGTGGTCCCTTTCACCTGCCTACCGGGGTAGTGTAAAAACTACCAACGGATCTTCTTTCTGGCAGCTTCCCCGGAGGAGTTGTGCATGGGGTGTGTTTGGAACATTTTGTCACCAGCCGAGTCCAAAATTCAGCGCTTCCCCATCTCAGCCCAGAAAGCAGGTAGAACAAGTCTTGTGGTGCCTTTCAGCTGCCTACCCGAGCAATCTAAAAAGTACCAAGAGAACTCCTTTCTGGCACCTTCCCCGGTGGAGTTGTGCATGGGGTGTGTTAGGAACATTTTGTCACCAGCCGAGGCCAAAATTCAGCGCTTCCCCAACTGAGCCCAGAAAGCAGGTAGAACAAGTTTTGTGGTGCCTTTCAGCTGCCTACTGGGGTAGTGTAAAAACTACCAATAGAACTCATTTCTGGCACCTTCCCCGGTGGAGTCGTGCATGGGGTGTGTTTGGAACATTTTGTCACCAGCCGAGTCCAAAATTCAGCGCTTCCCCATCTCAGCCCAGAAAGCAGGATGAACTACATCTGTGGTCCCTTTCACCTGCCTACCGGGGTAGTGTAAAAACTACCAACGGATCTTCTTTCTGGCAGCTTCCCCGGAGGAGTTGTGCATGGGGTGTGTTTGGAACATTTTGTCACCAGCCGAGTCCAAAATTCAGCGCTTCCCCATCTCAGCCCAGAAAGCAGGTAGAACAAGTTTTGTGGTGCCTTTCAGCTGCCTACCGGGGTAGTGTAAAAACTAGCAAAGGAACTCCTTTCTGGCACCTTCCCCGGTGGAGTTGTGCATGGGGTGTGTTTGGAACATTTTGTCACCAGCCGAGGCCAAAATTCAGCGCTTCCCCATCTCAGCCCAGAAAGCAGGTAGAACAAGTTTTGTGGTGCCTTTCAGCTGCCTACTGGGGTAGTGTAAAAACTACCAATAGAACTCATTTCTGGCACCTTCCCCGGTGGAGTCGTGCATGGGGTGTGTTTGGAACATTTTGTCACCAGCCGAGTCCAAAATTCAGCGCTTCCCCATCTCAGCCCAGAAAGCAGGTAGAACAAGTCTTGTGGTGCCTTTCAGCTGCCTACCCGAGCAATCTAAAAAGTACCAAGAGAACTCCTTTCTGGCACCTTCCCCGGTGGAGTTGTGCATGGGGTGTGTTAGGAACATTTTGTCACCAGCCGAGGCCAAAATTCAGCGCTTCCCCAACTGAGCCCAGAAAGCAGGTAGAACAAGTTTTGTGGTGCCTTTCAGCTGCCTACTGGGGTAGTGTAAAAACTACCAATAGAACTCATTTCTGGCACCTTCCCCGGTGGAGTCGTGCATGGGGTGTGTTTGGAACATTTTGTCACCAGCCGAGTCCAAAATTCAGCGCTTCCCCATCTCAGCCCAGAAAGCAGGATGAACTACATCTGTGGTCCCTTTCACCTGCCTACCGGGGTAGTGTAAAAACTACCAACGGATCTTCTTTCTGGCAGCTTCCCCGGAGGAGTTGTGCATGGGGTGTGTTTGGAACATTTTGTCACCAGCCGAGTCCAAAATTCAGCGCTTCCCCATCTCAGCCCAGAAAGCAGGTAGAACAAGTTTTGTGGTGCCTTTCAGCTGCCTACCGGGGTAGTGTAAAAACTAGCAAAGGAACTCCTTTCTGGCACCTTCCCCGGTGGAGTTGTGCATGGGGTGTGTTTGGAACATTTTGTGACCAGCCGAGGCCAAAATTCAGCGCTTCCCCATCTCAGCCCAGAAAGCAGGTAGAACAACTTTTGTGGTGCCTTCCAGCTGCCTACCCTAGCAATGTAAAAAGTACCGAGAGAACTCCTTTATGGCACCTTCCCCGGAGGAGTTGTGCATGGGGTGTGTTTGGAACATTTTGTCACCAGCCGAGGCCAAAATTCAGCGCTTCCCCATCTCAGCCCAGAAAGCAGGTAGAACAAGTTTTGTGGTGCCTTTCAGCTGCCTAACGGGGTAATGTAAAAACTACCAAGAGAACTCCTTTCTGGCACCTTCACCGATGGAGTTGTGCATGGGGTGTGTTTGGAACATTTTGTCACCAGCCGAGTCCAAAATTCAGCCCTTCCCCATCTCAGCCCAGAAAGCAGGTAGAACAAGTTTTGTGGTGCGTTTCAGCTGCCTACTGGGGTAGTGTAAAAACTACCAATAGAACTCGTTTCTGGCACATTCCCCGGTGGAGTTGTGCATGGGGTGTGTTTGGAACATTTTGTCACCAGCCGAGTCCAAAATTCAGCGCTTCCCCATCTCAGCCCAGAAAGCAGGTAGAATAAGTTTTGTGTTGCATTTCAGCTGCCTACCGCGGTAGTCTTAAAACTACCAACGGAACTCCTTTCTGGCACCTTCCCCGGAGGAGTTGTGCATGGGGTGTGTTTGGAACATTTTGTCACCAGCCGAGGCCAAACTTCAGCGCTTCCCCATCTCAGCCCAGAAAGCAGGATGAACTACATCTGTGGTCCCTTTCACCTGCCTACCGGGGTAGTGTAAAAACTACCAACGGAACTTCTTTCTGGCAGCTTCCCCGGAGGAGTTGTGCATGGGGTGTGTTTGGAACATTTTGTCACCAGCCGAGTCCAAAATTCAGCGCTTCCCCATCTCAGCCCAGAAAGCAGGTAGAACAAGTTTTGTGGTGCCTTTCAGCTGCCTACTGGGGTAGTGTAAAAACTACCAATAGAACTCGTTTCTGGCACATTCCCCGGTGGAGTTGTGCATGGGGTGTGTTTGGAACATTTTGTCACCAGCCGAGTCCAAAATTCAGCGCTTCCCCATCTCAGCCCAGAAAGCAGGTAGAATAAGTTTTGTGTTGCATTTCAGCTGCCTACCGCGGTAGTGTAAAAACTACCAACGGAACTCCTTTCTGGCACCTTCCCCGGAGGAGTTGTGCATGGGGTGTGTTTGGAACATTTTGTCACCAGCCGAGGCCAAACTTCAGCGCTTCCCCATCTCAGCCCAGAAAGCAGGATGAACTACATCTGTGGTCCCTTTCACCTGCCTACCGGGGTAGTGTAAAAACTACCAACGGATCTTCTTTCTGGCAGCTTCCCCGGAGGAGTTGTGCATGGGGTGTGTTTGGAACATTTTGTCACCAGCCGAGTCCAAAATTCAGCGCTTCCCCATCTCAGCCCAGAAAGCAGGTAGAACAAGTCTTGTGGTGCCTTTCAGCTGCCTACCCGAGCAATCTAAAAAGTACCAAGAGAACTCCTTTCTGGCACCTTCCCCGGTGGAGTTGTGCATGGGGTGTGTTAGGAACATTTTGTCACCAGCCGAGGCCAAAATTCAGCGCTTCCCCAACTGAGCCCAGAAAGCAGGTAGAACAACTTTTGTGATGCATTTCAGCTGCCTACCGCGGTAGTCTAAAAACTAGCCACAGAACTCGTATCTGGCCCCTTCGCCAGTGGAGTTGTGCATGGGGTGTGTTTGGAACATTTTGTCACCAGCCGAGTCCAAAATTCAGCGCTTCCCCATCTCAGCCCAGAAAGCAGGTAGAATAAGTTTTGTGTTGCATTTCAGCTGCGTACCGCGGTAGTGTAAAAACTACCAACGGAACTCCTTTCTGGCACCTTCCCCGGAGGAGTTGTGCATGGGGTGTGTTTGGAACATTTTGTCACCAGCCGAGTCCAAAATTCAGCGCTTCCCCATCTCAGCCCAGAAAGCAGGTAGAACAAGTCTTGTGGTGCCTTTCAGCTGCCTACCGGGGTAATGTAAAAAATTTCAACAGAACTCCTTTCTGGCACCTTCTCCAGTGGAGTTGTGCATGGGGTGTGTTTGGAACATGTTGTCACCAGCCGAGTCCAAAATTCAGCGCTTCCCCATCTCAGCCCAGAAAGCAGGTAGAACAAGTTTTGTGGTGCCTTTCAGCTGCCTACCGGGGTAATGTAAAAACTAGCAACAGAACTCCTTTCTGGCACCTTCCCCGATGGAGTTGTGCATGGGGTGTGTTTGGAACATTTTGTCACCAGCCGAGGCCAAAATTCAGCGCTTCCCCATCTCAGCCCAGAAAGCAGGTAGAACAAGTTTTGTGGTGCGTTTCAGCTGCCTACCTGGGTAATGTAAAAACTAGCCACAGAACTCGTATCTGGCCCCTTCGCCAGTGGAGTTGTGCATGGGGTGGGTTTGGAACATTTTGTCACCAGCCGAGGCCAAAATTCAGGGCTTCCCCATCTCAGCCCAGAAAGCAGGTAGAACAACTTTTGTGGTGCCTTCCAGCTGCCTACCCTAGCAATGTAAAAAGTACCGAGAGAACTCCTTTCTGGCCCCTTCGCCAGTGGAGTTGTGCATGGGGTGTATTTGGAACATTTTGTCACCAGCCGAGTCCAAAATTCAGCGCTTCCCCATCTCAGCCCAGAAAGCAGGTAAAACAACTTCTGTGGTGCCTTTCAGCTGCCTACAGGGGTAATGTAAAAACTAGCAACAGATCTCGTATCTGGCCCCTTCCCCGGTGGAGTTGTGCATGGGGTGTGTTTGGAACATTTGTCACCAGCCGAGGCCAAAATTCAGCGCTTCCCCATCTCAGCCCAGAAAGCAGGTAGAACAAGTTTTGTGGTGCCTTTCAGCTGCCTAACGGGGTAATGTAAAAACTACCAAGAGAACTCCTTTCTGGCACCTTCACCGATGGAGTTGTGCATGGGGTGTGTTTGGAACATTTTGTCACCAGCCGAGTCCAAAATTCAGCCCTTCCCCATCTCAGCCCAGAAAGCAGGTAGAACAAGTTTTGTGGTGCGTTTCAGCTGCCTACTGGGGTAGTGTAAAAACTACCAATAGAACTCGTTTCTGGCACATTCCCCGGTGGAGTTGTGCATGGGGTGTGTTTGGAACATTTTGTCACCAACCGAGGCCAAAATTCAGCGCTTCCCGATCTCAGCCCAGAAAGCAGGTAGAATAAGTTTTGTGTTGCATTTCAGCTGCCTACTGCGGTAGTCTTAAAACTACCAACGGAACTCCTTTCTGGCACCTTCCCCGGAGGAGTTGTGCATGGGGTGTGTTTGGAACATTTTGTCACCAGCCGAGGCCAAACTTCAGCGCTTCCCCATCTCAGCCCAGAAAGCAGGATGAACTACATCTGTGGTCCCTTTCACCTGCCTACCGGGGTAGTGTAAAAACTACCAACGGATCTTCTTTCTGGCAGCTTCCCCGGAGGAGTTGTGCATGGGGTGTGTTTGGAACATTTTGTCACCAGCCGAGTCCAAAATTCAGCGCTTCCCCATCTCAGCCCAGAAAGCAGGTAGAACAAGTCTTGTGGTGCCTTTCAGCTGCCTACTGGGGTAGTGTAAAAACTTCCAAAGGAACTCCTTTCTGGCACCTTCCACGGTGGAGTTGTGCATGGGGTGTGTTTGGAACATTTTGTCACCAGCCGAGGCCAAAATTCAGCGCTTCCCCATCTCAGCCCAGAAAGCAGGTAGAACAAGTTTTGTGGTGCGTTTCAGCTGCCTACCTGGGTAATGTAAAAACTAGCCACAGAACTCGTATCTGGCCCCTTCGCCAGTGGAGTTGTGCATGGGGTGGGTTTGGAACATTTTGTCACCAGCCGAGGCCAAAATTCAGGGCTTCCCCATCTCAGCCCAGAAAGCAGGTAGAACAACTTTTGTGGTGCCTTCCAGCTGCCTACCCTAGCAATGTAAAAAGTACCGAGAGAACTCCTTTCTGGCCCCTTCGCCAGTGGAGTTGTGCATGGGGTGTATTTGGAACATTTTGTCACCAGCCGAGTCCAAAATTCAGCGCTTCCCCATCTCAGCCCAGAAAGCAGGTAAAACAACTTCTGTGGTGCCTTTCAGCTGCCTACAGGGGTAATGTAAAAACTAGCAACAGATCTCGTATCTGGCCCCTTCCCCGGTGGAGTTGTGCATGGGGTGTGTTTGGAACATTTGTCACCAGCCGAGGCCAAAATTCAGCGCTTCCCCATCTCAGCCCAGAAAGCAGGTAGAACAAGTTTTGTGGTGCGTTTCAGCTGCCTAACGGGGTAATGTAAAAACTACCAAGAGAACTCCTTTCTGGCACCTTCACCGATGGAGTTGTGCATGGGGTGTGTTTGGAACATTTTGTCACCAGCCGAGTCCAAAATTCAGCCCTTCCCCATCTCAGCCCAGAAAGCAGGTAGAACAAGTTTTGTGGTGCGTTTCAGCTGCCTACTGGGGTAGTGTAAAAACTACCAATAGAACTCGTTTCTGGCACATTCCCCGGTGGAGTTGTGCATGGGGTGTGTTTGGAACATTTTGTCACCAGCCGAGGCCAAAATTCAGCGCTTCCCGATCTCAGCCCAGAAAGCAGGTAGAATAAGTTTTGTGTTGCATTTCAGCTGCCTACTGCGGTAGTCTTAAAACTACCAAAGGAACTCCTTTCTGGCACCTTCCCCGGAGGAGTTGTGCATGGGGTGTGTTTGGAACATTTTGTCACCAGCCGAGGCCAAACTTCAGCGCTTCCCCATCTCAGCCCAGAAAGCAGGATGAACTACATCTGTGGTCCCTTTCACCTGCCTACCGGGGTAGTGTAAAAATTACCAACGGATCTTCTTTCTGGCAGCTTCCCCGGAGGAGTTGTGCATGGGGTGTGTTTGGAACATTTTGTCACCAGCCGAATCCAAAATTCAGCGCTTCCCCATCTCAGCCCAGAAAGCAGGTAGAACAAGTCTTGTGGTGCCTTTCAGCTGCCTACCCGAGCAATCTAAAAAGTACCAAGAGAACTCCTTTCTGGCACCTTCCCCGGAGGAGTTGTGCATGGGGTGTGTTTGGAACATTTTGTCACCAGCCGAGTCCAAAATTCAGCGCTTCCCCATCTCAGCCCAGAAAGCAGGTAGAACAAGTCTTGTGGTGCCTTTCAGCTGCCTACTGGGGTAGTGTAAAAACTTCCAACGGAACTCCTTTCTGGCACCTTCCACGGTGGAGTTGTGCATGGGGTGTGTTTGGAACATTTTGTCACCAGCCGAGGCCAAAATTCAGCGCTTCCCCATCTCAGCCCAGAAAGCAGGTAAAACAACTTCTGTGGTGCCTTTCAGCTGCCTACAGGGGTAATGTAAAAACTAGCAACAGATCTCGTATCTGGCCCCTTCCCCGGTGGAGTTGTGCATGGGGTGTGTTTGGAACATTTGTCACCAGCCGAGGCCAAAATTCAGCGCTTCCCCATCTCAGCCCAGAAAGCAGGTAGAACAAGTTTTGTGGTGCCTTTCAGCTGCCTAACGGGGTAATGTAAAAACTACCAAGAGAACTCCTTTCTGGCACCTTCACCGATGGAGTTGTGCATGGGGTGTGTTTGGAACATTTTGTCACCAGCCGAGTCCAAAATTCAGCCCTTCCCCATCTCAGCCCAGAAAGCAGGTAGAACAAGTTTTGTGGTGCGTTTCAGCTGCCTACTGGGGTAGTGTAAAAACTACCAATAG
The DNA here is from genome assembly GCF_023634155.1 of Falco peregrinus. Taxonomy (NCBI): domain Eukaryota; kingdom Metazoa; phylum Chordata; class Aves; order Falconiformes; family Falconidae; genus Falco; species Falco peregrinus. The sequence goes on from NC_073721.1 coordinate 56,191,332, forward strand.
AACTCGTTTCTGGCACATTCCCCGGTGGAGTTGTGCATGGGGTGTGTTTGGAACATTTTGTCACCAGCCGAGGCCAAAATTCAGCGCTTCCCGATCTCAGCCCAGAAAGCAGGTAGAATAAGTTTTGTGTTGCATTTCAGCTGCCTACTGCGGTAGTCTTAAAACTACCAACGGAACTCCTTTCTGGCACCTTCCCCGGAGGAGTTGTGCATGGGGTGTGTTTGGAACATTTTGTCACCAGCCGAGGCCAAACTTCAGCGCTTCCCCATCTCAGCCCAGAAAGCAGGATGAACTACATCTGTGGTCCCTTTCACCTGCCTACCAGGGTAGTGTAAAAACTACCAACGGATCTTCTTTCTGGCAGCTTCCCCGGAGGAGTTGTGCATGGGGTGTGTTTGGAACATTTTGTCACCAGCCGAGTCCAAAATTCAGCGCTTCCCCATCTCAGCCCAGAAAGCAGGTAGAACAAGTCTTGTGGTGCCTTTCAGCTGCCTACTGGGGTAGTGTAAAAACTTCCAACGGAACTCCTTTCTGGCACCTTCCACGGTGGAGTTGTGCATGGGGTGTGTTTGGAACATTTTGTCACCAGCCGAGGCCAAAATTCAGCGCTTCCCCATCTCAGCCCAGAAAGCAGGTAGAACAAGTTTTGTGGTGCGTTTCAGCTGCCTACCTGGGTAATGTAAAAACTAGCAAGAGAACTCGTATCTGGCCCCTTCGCCAGTGGAGTTGTGCATGGGGTGGGTTTGGAACATTTTGTCACCAGCCGAGGCCAAAATTCAGGGCTTCCCCATCTCAGCCCAGAAAGCAGGTAGAACAACTTTTGTGGTGCCTTCCAGCTGCCTACCCTAGCAATGTAAAAAGTACCGAGAGAACTCCTTTCTGGCCCCTTCGCCAGTGGAGTTGTGCATGGGGTGTATTTGGAACATTTTGTCACCAGCCGAGTCCAAAATTCAGCGCTTCCCCATCTCAGCCCAGAAAGCAGGTAAAACAACTTCTGTGGTGCCTTTCAGCTGCCTACAGGGGTAATGTAAAAACTAGCAACAGATCTCGTATCTGGCCCCTTCCCCGGTGGAGTTGTGCATGGGGTGTGTTTGGAACATTTGTCACCAGCCGAGGCCAAAATTCAGCGCTTCCCCATCTCAGCCCAGAAAGCAGGTAGAACAAGTTTTGTGGTGCCTTTCAGCTGCCTAACGGGGTAATGTAAAAACTACCAAGAGAACTCCTTTCTGGCACCTTCACCGATGGAGTTGTGCATGGGGTGTGTTTGGAACATTTTGTCACCAGCCGAGTCCAAAATTCAGCCCTTCCCCATCTCAGCCCAGAAAGCAGGTAGAACAAGTTTTGTGGTGCGTTTCAGCTGCCTACTGGGGTAGTGTAAAAACTACCAATAGAACTCGTTTCTGGCACATTCCCCGGTGGAGTTGTGCATGGGGTGTGTTTGGAACATTTTGTCACCAGCCGAGGCCAAAATTCAGCGCTTCCCGATCTCAGCCCAGAAAGCAGGTAGAATAAGTTTTGTGTTGCATTTCAGCTGCCTACTGCGGTAGTCTTAAAACTACCAACGGAACTCCTTTCTGGCACCTTCCCCGGAGGAGTTGTGCATGGGGTGTGTTTGGAACATTTTGTCACCAGCCGAGGCCAAACTTCAGCGCTTCCCCATCTCAGCCCAGAAAGCAGGATGAACTACATCTGTGGTCCCTTTCACCTGCCTACCGGGGTAGTGTAAAAACTACCAACGGATCTTCTTTCTGGCAGCTTCCCCGGAGGAGTTGTGCATGGGGTGTGTTTGGAACATTTTGTCACCAGCCGAGTCCAAAATTCAGCGCTTCCCCATCTCAGCCCAGAAAGCAGGTAGAACAAGTCTTGTGGTGCCTTTCAGCTGCCTACTGGGGTAGTGTAAAAACTTCCAAAGGAACTCCTTTCTGGCACCTTCCACGGTGGAGTTGTGCATGGGGTGTGTTTGGAACATTTTGTCACCAGCCGAGGCCAAAATTCAGCGCTTCCCCATCTCAGCCCAGAAAGCAGGTAGAACAAGTTTTGTGGTGCGTTTCAGCTGCCTACCTGGGTAATGTAAAAACTAGCCACAGAACTCGTATCTGGCCCCTTCGCCAGTGGAGTTGTGCATGGGGTGGGTTTGGAACATTTTGTCACCAGCCGAGGCCAAAATTCAGGGCTTCCCCATCTCAGCCCAGAAAGCAGGTAGAACAACTTTTGTGGTGCCTTCCAGCTGCCTACCCTAGCAATGTAAAAAGTACCGAGAGAACTCCTTTCTGGCCCCTTCGCCAGTGGAGTTGTGCATGGGGTGTATTTGGAACATTTTGTCACCAGCCGAGTCCAAAATTCAGCGCTTCCCCATCTCAGCCCAGAAAGCAGGTAAAACAACTTCTGTGGTGCCTTTCAGCTGCCTACAGGGGTAATGTAAAAACTAGCAACAGATCTCGTATCTGGCCCCTTCCCCGGTGGAGTTGTGCATGGGGTGTGTTTGGAACATTTGTCACCAGCCGAGGCCAAAATTCAGCGCTTCCCCATCTCAGCCCAGAAAGCAGGTAGAACAAGTTTTGTGGTGCCTTTCAGCTGCCTAACGGGGTAATGTAAAAACTACCAAGAGAACTCCTTTCTGGCACCTTCACCGATGGAGTTGTGCATGGGGTGTGTTTGGAACATTTTGTCACCAGCCGAGTCCAAAATTCAGCCCTTCCCCATCTCAGCCCAGAAAGCAGGTAGAACAAGTTTTGTGGTGCGTTTCAGCTGCCTACTGGGGTAGTGTAAAAACTACCAATAGAACTCGTTTCTGGCACATTCCCCGGTGGAGTTGTGCATGGGGTGTGTTTGGAACATTTTGTCACCAGCCGAGGCCAAAATTCAGCGCTTCCCGATCTCAGCCCAGAAAGCAGGTAGAATAAGTTTTGTGTTGCATTTCAGCTGCCTACTGCGGTAGTCTTAAAACTACCAAAGGAACTCCTTTCTGGCACCTTCCCCGGAGGAGTTGTGCATGGGGTGTGTTTGGAACATTTTGTCACCAGCCGAGGCCAAACTTCAGCGCTTCCCCATCTCAGCCCAGAAAGCAGGATGAACTACATCTGTGGTCCCTTTCACCTGCCTACCGGGGTAGTGTAAAAATTACCAACGGATCTTCTTTCTGGCAGCTTCCCCGGAGGAGTTGTGCATGGGGTGTGTTTGGAACATTTTGTCACCAGCCGAGTCCAAAATTCAGCGCTTCCCCATCTCAGCCCAGAAAGCAGGTAGAACAAGTCTTGTGGTGCCTTTCAGCTGCCTACCCGAGCAATCTAAAAAGTACCAAGAGAACTCCTTTCTGGCACCTTCCCCGGTGGAGTTGTGCATGGGGTGTGTTTGGAACATTTTGTCACCAGCCGAGTCCAAAATTCAGCGCTTCCCCATCTCAGCCCAGAAAGCAGGTAGAACAAGTCTTGTGGTGCCTTTCAGCTGCCTACTGGGGTAGTGTAAAAACTTCCAACGGAACTCCTTTCTGGCACCTTCCACGGTGGAGTTGTGCATGGGGTGTGTTTGGAACATTTTGTCACCAGCCGAGGCCAAAATTCAGCGCTTCCGCATCTCAGCCCAGAAAGCAGGTAAAACAACTTCTGTGGTGCCTTTCAGCTGCCTACAGGGGTAATGTAAAAACTAGCAACAGATCTCGTATCTGGCCCCTTCCCCGGTGGAGTTGTGCATGGGGTGTGTTTGGAACATTTGTCACCAGCCGAGGCCAAAATTCAGCGCTTCCCCATCTCAGCCCAGAAAGCAGGTAGAACAAGTTTTGTGGTGCCTTTCAGCTGCCTAACGGGGTAATGTAAAAACTACCAAGAGAACTCCTTTCTGGCACCTTCACCGATGGAGTTGTGCATGGGGTGTGTTTGGAACATTTTGTCACCAGCCGAGTCCAAAATTCAGCCCTTCCCCATCTCAGCCCAGAAAGCAGGTAGAACAAGTTTTGTGGTGCGTTTCAGCTGCCTACTGGGGTAGTGTAAAAACTACCAATAGAACTCGTTTCTGGCACATTCCCCGGTGGAGTTGTGCATGGGGTGTGTTTGGAACATTTTGTCACCAGCCGAGGCCAAAATTCAGCGCTTCCCGATCTCAGCCCAGAAAGCAGGTAGAATAAGTTTTGTGTTGCATTTCAGCTGCCTACTGCGGTAGTCTTAAAACTACCAACGGAACTCCTTTCTGGCACCTTCCCCGGAGGAGTTGTGCATGGGGTGTGTTTGGAACATTTTGTCACCAGCCGAGGCCAAACTTCAGCGCTTCCCCATCTCAGCCCAGAAAGCAGGATGAACTACATCTGTGGTCCCTTTCACCTGCCTACCGGGGTAGTGTAAAAACTACCAACGGATCTTCTTTCTGGCAGCTTCCCCGGAGGAGTTGTGCATGGGGTGTGTTTGGAACATTTTGTCACCAGCCGAGTCCAAAATTCAGCGCTTCCCCATCTCAGCCCAGAAAGCAGGTAGAACAAGTCTTGTGGTGCCTTTCAGCTGCCTACCCGAGCAATCTAAAAAGTACCAAGAGAACTCCTTTCTGGCACCTTCCCCGGTGGAGTTGTGCATGGGGTGTGTTTGGAACATTTTGTCACCAGCCGAGTCCAAAATTCAGCGCTTCCCCATCTCAGCCCAGAAAGCAGGTAGAACAAGTCTTGTGGTGCCTTTCAGCTGCCTACTGGGGTAGTGTAAAAACTTCCAACGGAACTCCTTTCTGGCACCTTCCACGGTGGAGTTGTGCATGGGGTGTGTTTGGAACATTTTGTCACCAGCCGAGGCCAAAATTCAGCGCTTCCGCATCTCAGCCCAGAAAGCAGGTAAAACAACTTCTGTGGTGCCTTTCAGCTGCCTACAGGGGTAATGTAAAAACTAGCAACAGATCTCGTATCTGGCCCCTTCCCCGGTGGAGTTGTGCATGGGGTGTGTTTGGAACATTTGTCACCAGCCGAGGCCAAAATTCAGCGCTTCCCCATCTCAGCCCAGAAAGCAGGTAGAACAAGTTTTGTGGTGCCTTTCAGCTGCCTAACGGGGTAATGTAAAAACTACCAAGAGAACTCCTTTCTGGCACCTTCACCGATGGAGTTGTGCATGGGGTGTGTTTGGAACATTTTGTCACCAGCCGAGTCCAAAATTCAGCCCTTCCCCATCTCAGCCCAGAAAGCAGGTAGAACAAGTTTTGTGGTGCGTTTCAGCTGCCTACTGGGGTAGTGTAAAAACTACCAATAGAACTCGTTTCTGGCACATTCCCCGGTGGAGTTGTGCATGGGGTGTGTTTGGAACATTTTGTCACCAGCCGAGGCCAAAATTCAGCGCTTCCCGATCTCAGCCCAGAAAGCAGGTAGAATAAGTTTTGTGTTGCATTTCAGCTGCCTACTGCGGTAGTCTTAAAACTACCAACGGAACTCCTTTCTGGCACCTTCCCCGGAGGAGTTGTGCATGGGGTGTGTTTGGAACATTTTGTCACCAGCCGAGGCCAAACTTCAGCGCTTCCCCATCTCAGCCCAGAAAGCAGGATGAACTACATCTGTGGTCCCTTTCACCTGCCTACCGGGGTAGTGTAAAAACTACCAACGGATCTTCTTTCTGGCAGCTTCCCCGGAGGAGTTGTGCATGGGGTGTGTTTGGAACATTTTGTCACCAGCCGAGTCCAAAATTCAGCGCTTCCCCATCTCAGCCCAGAAAGCAGGTAGAACAAGTCTTGTGGTGCCTTTCAGCTGCCTACTGGGGTAGTGTAAAAACTTCCAACGGAACTCCTTTCTGGCACCTTCCACGGTGGAGTTGTGCATGGGGTGTGTTTGGAACATTTTGTCACCAGCCGAGGCCAAAATTCAGCGCTTCCCCATCTCAGCCCAGAAAGCAGGTAGAACAAGTTTTGTGGTGCGTTTCAGCTGCCTACCTGGGTAATGTAAAAACTAGCCACAGAACTCGTATCTGGCCCCTTCGCCAGTGGAGTTGTGCATGGGGTGGGTTTGGAACATTTTGTCACCAGCCGAGGCCAAAATTCAGGGCTTCCCCATCTCAGCCCAGAAAGCAGGTAGAACAACTTTTGTGGTGCCTTCCAGCTGCCTACCCTAGCAATGTAAAAAGTACCGAGAGAACTCCTTTCTGGCCCCTTCGCCAGTGGAGTTGTGCATGGGGTGTATTTGGAACATTTTGTCACCAGCCGAGTCCAAAATTCAGCGCTTCCCCATCTCAGCCCAGAAAGCAGGTAAAACAACTTCTGTGGTGCCTTTCAGCTGCCTACAGGGGTAATGTAAAAACTAGCAACAGATCTCGTATCTGGCCCCTTCCCCGGTGGAGTTGTGCATGGGGTGTGTTTGGAACATTTGTCACCAGCCGAGGCCAAAATTCAGCGCTTCCCCATCTCAGCCCAGAAAGCAGGTAGAACAAGTTTTGTGGTGCCTTTCAGCTGCCTAACGGGGTAATGTAAAAACTACCAAGAGAACTCCTTTCTGGCACCTTCACCGATGGAGTTGTGCATGGGGTGTGTTTGGAACATTTTGTCACCAGCCGAGTCCAAAATTCAGCCCTTCCCCATCTCAGCCCAGAAAGCAGGTAGAACAAGTTTTGTGGTGCGTTTCAGCTGCCTACTGGGGTAGTGTAAAAACTACCAATAGAACTCGTTTCTGGCACATTCCCCGGTGGAGTTGTGCATGGGGTGTGTTTGGAACATTTTGTCACCAGCCGAGGCCAAAATTCAGCGCTTCCCGATCTCAGCCCAGAAAGCAGGTAGAATAAGTTTTGTGTTGCATTTCAGCTGCCTACTGCGGTAGTCTTAAAACTACCAAAGGAACTCCTTTCTGGCACCTTCCCCGGAGGAGTTGTGCATGGGGTGTGTTTGGAACATTTTGTCACCAGCCGAGGCCAAACTTCAGCGCTTCCCCATCTCAGCCCAGAAAGCAGGATGAACTACATCTGTGGTCCCTTTCACCTGCCTACCGGGGTAGTGTAAAAATTACCAACGGATCTTCTTTCTGGCAGCTTCCCCGGAGGAGTTGTGCATGGGGTGTGTTTGGAACATTTTGTCACCAGCCGAGTCCAAAATTCAGCGCTTCCCCATCTCAGCCCAGAAAGCAGGTAGAACAAGTCTTGTGGTGCCTTTCAGCTGCCTACCCGAGCAATCTAAAAAGTACCAAGAGAACTCCTTTCTGGCACCTTCCCCGGTGGAGTTGTGCATGGGGTGTGTTTGGAACATTTTGTCACCAGCCGAGTCCAAAATTCAGCGCTTCCCGATCTCAGCCCAGAAATCAGGTAGAATAAGTTTTGTGTTGCATTTCAGCTGCCTACCGCGGTAGTGTAAAAACTACCAACGGAACTCCTTTGTGGCACCTTCCCCGGAGGAGTTGTGCATGGGGTGTGTTTGGAACATTTTGTCACCAGCCGAGTCCAAACTTCAGCGCTTCCCCATCTCAGCCCAGAAAGCAGGATGAACTACATCTGTGGTCCCTTTCACCTGCCTACCGGGGTAGTGTAAAAACTACCAACGGATCTTCTTTCTGGCAGCTTCCCCGGAGGAGTTGTGCATGGGGTGTGTTTGGAACATTTTGTCACCAGCCGAGTCCAAAATTCAGCGCTTCCCCATCTCAGCCCAGAAAGCAGGTAGAACAAGTTTTGTGGTGCCTTTCAGCTGCCTACCCGAGCAATCTAAAAAGTACCAAGAGAACTCCTTTCTGGCACCTTCCCCGGTGGAGTTGTGCATGGGGTGTGTTAGGAACATTTTGTCACCAGCCGAGGCCAAAATTCAGCGCTTCCCGATCTCAGCCCAGAAAGCAGGTAGAACAAGTTTTGTGGTGCCTTTCAGCTGCCTACTGGGGTAGTGTAAAAACTACCAATAGAACTCATTTCTGGCACCTTCCCCGGTGGAGTCGTGCATGGGGTGTGTTTGGAACATTTTGTCACCAGCCGAGTCCAAAATTCAGCGCTTCCCCATCTCAGCCCAGAAAGCAGGATGAACTACATCTGTGGTCCCTTTCACCTGCCTACCGGGGTAGTGTAAAAACTACCAACGGATCTTCTTTCTGGCAGCTTCCCCGGAGGAGTTGTGCATGGGGTGTGTTTGGAACATTTTGTCACCAGCCGAGTCCAAAATTCAGCGCTTCCCCATCTCAGCCCAGAAAGCAGGTAGAACAAGTTTTGTGGTGCCTTTCAGCTGCCTACCGGGGTAGTGTAAAAACTAGCAAAGGAACTCCTTTCTGGCACCTTCCCCGGTGGAGTTGTGCATGGGGTGTGTTTGGAACATTTTGTGACCAGCCGAGGCCAAAATTCAGCGCTTCCCCATCTCAGCCCAGAAAGCAGGTAGAACAACTTTTGTGGTGCCTTCCAGCTGCCTACCCTAGCAATGTAAAAAGTACCGAGAGAACTCCTTTATGGCACCTTCCCCGGAGGAGTTGTGCATGGGGTGTGTTTGGAACATTTTGTCACCAGCCGAGGCCAAAATTCAGCGCTTCCCCATCTCAGCCCAGAAAGCAGGTAGAACAAGTCTTGTGGTGCCTTTCAGCTGCCTAACGGGGTAATGTAAAAACTACCAAGAGAACTCCTTTCTGGCACCTTCACCGATGGAGTTGTGCATGGGGTGTGTTTGGAACATTTTGTCACCAGCCGAGTCCAAAATTCAGCCCTTCCCCATCTCAGCCCAGAAAGCAGGTAGAACAAGTTTTGTGGTGCGTTTCAGCTGCCTACTGGGGTAGTGTAAAAACTACCAATAGAACTCGTTTCTGGCACATTCCCCGGTGGAGTTGTGCATGGGGTGTGTTTGGAACATTTTGTCACCAGCCGAGTCCAAAATTCAGCGCTTCCCCATCTCAGCCCAGAAAGCAGGTAGAATAAGTTTTGTGTTGCATTTCAGCTGCCTACCGCGGTAGTCTTAAAACTACCAACGGAACTCCTTTCTGGCACCTTCCCCGGAGGAGTTGTGCATGGGGTGTGTTTGGAACATTTTGTCACCAGCCGAGGCCAAACTTCAGCGCTTCCCCATCTCAGCCCAGAAAGCAGGATGAACTACATCTGTGGTCCCTTTCACCTGCCTACCGGGGTAGTGTAAAAACTACCAACGGATCTTCTTTCTGGCAGCTTCCCCGGAGGAGTTGTGCATGGGGTGTGTTTGGAACATTTTGTCACCAGCCGAGTCCAAAATTCAGCGCTTCCCCATCTCAGCCCAGAAAGCAGGTAGAACAAGTCTTGTGGTGCCTTTCAGCTGCCTACCCGAGCAATCTAAAAAGTACCAAGAGAACTCCTTTCTGGCACCTTCCCCGGTGGAGTTGTGCATGGGGTGTGTTAGGAACATTTTGTCACCAGCCGAGGCCAAAATTCAGCGCTTCCCGATCTCAGCCCAGAAAGCAGGTAGAACAAGTCTTGTGGTGCCTTTCAGCTGCCTACTGGGGTAGTGTAAAAACTTCCAACGGAACTCCTTTCTGGCACCTTCCACGGTGGAGTTGTGCATGGGGTGTGTTTGGAACATTTTGTCACCAGCCGAGTCCAAAATTCAGCGCTTCCCCATCTCAGCCCAGAAAGCAGGTAGAACAAGTTTTGTGGTGCCTTTCAGCTGCCTACTGGGGTAGTGTAAAAACTACCAATAGAACTCGTTTCTGGCACATTCCCCGGTGGAGTTGTGCATGGGGTGTGTTTGGAACATTTTGTCACCAGCCGAGTCCAAAATTCAGCGCTTCCCCATCTCAGCCCAGAAAGCAGGTAGAATAAGTTTTGTGTTGCATTTCAGCTGCCTACCGCGGTAGTGTAAAAACTACCAACGGAACTCCTTTCTGGCACCTTCCCCGGAGGAGTTGTGCATGGGGTGTGTTTGGAACATTTTGTCACCAGCCGAGGCCAAACTTCAGCGCTTCCCCATCTCAGCCCAGAAAGCAGGATGAACTACATCTGTGGTCCCTTTCACCTGCCTACCGGGGTAGTGTAAAAACTACCAACGGATCTTCTTTCTGGCAGCTTCCCCGGAGGAGTTGTGCATGGGGTGTGTTTGGAACATTTTGTCACCAGCCGAGTCCAAAATTCAGCGCTTCCCCATCTCAGCCCAGAAAGCAGGTAGAACAAGTCTTGTGGTGCCTTTCAGCTGCCTACCCGAGCAATCTAAAAAGTACCAAGAGAACTCCTTTCTGGCACCTTCCCCGGTGGAGTTGTGCATGGGGTGTGTTAGGAACATTTTGTCACCAGCCGAGGCCAAAATTCAGCGCTTCCCCAACTGAGCCCAGAAAGCAGGTAGAACAACTTTTGTGATGCATTTCAGCTGCCTACCGCGGTAGTCTAAAAACTAGCCACAGAACTCGTATCTGGCCCCTTCGCCAGTGGAGTTGTGCATGGGGTGTGTTTGGAACATTTTGTCACCAGCCGAGTCCAAAATTCAGCGCTTCCCCATCTCAGCCCAGAAAGCAGGTAGAATAAGTTTTGTGTTGCATTTCAGCTGGGTACCGCGGTAGTGTAAAAACTACCAACGGAACTCCTTTCTGGCACCTTCCCCGGAGGAGTTGTGCATGGGGTGTGTTTGGAACATTTTGTCACCAGCCGAGTCCAAAATTCAGCGCTTCCCCATCTCAGCCCAGAAAGCAGGTAGAACAAGTCTTGTGGTGCCTTTCAGCTGCCTACCCGAGTAATGTAAAAAATTTCAACAGAACTCCTTTCTGGCACCTTCTCCAGTGGAGTTGTGCATGGGGTGTGTTTGGAACATGTTGTCACCAGCCGAGTCCAAAATTCAGCGCTTCCCCATCTCAGCCCAGAAAGCAGGTAGAACAAGTTTTGTGGTGCCTTTCAGCTGCCTACCGGGGTAATGTAAAAACTAGCAACAGAACTCCTTTCTGGCACCTTCCCCGATGGAGTTGTGCATGGGGTGTGTTTGGAACATTTTGTCACCAGCCGAGGCCAAAATTCAGCGCTTCCCCAACTGAGCCCAGAAAGCAGGTAGAACAACTTTTGTGATGCATTTCAGCTGCCTACCGCGGTAGTCTAAAAACTAGCCACAGAACTCGTATCTGGCCCCTTCGCCAGTGGAGTTGTGCATGGGGTGTGTTTGGAACATTTTGTCACCAGCCGAGGCCAAAATTCAGCGCTTCCCCATCTCAGCCCAGAAAGCAGGTAGAACAAGTTTTGTGGTGCGTTTCAGCTGCCTACTGGGGTAGTGTAAAAACTACCAATAGAACTCGTTTCTGGCACATTCCCCGGTGGAGTTGTGCATGGGGTGTGTTTGGAACATTTTGTCACCAGCCGAGGCCAAAATTCAGCGCTTCCCGATCTCAGCCCAGAAAGCAGGTAGAATAAGTTTTGTGTTGCATTTCAGCTGCCTACTGCGGTAGTCTTAAAACTACCAAAGGAACTCCTTTCTGGCACCTTCCCCGGAGGAGTTGTGCATGGGGTGTGTTTGGAACATTTTGTCACCAGCCGAGGCCAAAATTCAGCGCTTTCCCATCTCAGCCCAGAAAGCAGGATGAACTACATCTGTGGTCCCTTTCACCTGCCTACCGGGGTAGTGTAAAAATTACCAACGGATCTTCTTTCTGGCAGCTTCCCCGGAGGAGTTGTGCATGGGGTGTGTTTGGAACATTTTGTCACCAGCCGAGTCCAAAATTCAGCGCTTCCCCATCTCAGCCCAGAAAGCAGGTAGAACAAGTCTTGTGGTGCCTTTCAGCTGCCTACCCGAGCAATCTAAAAAGTACCAAGAGAACTCCTTTCTGGCACCTTCCCCGGTGGAGTTGTGCATGGGGTGTGTTTGGAACATTTTGTCACCAGCCGAGTCCAAAATTCAGCGCTTCCCCATCTCAGCCCAGAAAGCAGGTAGAACAAGTCTTGTGGTGCCTTTCAGCTGCCTACTGGGGTAGTGTAAAAACTTCCAACGGAACTCCTTTCTGGCACCTTCCACGGTGGAGTTGTGCATGGGGTGTGTTTGGAACATTTTGTCACCAGCCGAGGCCAAAATTCAGCGCTTCCCCATCTCAGCCCAGAAAGCAGGTAGAACAAGTTTTGTGGTGCCTTTCAGCTGCCTACTGGGGTAGTGTAAAAACTACCAATAGAACTCGTTTCTGGCACATTCCCCGGTGGAGTTGTGCATGGGGTGTGTTTGGAACATTTTGTCACCAGCCGAGTCCAAAATTCAGCGCTTCCCGATCTCAGCCCAGAAATCAGGTAGAATAAGTTTTGTGTTGCATTTCAGCTGCCTACCGCGGTAGTGTAAAAACTACCAACGGAACTCCTTTCTGGCACCTTCCCCGGAGGAGTTGTGCATGGGGTGTGTTTGGAACATTTTGTCACCAGCCGAGGCCAAACTTCAGCGCTTCCCCATCTCAGCCCAGAAAGCAGGATGAACTACATCTGTGGTCCCTTTCACCTGCCTACCGGGGTAGTGTAAAAACTACCAACGGATCTTCTTTCTGGCAGCTTCCCCGGAGGAGTTGTGCATGGGGTGTGTTTGGAACATTTTGTCACCAGCCGAGTCCAAAATTCAGCGCTTCCCCATCTCAGCCCAGAAAGCAGGTAGAACAAGTTTTGTGGTGCCTTTCAGCTGCCTACTGGGGTAATGTAAAAACTACCAAGAGAACTCCTTTCTGGCACCTTCACCGATGGAGTTGTGCATGGGGTGTGTTTGGAACATTTTGTCACCAGCCGAGTCCAAAATTCAGCCCTTCCCCATCTCAGCCCAGAAAGCAGGTAGAACAAGTTTTGTGGTGCGTTTCAGCTGCCTACTGGGGTAGTGTAAAAACTACCAATAGAACTCGTTTCTGGCACATTCCCCGGTGGAGTTGTGCATGGGGTGTGTTTGGAACATTTTGTCACCAGCCGAGTCCAAAATTCAGCGCTTCCCCATCTCAGCCCAGAAAGCAGGTAGAATAAGTTTTGTGTTGCATTTCAGCTGCCTACCGCGGTAGTCTTAAAACTACCAACGGAACTCCTTTCTGGCACCTTCCCCGGAGGAGTTGTGCATGGGGTGTGTTTGGAACATTTTGTCACCAGCCGAGGCCAAACTTCAGCGCTTCCCCATCTCAGCCCAGAAAGCAGGATGAACTACATCTGTGGTCCCTTTCACCTGCCTACCGGGGTAGTGTAAAAACTACCAACGGAACTCCTTTCTGGCACCTTCCACGGTGGAGTTGTGCATGGGGTGTGTTTGGAACATTTTGTCACCAGCCGAGTCCAAAATTCAGCGCTTCCCCATCTCAGCCCAGAAAGCAGGTAGAACAAGTCTTGTGGTGCCTTTCAGCTGCCTACCCGAGCAATCTAAAAAGTACCAAGAGAACTCCTTTCTGGCACCTTCCCCGGTGGAGTTGTGCATGGGGTGTGTTAGGAACATTTTGTCACCAGCCGAGGCCAAAATTCAGCGCTTCCCGATCTCAGCCCAGAAAGCAGGTAGAACAAGTCTTGTGGTGCCTTTCAGCTGCCTACTGGGGTAGTGTAAAAACTTCCAACGGAACTCCTTTCTGGCACATTCCCCGGTGGAGTTGTGCATGGGGTGTGTTTGGAACATTTTGTCACCAGCCGAGTCCAAAATTCAGCGCTTCCCCATCTCAGCCCAGAAAGCAGGTAGAACAAGTCTTGTGGTGCCTTTCAGCTGCCTACCCGAGCAATCTAAAAAGTACCAAGAGAACTCCTTTCTGGCACCTTCCCCGGTGGAGTTGTGCATGGGGTGTGTTAGGAACATTTTGTCACCAGCCGAGGCCAAAATTCAGCGCTTCCCCATCTCAGCCCAGAAAGCAGGTAGAACAACTTTTGTGATGCATTTCAGCTGCCTACCGCGGTAGTCTAAAAACTAGCCACAGAACTCGTATCTGGCCCCTTCGCCAGTGGAGTTGTGCATGGGGTGTGTTTGGAACATTTTGTCACCAGCCGAGTCCAAAATTCAGCGCTTCCCCATCTCAGCCCAGAAAGCAGGTAGAATAAGTTTTGTGTTGCATTTCAGCTGCGTACCGCGGTAGTGTAAAAACTACCAACGGAACTCCTTTCTGGCACCTTGCCCGATGGAGTTGTGCATGGGGTGTGTTTGGAACATTTTGTCACCAGCCGAGGCCAAAATTCAGCGCTTCCCCATCTCAGCCCAGAAAGCAGGTAGAACAAGTTTTGTGGTGCCTTTCAGCTGCCTACCTGGGTAATGTAAAAACTAGCCACAGAACTCGTATCTGGCCCCTTCGCCAGTGGAGTTGTGCATGGGGTGGGTTTGGAACATTTTGTCACCAGCCGAGGCCAAAATTCAGGGCTTCCCCATCTCAGCCCAGAAAGCAGGTAGAACAACTTTTGTGGTGCCTTCCAGCTGCCTACCCTAGCAATGTAAAAAGTACCGAGAGAACTCCTTTCTGGCCCCTTCGCCAGTGGAGTTGTGCATGGGGTGTATTTGGAACATTTTGTCACCAGCCGAGTCCAAAATTCAGCGCTTCCCCATCTCAGCCCAGAAAGCAGGTAAAACAACTTCTGTGGTGCCTTTCAGCTGCCTACAGGGGTAATGTAAAAACTAGCAACAGATCTCGTATCTGGCCCCTTCCCCGGTGGAGTTGTGCATGGGGTGTGTTTGGAACATTTGTCACCAGCCGAGGCCAAAATTCAGCGCTTCCCCATCTCAGCCCAGAAAGCAGGTAGAACAAGTTTTGTGGTGCCTTTCAGCTGCCTAACGGGGTAATGTAAAAACTACCAAGAGAACTCCTTTCTGGCACCTTCACCGATGGAGTTGTGCATGGGGTGTGTTTGGAACATTTTGTCACCAGCCGAGTCCAAAATTCAGCCCTTCCCCATCTCAGCCCAGAAAGCAGGTAGAACAAGTTTTGTGGTGCGTTTCAGCTGCCTACTGGGGTAGTGTAAAAACTACCAATAGAACTCGTTTCTGGCACATTCCCCGGTGGAGTTGTGCATGGGGTGTGTTTGGAACATTTTGTCACCAGCCGAGGCCAAAATTCAGCGCTTCCCGATCTCAGCCCAGAAAGCAGGTAGAATAAGTTTTGTGTTGCATTTCAGCTGCCTACTGCGGTAGTCTTAAAACTACCAACGGAACTCCTTTCTGGCACCTTCCCCGGAGGAGTTGTGCATGGGGTGTGTTTGGAACATTTTGTCACCAGCCGAGGCCAAACTTCAGCGCTTCCCCATCTCAGCCCAGAAAGCAGGATGAACTACATCTGTGGTCCCTTTCACCTGCCTACCGGGGTAGTGTAAAAACTACCAACGGATCTTCTTTCTGGCACCTTCCCCGGAGGAGTTGTGCATGGGGTGTGTTTGGAACATTTTGTCACCAGCCGAGTCCAAAATTCAGCGCTTCCCCATCTCAGCCCAGAAAGCAGGTAGAACAAGTCTTGTGGTGCCTTTCAGCTGCCTACCCGAGCAATCTAAAAAGTACCAAGAGAACTCCTTTCTGGCACCTTCCCCGGTGGAGTTGTGCATGGGGTGTGTTAGGAACATTTTGTCACCAGCCGAGGCCAAAATTCAGCGCTTCCCGATCTCAGCCCAGAAAGCAGGTAGAACAAGTCTTGTGGTGCCTTTCAGCTGCCTAGTGGGGTAGTGTAAAAACTTCCAACGGAACTCCTTTCTGGCACCTTCCACGGTGGAGTTGTGCATGGGGTGTGTTTGGAACATTTTGTCACCAGCCGAGGCCAAAATTCAGCGCTTCCCCATCTCAGCCCAGAAAGCAGGTAGAACAAGTTTTGTGGTGCGTTTCAGCTGCCTACCTGGGTAATGTAAAAACTAGCCACAGAACTCGTATCTGGCCCCTTCGCCAGGGGAGTTGTGCATGGGGTGGGTTTGGAACATTTTGTCACCAGCCGAGGCCAAAATTCAGGGCTTCCCCATCTCAGCCCAGAAAGCAGGTAGAACAACTTTTGTGGTGCCTTCCAGCTGCCTACCCTAGCAATGTAAAAAGTACCGAGAGAACTCCTTTCTGGCCCCTTCGCCAGTGGAGTTGTGCATGGGGTGTGTTTCGAACATTTTGTGACCAGCCGAGTCCAAAATTCAGCGCTTCCCCATCTCAGCCCAGAAAGCAGGTAAAACAACTTCTGTGGTGCCTTTCAGCTGCCTACAGGGGTAATGTAAAAACTAGCAACAGATCTCGTATCTGGCCCCTTCCCCGGTGGAGTTGTGCATGGGGTGTGTTTGGAACATTTGTCACCAGCCGAGGCCAAAATTCAGCGCTTCCCCATCTCAGCCCAGAAAGCAGGTAGAACAAGTTTTGTGGTGCCTTTCAGCTGCCTAACGGGGTAATGTAAAAACTACCAAGAGAACTCCTTTCTGGCACCTTCACCGATGGAGTTGTGCATGGGGTGTGTTTGGAACATTTTGTCACCAGCCGAGTCCAAAATTCAGCCCTTCCCCATCTCAGCCCAGAAAGCAGGTAGAACAAGTTTTGTGGTGCGTTTCAGCTGCCTACTGGGGTAGTGTAAAAACTACCAATAGAACTCGTTTCTGGCACATTCCCCGGTGGAGTTGTGCATGGGGTGTGTTTGGAACATTTTGTCACCAGCCGAGTCCAAAATTCAGCGCTTCCCCATCTCAGCCCAGAAAGCAGGTAGAACAAGTCTTGTGGTGCCTTTCAGCTGCCTACCCGAGCAATCTAAAAAGTACCAAGAGAACTCCTTTCTGGCACCTTCCCCGGTGGAGTTGTGCATGGGGTGTGTTAGGAACATTTTGTCACCAGCCGAGGCCAAAATTCAGCGCTTCCCGATCTCAGCCCAGAAAGCAGGTAGAACAAGTCTTGTGGTGCCTTTCAGCTGCCTACTGGGGTAGTGTAAAAACTTCCAATGGAACTCCTTTCTGGCACCTTCCACGGTGGAGTTGTGCATGGGGTGTGTTTGGAACATTTTGTCACCAGCCGAGGCCAAAATTCAGCGCTTCCCCATCTCAGCCCAGAAAGCAGGTAGAACAAGTTTTGTGGTGCCTTTCAGCTGCCTACTGGGGTAGTGTAAAAACTACCAATAGAACTCGTTTCTGGCACATTCCCCGGTGGAGTTGTGCATGGGGTGTGTTTGGAACATTTTGTCACCAGCCGAGTCCAAAATTCAGCGCTTCCCGATCTCAGCCCAGAAATCAGGTAGAATAAGTTTTGTGTTGCATTTCAGCTGCCTACCGCGGTAGTGTAAAAACTACCAACGGAACTCCTTTCTGGCACCTTCCCCGGAGGAGTTGTGCATGGGGTGTGTTTGGAACATTTTGTCACCAGCCGAGGCCAAACTTCAGCGCTTCCCCATCTCAGCCCAGAAAGCAGGATGAACTACATCTGTGGTCCCTTTCACCTGCCTACCGGGGTAGTGTAAAAACTACCAACGGATCTTCTTTCTGGCAGCTTCCCCGGAGGAGTTGTGCATGGGGTGTGTTTGGAACATTTTGTCACCAGCCGAGTCCAAAATTCAGCGCTTCCCCATCTCAGCCCAGAAAGCAGGTAGAACAAGTCTTGTGGTGCCTTTCAGCTGCCTACCCGAGCAATCTAAAAAGTACCAAGAGAACTCCTTTCTGGCACCTTCCCCGGTGGAGTTGTGCATGGGGTGTGTTAGGAACATTTTGTCACCAGCCGAGGCCAAAATTCAGCGCTTCCCGATCTCAGCCCAGAAAGCAGGTAGAACAAGTCTTGTGGTGCCTTTCAGCTGCCTACTGGGGTAGTGTAAAAACTTCCAACGGAACTCCTTTCTGGCACCTTCCACGGTGGAGTTGTGCATGGGGTGTGTTTGGAACATTTTGTCACCAGCCGAGGCCAAAATTCAGCGCTTCCCCATCTCAGCCCAGAAAGCAGGTAGAACAAGTTTTGTGGTGCGTTTCAGCTGCCTACCTGGGTAATGTAAAAACTAGCCACAGAACTCGTATCTGGCCCCTTCGCCAGTGGAGTTGTGCATGGGGTGGGTTTGGAACATTTTGTCACCAGCCGAGGCCAAAATTCAGGGCTTCCCCATCTCAGCCCAGAAAGCAGGTAGAACAACTTTTGTGGTGCCTTCCAGCTGCCTACCCTAGCAATGTAAAAAGTACCGAGAGAACTCCTTTCTGGCCCCTTCGCCAGTGGAGTTGTGCATGGGGTGTATTTGGAACATTTTGTCACCAGCCGAGTCCAAAATTCAGCGCTTCCCCATCTCAGCCCAGAAAGCAGGTAAAACAACTTCTGTGGTGCCTTTCAGCTGCCTACAGGGGTAATGTAAAAACTAGCAACAGATCTCGTATCTGGCCCCTTCCCCGGTGGAGTTGTGCATGGGGTGTGTTTGGAACATTTGTCACCAGCCGAGGCCAAAATTCAGCGCTTCCCCATCTCAGCCCAGAAAGCAGGTAGAACAAGTTTTGTGGTGCCTTTCAGCTGCCTAACGGGGTAATGTAAAAACTACCAAGAGAACTCCTTTCTGGCACCTTCACCGATGGAGTTGTGCATGGGGTGTGTTTGGAACATTTTGTCACCAGCCGAGTCCAAAATTCAGCCCTTCCCCATCTCAGCCCAGAAAGCAGGTAGAACAAGTTTTGTGGTGCGTTTCAGCTGCCTACTGGGGTAGTGTAAAAACTACCAATAGAACTCGTTTCTGGCACATTCCCCGGTGGAGTTGTGCATGGGGTGTGTTTGGAACATTTTGTCACCAGCCGAGGCCAAAATTCAGCGCTTCCCGATCTCAGCCCAGAAAGCAGGTAGAATAAGTTTTGTGTTGCATTTCAGCTGCCTACTGCGGTAGTCTTAAAACTACCAACGGAACTCCTTTCTGGCACCTTCCCCGGAGGAGTTGTGCATGGGGTGTGTTTGGAATATTTTGTCACCAGCCGAGGCCAAACTTCAGCGCTTCCCCATCTCAGCCCAGAAAGCAGGATGAACTACATCTGTGGTCCCTTTCACCTGCCTACCGGGGTAGTGTAAAAACTACCAACGGATCTTCTTTCTGGCACCTTCCCCGGAGGAGTTGTGCATGGGGTGTGTTTGGAACATTTTGTCACCAGCCGAGTCCAAAATTCAGCGCTTCCCCATCTCAGCCCAGAAAGCAGGTAGAACAAGTCTTGTGGTGCCTTTCAGCTGCCTACCCGAGCAATCTAAAAAGTACCAAGAGAACTCCTTTCTGGCACCTTCCCCGGTGGAGTTGTGCATGGGGTGTGTTAGGAACATTTTGTCACCAGCCGAGGCCAAAATTCAGCGCTTCCCGATCTCAGCCCAGAAAGCAGGTAGAACAAGTCTTGTGGTGCCTTTCAGCTGCCTACTGGGGTAGTGTAAAAACTTCCAACGGAACTCCTTTCTGGCACCTTCCACGGTGGAGTTGTGCATGGGGTGTGTTTGGAACATTTTGTCACCAGCCGAGGCCAAAATTCAGCGCTTCCCCATCTCAGCCCAGAAAGCAGGTAGAACAAGTCTTGTGGTGCCTTTCAGCTGCCTACTGGGGTAGTGTAAAAACTACCAATAGAACTCGTTTCTGGCACATTCCCCGGTGGAGTTGTGCATGGGGTGTGTTTGGAACATTTTGTCACCAGCCGAGTCCAAAATTCAGCGCTTCCCCATCTCAGCCCAGAAATCAGGTAGAATAAGTTTTGTGTTGCATTTCAGCTGCCTACCGCGGTAGTGTAAAAACTACCAACGGAACTCCTTTCTGGCACCTTCCCCGGAGGAGTTGTGCATGGGGTGTGTTTGGAACATTTTGTCACCAGCCGAGGCCAAACTTCAGCGCTTCCCCATCTCAGCCCAGAAAGCAGGATGAACTACATCTGTGGTCCCTTTCACCTGCCTACCGGGGTAGTGTAAAAACTACCAACGGATCTTCTTTCTGGCAGCTTCCCCGGAGGAGTTGTGCATGGGGTGTGTTTGGAACATTTTGTCACCAGCCGAGTCCAAAATTCAGCGCTTCCCCATCTCAGCCCAGAAAGCAGGTAGAACAAGTCTTGTGGTGCCTTTCAGCTGCCTACCCGAGCAATCTAAAAAGTACCAAGAGAACTCCTTTCTGGCACCTTCCCCGGTGGAGTTGTGCATGGGGTGTGTTAGGAACATTTTGTCACCAGCCGAGGCCAAAATTCAGCGCTTCCCGATCTCAGCCCAGAAAGCAGGTAGAACAAGTCTTGTGGTGCCTTTCAGCTGCCTACTGGGGTAGTGTAAAAACTTCCAACGGAACTCCTTTCTGGCACCTTCCACGGTGGAGTTGTGCATGGGGTGTGTTTGGAACATTTTGTGACCAGCCGAGTCCAAAATTCAGCGCTTCCCCATCTCAGCCCAGAAAGCAGGTAAAACAACTTCTGTGGTGCCTTTCAGCTGCCTACAGGGGTAATGTAAAAACTAGCAACAGATCTCGTATCTGGCCCCTTCCCCGGTGGAGTTGTGCATGGGGTGTGTTTGGAACATTTGTCACCAGCCGAGGCCAAAATTCAGCGCTTCCCCATCTCAGCCCAGAAAGCAGGTAGAACAAGTTTTGTGGTGCCTTTCAGCTGCCTAACGGGGTAATGTAAAAACTTCCAACGGAACTCCTTTCTGGCACCTTCCACGGTGGAGTTGTGCATGGGGTGTGTTAGGAACATTTTGTCACCAGCCGAGGCCAAAATTCAGCGCTTCCCGATCTCAGCCCAGAAAGCAGGTAGAACAAGTCTTGTGGTGCCTTTCAGCTGCCTAGTGGGGTAGTGTAAAAACTTCCAACGGAACTCCTTTCTGGCACCTTCCACGGTGGAGTTGTGCATGGGGTGTGTTTGGAACATTTTGTCACCAGCCGAGGCCAAAATTCAGCGCTTCCCCATCTCAGCCCAGAAAGCAGGTAGAACAAGTTTTGTGGTGCGTTTCAGCTGCCTACCTGGGTAATGTAAAAACTAGCCACAGAACTCGTATCTGGCCCCTTCGCCAGTGGAGTTGTGCATGGGGTGGGTTTGGAACATTTTGTCACCAGCCGAGGCCAAAATTCAGGGCTTCCCCATCTCAGCCCAGAAAGCAGGTAGAACAACTTTTGTGGTGCCTTCCAGCTGCCTACCCTAGCAATGTAAAAAGTACCGAGAGAACTCCTTTCTGGCCCCTTCGCCAGTGGAGTTGTGCATGGGGTGTGTTTCGAACATTTTGTGACCAGCCGAGTCCAAAATTCAGCGCTTCCCCATCTCAGCCCAGAAAGCAGGTAAAACAACTTCTGTGGTGCCTTTCAGCTGCCTACAGGGGTAATGTAAAAACTAGCAACAGATCTCGTATCTGGCCCCTTCCCCGGTGGAGTTGTGCATGGGGTGTGTTTGGAACATTTGTCACCAGCCGAGGCCAAAATTCAGCGCTTCCCCATCTCAGCCCAGAAAGCAGGTAGAACAAGTTTTGTGGTGCCTTTCAGCTGCCTAACGGGGTAATGTAAAAACTACCAAGAGAACTCCTTTCTGGCACCTTCACCGATGGAGTTGTGCATGGGGTGTGTTTGGAACATTTTGTCACCAGCCGAGTCCAAAATTCAGCCCTTCCCCATCTCAGCCCAGAAAGCAGGTAGAACAAGTTTTGTGGTGCGTTTCAGCTGCCTACTGGGGTAGTGTAAAAACTACCAATAGAACTCGTTTCTGGCACATTCCCCGGTGGAGTTGTGCATGGGGTGTGTTTGGAACATTTTGTCACCAGCCGAGTCCAAAATTCAGCGCTTCCCCATCTCAGCCCAGAAAGCAGGTAGAACAAGTCTTGTGGTGCCTTTCAGCTGCCTACCCGAGCAATCTAAAAAGTACCAAGAGAACTCCTTTCTGGCACCTTCCCCGGTGGAGTTGTGCATGGGGTGTGTTAGGAACATTTTGTCACCAGCCGAGGCCAAAATTCAGCGCTTCCCGATCTCAGCCCAGAAAGCAGGTAGAACAAGTCTTGTGGTGCCTTTCAGCTGCCTACTGGGGTAGTGTAAAAACTTCCAACGGAACTCCTTTCTGGCACCTTCCACGGTGGAGTTGTGCATGGGGTGTGTTTGGAACATTTTGTGACCAGCCGAGTCCAAAATTCAGCGCTTCCCCATCTCAGCCCAGAAAGCAGGTAAAACAACTTCTGTGGTGCCTTTCAGCTGCCTACAGGGGTAATGTAAAAACTAGCAACAGATCTCGTATCTGGCCCCTTCCCCGGTGGAGTTGTGCATGGGGTGTGTTTGGAACATTTGTCACCAGCCGAGGCCAAAATTCAGCGCTTCCCCATCTCAGCCCAGAAAGCAGGTAGAACAAGTTTTGTGGTGCCTTTCAGCTGCCTAACGGGGTAATGTAAAAACTTCCAACGGAACTCCTTTCTGGCACCTTCCACGGTGGAGTTGTGCATGGGGTGTGTTAGGAACATTTTGTCACCAGCCGAGGCCAAAATTCAGCGCTTCCCGATCTCAGCCCAGAAAGCAGGTAGAACAAGTCTTGTGGTGCCTTTCAGCTGCCTAGTGGGGTAGTGTAAAAACTTCCAACGGAACTCCTTTCTGGCACCTTCCACGGTGGAGTTGTGCATGGGGTGTGTTTGGAACATTTTGTCACCAGCCGAGGCCAAAATTCAGCGCTTCCCCATCTCAGCCCAGAAAGCAGGTAGAACAAGTTTTGTGGTGCGTTTCAGCTGCCTACCTGGGTAATGTAAAAACTAGCCACAGAACTCGTATCTGGCCCCTTCGCCAGTGGAGTTGTGCATGGGGTGGGTTTGGAACATTTTGTCACCAGCCGAGGCCAAAATTCAGGGCTTCCCCATCTCAGCCCAGAAAGCAGGTAGAACAACTTTTGTGGTGCCTTCCAGCTGCCTACCCTAGCAATGTAAAAAGTACCGAGAGAACTCCTTTCTGGCCCCTTCGCCAGTGGAGTTGTGCATGGGGTGTGTTTCGAACATTTTGTGACCAGCCGAGTCCAAAATTCAGCGCTTCCCCATCTCAGCCCAGAAAGCAGGTAAAACAACTTCTGTGGTGCCTTTCAGCTGCCTACAGGGGTAATGTAAAAACTAGCAACAGATCTCGTATCTGGCCCCTTCCCCGGTGGAGTTGTGCATGGGGTGTGTTTGGAACATTTGTCACCAGCCGAGGCCAAAATTCAGCGCTTCCCCATCTCAGCCCAGAAAGCAGGTAGAACAAGTTTTGTGGTGCCTTTCAGCTGCCTAACGGGGTAATGTAAAAACTACCAAGAGAACTCCTTTCTGGCACCTTCACCGATGGAGTTGTGCATGGGGTGTGTTTGGAACATTTTGTCACCAGCCGAGTCCAAAATTCAGCCCTTCCCCATCTCAGCCCAGAAAGCAGGTAGAACAAGTTTTGTGGTGCGTTTCAGCTGCCTACTGGGGTAGTGTAAAAACTACCAATAGAACTCGTTTCTGGCACATTCCCCGGTGGAGTTGTGCATGGGGATGTGTTTGGAACATTTTGTCACCAGCCGAGTCCAAAATTCAGCGCTTCCCCATCTCAGCCCAGAAAGCAGGTAGAACAAGTCTTGTGGTGCCTTTCAGCTGCCTACCCGAGCAATCTAAAAAGTACCAAGAGAACTCCTTTCTGGCACCTTCCCCGGTGGAGTTGTGCATGGGGTGTGTTAGGAACATTTTGTCACCAGCCGAGGCCAAAATTCAGCGCTTCCCGATCTCAGCCCAGAAAGCAGGTAGAACAAGTCTTGTGGTGCCTTTCAGCTGCCTACTGGGGTAGTGTAAAAACTTCCAATGGAACTCCTTTCTGGCACCTTCCACGGTGGAGTTGTGCATGGGGTGTGTTTGGAACATTTTGTCACCAGCCGAGGCCAAAATTCAGCGCTTCCCCATCTCAGCCCAGAAAGCAGGTAGAACAAGTTTTGTGGTGCGTTTCAGCTGCCTACTGGGGTAGTGTAAAAACTACCAATAGAACTCGTTTCTGGCACATTCCCCGGTGGAGTTGTGCATGGGGTGTGTTTGGAACATTTTGTCACCAGCCGAGTCCAAAATTCAGCGCTTCCCGATCTCAGCCCAGAAATCAGGTAGAATAAGTTTTGTGTTGCATTTCAGCTGCCTACCGCGGTAGTGTAAAAACTACCAACGGAACTCCTTTCTGGCACCTTCCCCGGAGGAGTTGTGCATGGGGTGTGTTTGGAACATTTTGTCACCAGCCGAGGCCAAACTTCAGCGCTTCCCCATCTCAGCCCAGAAAGCAGGATGAACTACATCTGTGGTCCCTTTCACCTGCCTACCGGGGTAGTGTAAAAACTACCAACGGATCTTCTTTCTGGCAGCTTCCCCGGAGGAGTTGTGCATGGGGTGTGTTTGGAACATTTTGTCACCAGCCGAGTCCAAAATTCAGCGCTTCCCCATCTCAGCCCAGAAAGCAGGTAGAACAAGTCTTGTGGTGCCTTTCAGCTGCCTACCCGAGCAATCTAAAAAGTACCAAGAGAACTCCTTTCTGGCACCTTCCCCGGTGGAGTTGTGCATGGGGTGTGTTAGGAACATTTTGTCACCAGCCGAGGCCAAAATTCAGCGCTTCCCGATCTCAGCCCAGAAAGCAGGTAGAACAAGTCTTGTGGTGCCTTTCAGCTGCCTACTGGGGTAGTGTAAAAACTTCCAACGGAACTCCTTTCTGGCACCTTCCACGGTGGAGTTGTGCATGGGGTGTGTTTGGAACATTTTGTCACCAGCCGAGGCCAAAATTCAGCGCTTCCCCATCTCAGCCCAGAAAGCAGGTAGAACAAGTTTTGTGGTGCGTTTCAGCTGCCTACCTGGGTAATGTAAAAACTAGCCACAGAACTCGTATCTGGCCCCTTCGCCAGTGGAGTTGTGCATGGGGTGGGTTTGGAACATTTTGTCACCAGCCGAGGCCAAAATTCAGGGCTTCCCCATCTCAGCCCAGAAAGCAGGTAGAACAACTTTTGTGGTGCCTTCCAGCTGCCTACCCTAGCAATGTAAAAAGTACCGAGAGAACTCCTTTCTGGCCCCTTCGCCAGTGGAGTTGTGCATGGGGTGTATTTGGAACATTTTGTCACCAGCCGAGTCCAAAATTCAGCGCTTCCCCATCTCAGCCCAGAAAGCAGGTAAAACAACTTCTGTGGTGCCTTTCAGCTGCCTACAGGGGTAATGTAAAAACTAGCAACAGATCTCGTATCTGGCCCCTTCCCCGGTGGAGTTGTGCATGGGGTGTGTTTGGAACATTTTGTCACCAGCCGAGGCCAAAATTCAGCGCTTCCCCATCTCAGCCCAGAAAGCAGGTAGAACAAGTTTTGTGGTGCCTTTCAGCTGCCTAACGGGGTAATGTAAAAACTACCAAGAGAACTCCTTTCTGGCACCTTCACCGATGGAGTTGTGCATGGGGTGTGTTTGGAACATTTTGTCACCAGCCGAGTCCAAAATTCAGCCCTTCCCCATCTCAGCCCAGAAAGCAGGTAGAACAAGTTTTGTGGTGCGTTTCAGCTGCCTACTGGGGTAGTGTAAAAACTACCAATAGAACTCGTTTCTGGCACATTCCCCGGTGGAGTTGTGCATGGGGTGTGTTTGGAACATTTTGTCACCAGCCGAGGCCAAAATTCAGCGCTTCCCGATCTCAGCCCAGAAAGCAGGTAGAATAAGTTTTGTGTTGCATTTCAGCTGCCTACTGCGGTAGTCTTAAAACTACCAACGGAACTCCTTTCTGGCACCTTCCCCGGAGGAGTTGTGCATGGGGTGTGTTTGGAATATTTTGTCACCAGCCGAGGCCAAACTTCAGCGCTTCCCCATCTCAGCCCAGAAAGCAGGATGAACTACATCTGTGGTCCCTTTCACCTGCCTACCGGGGTAGTGTAAAAACTACCAACGGATCTTCTTTCTGGCACCTTCCCCGGAGGAGTTGTGCATGGGGTGTGTTTGGAACATTTTGTCACCAGCCGAGTCCAAAATTCAGCGCTTCCCCATCTCAGCCCAGAAAGCAGGTAGAACAAGTCTTGTGGTGCCTTTCAGCTGCCTACCCGAGCAATCTAAAAAGTACCAAGAGAACTCCTTTCTGGCACCTTCCCCGGTGGAGTTGTGCATGGGGTGTGTTAGGAACATTTTGTCACCAGCCGAGGCCAAAATTCAGCGCTTCCCGATCTCAGCCCAGAAAGCAGGTAGAACAAGTCTTGTGGTGCCTTTCAGCTGCCTACTGGGGTAGTGTAAAAACTTCCAACGGAACTCCTTTCTGGCACCTTCCACGGTGGAGTTGTGCATGGGGTGTGTTTGGAACATTTTGTCACCAGCCGAGGCCAAAATTCAGCGCTTCCCCATCTCAGCCCAGAAAGCAGGTAGAACAAGTTTTGTGGTGCCTTTCAGCTGCCTACTGGGGTAGTGTAAAAACTACCAATAGAACTCGTTTCTGGCACATTCCCCGGTGGAGTTCTGCATGGGGTGTGTTTGGAACATTTTGTCACCAGCCGAGTCCAAAATTCAGCGCTTCCCCATCTCAGCCCAGAAATCAGGTAGAATAAGTTTTGTGTTGCATTTCAGCTGCCTACCGCGGTAGTGTAAAAAACTACCAACGGAACTCCTTTCTGGCACCTTCCCCGGAGGAGTTGTGCATGGGGTGTGTTTGGAACATTTTGTCACCAGCCGAGGCCAAACTTCAGCGCTTCCCCATCTCAGCCCAGAAAGCAGGATGAACTACATCTGTGGTCCCTTTCACCTGCCTACCGGGGTAGTGTAAAAACTACCAACGGATCTTCTTTCTGGCAGCTTCCCCGGAGGAGTTGTGCATGGGGTGTGTTTGGAACATTTTGTCACCAGCCGAGTCCAAAATTCAGCGCTTCCCCATCTCAGCCCAGAAAGCAGGTAGAACAAGTCTTGTGGTGCCTTTCAGCTGCCTACCCGAGCAATCTAAAAAGTACCAAGAGAACTCCTTTCTGGCACCTTCCCCGGTGGAGTTGTGCATGGGGTGTGTTAGGAACATTTTGTCACCAGCCGAGGCCAAAATTCAGCGCTTCCCGATCTCAGCCCAGAAAGCAGGTAGAACAAGTCTTGTGGTGCCTTTCAGCTGCCTACTGGGGTAGTGTAAAAACTTCCAACGGAACTCCTTTCTGGCACCTTCCACGGTGGAGTTGTGCATGGGGTGTGTTTGGAACATTTTGTCACCAGCCGAGGCCAAAATTCAGCGCTTCCCCATCTCAGCCCAGAAAGCAGGTAGAACAAGTTTTGTGGTGCGTTTCAGCTGCCTACCTGGGTAATGTAAAAACTAGCCACAGAACTCGTATCTGGCCCCTTCGCCAGTGGAGTTGTGCATGGGGTGGGTTTGGAACATTTTGTCACCAGCCGAGGCCAAAATTCAGGGCTTCCCCATCTCAGCCCAGAAAGCAGGTAGAACAACTTTTGTGGTGCCTTCCAGCTGCCTACCCTAGCAATGTAAAAAGTACCGAGAGAACTCCTTTCTGGCCCCTTCGCCAGTGGAGTTGTGCATGGGGTGTATTTGGAACATTTTGTCACCAGCCGAGTCCAAAATTCAGCGCTTCCCCATCTCAGCCCAGAAAGCAGGTAAAACAACTTCTGTGGTGCCTTTCAGCTGCCTACAGGGGTAGTGTAAAAACTAGCAACAGATCTCGTATCTGGCCCCTTCCCCGGTGGAGTTGTGCATGGGGTGTGTTTGGAACATTTGTCACCAGCCGAGGCCAAAATTCAGCGCTTCCCCATCTCAGCCCAGAAAGCAGGTAGAACAAGTTTTGTGGTGCCTTTCAGCTGCCTAACGGGGTAATGTAAAAACTACCAAGAGAACTCCTTTCTGGCACCTTCACCGATGGAGTTGTGCATGGGGTGTGTTTGGAACATTTTGTCACCAGCCGAGTCCAAAATTCAGCCCTTCCCCATCTCAGCCCAGAAAGCAGGTAGAACAAGTTTTGTGGTGCGTTTCAGCTGCCTACTGGGGTAGTGTAAAAACTACCAATAGAACTCGTTTCTGGCACATTCCCCGGTGGAGTTGTGCATGGGGTGTGTTTGGAACATTTTGTCACCAGCCGAGGCCAAAATTCAGCGCTTCCCGATCTCAGCCCAGAAAGCAGGTAGAATAAGTTTTGTGTTGCATTTCAGCTGCCTACTGCGGTAGTCTTAAAACTACCAAAGGAACTCCTTTCTGGCACCTTCCCCGGAGGAGTTGTGCATGGGGTGTGTTTGGAACATTTTGTCACCAGCCGAGGCCAAACTTCAGCGCTTCCCCATCTCAGCCCAGAAAGCAGGATGAACTACATCTGTGGTCCCTTTCACCTGCCTACCGGGGTAGTGTAAAAATTACCAACGGATCTTCTTTCTGGCAGCTTCCCCGGAGGAGTTGTGCATGGGGTGTGTTTGGAACATTTTGTCACCAGCCGAGTCCAAAATTCAGCGCTTCCCCATCTCAGCCCAGAAAGCAGGTAGAACAAGTCTTGTGGTGCCTTTCAGCTGCCTACCCGAGCAATCTAAAAAGTACCAAGAGAACTCCTTTCTGGCACCTTCCCCGGTGGAGTTGTGCATGGGGTGTGTTAGGAACATTTTGTCACCAGCCGAGGGCAAAATTCAGCGCTTCCCGATCTCAGCCCAGAAAGCAGGTAGAACAAGTTTTGTGGTGCGTTTCAGCTGCCTACTGGGGTAGTGTAAAAACTACCAATAGAACTCGTTTCTGGCACATTCCCCGGTGGAGTTGTGCATGGGGTGTGTTTGGAACATTTTGTCACCAGCCGAGTCCAAAATTCAGCGCTTCCCGATCTCAGCCCAGAAATCAGGTAGAATAAGTTTTGTGTTGCATTTCAGCTGCCTACCGCGGTAGTGTAAAAACTACCAACGGAACTCCTTTCTGGCACCTTCCCCGGAGGAGTTGTGCATGGGGTGTGTTTGGAACATTTTGTCACCAGCCGAGGCCAAACTTCAGCGCTTCCCCATCTCAGCCCAGAAAGCAGGATGAACTACATCTGTGGTCCCTTTCACCTGCCTACCGGGGTAGTGTAAAAACTACCAACGGATCTTCTTTCTGGCAGCTTCCCCGGAGGAGTTGTGCATGGGGTGTGTTTGGAACATTTTGTCACCAGCCGAGTCCAAAATTCAGCGCTTCCCCATCTCAGCCCAGAAAGCAGGTAGAACAAGTCTTGTGGTGCCTTTCAGCTGCCTACCCGAGCAATCTAAAAAGTACCAAGAGAACTCCTTTCTGGCACCTTCCCCGGTGGAGTTGTGCATGGGGTGTGTTAGGAACATTTTGTCACCAGCCGAGGCCAAAATTCAGCGCTTCCCGATCTCAGCCCAGAAAGCAGGTAGAACAAGTCTTGTGGTGCCTTTCAGCTGCCTACTGGGGTAGTGTAAAAACTTCCAACGGAACTCCTTTCTGGCACCTTCCACGGTGGAGTTGTGCATGGGGTGTGTTTGGAACATTTTGTCACCAGCCGAGGCCAAAATTCAGCGCTTCCCCATCTCAGCCCAGAAAGCAGGTAGAACAAGTTTTGTGGTGCGTTTCAGCTGCCTACCTGGGTAATGTAAAAACTAGCCACAGAACTCGTATCTGGCCCCTTCGCCAGTGGAGTTGTGCATGGGGTGGGTTTGGAACATTTTGTCACCAGCCGAGGCCAAAATTCAGGGCTTCCCCATCTCAGCCCAGAAAGCAGGTAGAACAACTTTTGTGGTGCCTTCCAGCTGCCTACCCTAGCAATGTAAAAAGTACCGAGAGAACTCCTTTCTGGCCCCTTCGCCAGTGGAGTTGTGCATGGGGTGTATTTGGAACATTTTGTCACCAGCCGAGTCCAAAATTCAGCGCTTCCCCATCTCAGCCCAGAAAGCAGGTAAAACAACTTCTGTGGTGCCTTTCAGCTGCCTACAGGGGTAATGTAAAAACTAGCAACAGATCTCGTATCTGGCCCCTTCCCCGGTGGAGTTGTGCATGGGGTGTGTTTGGAACATTTGTCACCAGCCGAGGCCAAAATTCAGCGCTTCCCCATCTCAGCCCAGAAAGCAGGTAGAACAAGTTTTGTGGTGCCTTTCAGCTGCCTAACGGGGTAATGTAAAAACTACCAAGAGAACTCCTTTCTGGCACCTTCACCGATGGAGTTGTGCATGGGGTGTGTTTGGAACATTTTGTCACCAGCCGAGTCCAAAATTCAGCCCTTCCCCATCTCAGCCCAGAAAGCAGGTAGAACAAGTTTTGTGGTGCGTTTCAGCTGCCTACTGGGGTAGTGTAAAAACTACCAATAGAACTCGTTTCTGGCACATTCCCCGGTGGAGTTGTGCATGGGGTGTGTTTGGAACATTTTGTCACCAGCCGAGGCCAAAATTCAGCGCTTCCCGATCTCAGCCCAGAAAGCAGGTAGAATAAGTTTTGTGTTGCATTTCAGCTGCCTACTGCGGTAGTCTTAAAACTACCAACGGAACTCCTTTCTGGCACCTTCCCCGGAGGAGTTGTGCATGGGGTGTGTTTGGAACATTTTGTCACCAGCCGAGGCCAAACTTCAGCGCTTCCCCATCTCAGCCCAGAAAGCAGGATGAACTACATCTGTGGTCCCTTTCACCTGCCTACCGGGGTAGTGTAAAAACTACCAACGGATCTTCTTTCTGGCAGCTTCCCCGGAGGAGTTGTGCATGGGGTGTGTTTGGAACATTTTGTCACCAGCCGAGTCCAAAATTCAGCGCTTCCCCATCTCAGCCCAGAAAGCAGGTAGAACAAGTCTTGTGGTGCCTTTCAGCTGCCTACTGGGGTAGTGTAAAAACTTCCAAAGGAACTCCTTTCTGGCACCTTCCACGGTGGAGTTGTGCATGGGGTGTGTTTGGAACATTTTGTCACCAGCCGAGGCCAAAATTCAGCGCTTCCCCATCTCAGCCCAGAAAGCAGGTAGAACAAGTTTTGTGGTGCGTTTCAGCTGCCTACCTGGGTAATGTAAAAACTAGCCACAGAACTCGTATCTGGCCCCTTCGCCAGTGGAGTTGTGCATGGGGCGGGTTTGGAACATTTTGTCACCAGCCGAGGCCAAAATTCAGGGCTTCCCCATCTCAGCCCAGAAAGCAGGTAGAACAACTTTTTTGGTGCCTTCCAGCTGCCTACCCTAGCAATGTAAAAAGTACCGAGAGAACTCCTTTCTGGCCCCTTCGCCAGTGGAGTTGTGCATGGGGTGTATTTGGAACATTTTGTCACCAGCCGAGTCCAAAATTCAGCGCTTCCCCATCTCAGCCCAGAAAGCAGGTAGAACAAGTCTTGTGGTGCCTTTCAGCTGCCTACCCGAGCAATGTAAAAAGTACCAAGAGAACTCCTTTCTGGCACCTTCCCCGGTGGAGTTGTGCATGGGGTGTGTTAGGAACATTTTGTCACCAGCCGAGGCCAAAATTCAGCGCTTCCCGATCTCAGCCCAGAAAGCAGGTAGAACAAGTCTTGTGGTGCCTTTCAGCTGCCTACTGGGGTAGTGTAAAAACTTCCAACGGAACTCCTTTCTGGCACCTTCCACGGTGGAGTTGTGCATGGGGTGTGTTTGGAACATTTTGTCACCAGCCGAGGCCAAAATTCAGCGCTTCCCGATCTCAGCCCAGAAAGCAGGTAGAATAAGTTTTGTGTTGCATTTCAGCTGCCTACTGCGGTAGTCTTAAAACTACCAAAGGAACTCCTTTCTGGCACCTTCCCCGGAGGAGTTGTGCATGGGGTGTGTTTGGAACATTTTGTCACCAGCCGAGGCCAAACTTCAGCGCTTCCCCATCTCAGCCCAGAAAGCAGGATGAACTACATCTGTGGTCCCTTTCACCTGCCTACCGGGGTAGTGTAAAAATTACCAATGGATCTTCTTTCTGGCAGCTTCCCCGGAGGAGTTGTGCATGGGGTGTGTTTGGAACATTTTGTCACCAGCCGAGTCCAAAATTCAGCGCTTCCCCATCTCAGCCCAGAAAGCAGGTAGAACAAGTCTTGTGGTGCCTTTCAGCTGCCTACCCGAGCAATCTAAAAAGTACCAAGAGAACTCCTTTCTGGCACCTTCCCCGGTGGAGTTGTGCATGGGGTGTGTTAGGAACATTTTGTCACCAGCCGAGGCCAAAATTCAGCGCTTCCCGATCTCAGCCCAGAAAGCAGGTAGAACAAGTTTTGTGGTGCGTTTCAGCTGCCTACTGGGGTAGTGTAAAAACTACCAATAGAACTCGTTTCTGGCACATTCCCCGGTGGAGTTGTGCATGGGGTGTGTTTGGAACATTTTGTCACCAGCCGAGTCCAAAATTCAGCGCTTCCCGATCTCAGCCCAGAAATCAGGTAGAATAAGTTTTGTGTTGCATTTCAGCTGCCTACCGCGGTAGTGTAAAAACTACCAACGGAACTCCTTTCTGGCACCTTCCCCGGAGGAGTTGTGCATGGGGTGTGTTTGGAACATTTTGTCACCAGCCGAGGCCAAACTTCAGCGCTTCCCCATCTCAGCCCAGAAAGCAGGATGAACTACATCTGTGGTCCCTTTCACCTGCCTACCGGGGTAGTGTAAAAACTACCAACGGATCTTCTTTCTGGCAGCTTCCCCGGAGGAGTTGTGCATGGGGTGTGTTTGGAACATTTTGTCACCAGCCGAGTCCAAAATTCAGCGCTTCCCCATCTCAGCCCAGAAAGCAGGTAGAACAAGTCTTGTGGTGCCTTTCAGCTGCCTACCCGAGCAATCTAAAAAGTACCAAGAGAACTCCTTTCTGGCACCTTCCCCGGTGGAGTTGTGCATGGGGTGTGT
The DNA here is from genome assembly GCF_023634155.1 of Falco peregrinus. NCBI lineage: Eukaryota > Metazoa > Chordata > Aves > Falconiformes > Falconidae > Falco > Falco peregrinus. The sequence goes on from NC_073721.1 coordinate 56,223,731, forward strand.
TAGGAACATTTTGTCACCAGCCGAGGCCAAAATTCAGCGCTTCCCGATCTCAGCCCAGAAAGCAGGTAGAACAAGTCTTGTGGTGCCTTTCAGCTGCCTACTGGGGTAGTGTAAAAACTTCCAACGGAACTCCTTTCTGGCACCTTCCACGGTGGAGTTGTGCATGGGGTGTGTTTGGAACATTTTGTCACCAGCCGAGGCCAAAATTCAGCGCTTCCCCATCTCAGCCCAGAAAGCAGGTAGAACAAGTTTTGTGGTGCGTTTCAGCTGCCTACCTGGGTAATGTAAAAACTAGCCACAGAACTCGTATCTGGCCCCTTCGCCAGTGGAGTTGTGCATGGGGTGGGTTTGGAACATTTTGTCACCAGCCGAGGCCAAAATTCAGGGCTTCCCCATCTCAGCCCAGAAAGCAGGTAGAACAACTTTTGTGGTGCCTTCCAGCTGCCTACCCTAGCAATGTAAAAAGTACCGAGAGAACTCCTTTCTGGCCCCTTCGCCAGTGGAGTTGTGCATGGGGTGTATTTGGAACATTTTGTCACCAGCCGAGTCCAAAATTCAGCGCTTCCCCATCTCAGCCCAGAAAGCAGGTAAAACAACTTCTGTGGTGCCTTTCAGCTGCCTACAGGGGTAATGTAAAAACTAGCAACAGATCTCGTATCTGGCCCCTTCCCCGGTGGAGTTGTGCATGGGGTGTGTTTGGAACATTTGTCACCAGCCGAGGCCAAAATTCAGCGCTTCCCCATCTCAGCCCAGAAAGCAGGTAGAACAAGTTTTGTGGTGCCTTTCAGCTGCCTAACGGGGTAATGTAAAAACTACCAAGAGAACTCCTTTCTGGCACCTTCACCGATGGAGTTGTGCATGGGGTGTGTTTGGAACATTTTGTCACCAGCCGAGTCCAAAATTCAGCCCTTCCCCATCTCAGCCCAGAAAGCAGGTAGAACAAGTTTTGTGGTGCGTTTCAGCTGCCTACTGGGGTAGTGTAAAAACTACCAATAGAACTCGTTTCTGGCACATTCCCCGGTGGAGTTGTGCATGGGGTGTGTTTGGAACATTTTGTCACCAGCCGAGGCCAAAATTCAGCGCTTCCCGATCTCAGCCCAGAAAGCAGGTAGAATAAGTTTTGTGTTGCATTTCAGCTGCCTACTGCGGTAGTCTTAAAACTACCAACGGAACTCCTTTCTGGCACCTTCCCCGGAGGAGTTGTGCATGGGGTGTGTTTGGAACATTTTGTCACCAGCCGAGGCCAAACTTCAGCGCTTCCCCATCTCAGCCCAGAAAGCAGGATGAACTACATCTGTGGTCCCTTTCACCTGCCTACCGGGGTAGTGTAAAAACTACCAACGGATCTTCTTTCTGGCAGCTTCCCCGGAGGAGTTGTGCATGGGGTGTGTTTGGAACATTTTGTCACCAGCCGAGTCCAAAATTCAGCGCTTCCCCATCTCAGCCCAGAAAGCAGGTAGAACAAGTCTTGTGGTGCCTTTCAGCTGCCTACTGGGGTAGTGTAAAAACTTCCAAAGGAACTCCTTTCTGGCACCTTCCACGGTGGAGTTGTGCATGGGGTGTGTTTGGAACATTTTGTCACCAGCCGAGGCCAAAATTCAGCGCTTCCCCATCTCAGCCCAGAAAGCAGGTAGAACAAGTTTTGTGGTGCGTTTCAGCTGCCTACCTGGGTAATGTAAAAACTAGCCACAGAACTCGTATCTGGCCCCTTCGCCAGTGGAGTTGTGCATGGGGTGGGTTTGGAACATTTTGTCACCAGCCGAGGCCAAAATTCAGGGCTTCCCCATCTCAGCCCAGAAAGCAGGTAGAACAACTTTTTTGGTGCCTTCCAGCTGCCTACCCTAGCAATGTAAAAAGTACCGAGAGAACTCCTTTCTGGCCCCCTTCGCCAGTGGAGTTGTGCATGGGGTGTATTTGGAACATTTTGTCACCAGCCGAGTCCAAAATTCAGCGCTTCCCCATCTCAGCCCAGAAAGCAGGTAGAACAAGTCTTGTGGTGCCTTTCAGCTGCCTACCCGAGCAATGTAAAAAGTACCAAGAGAACTCCTTTCTGGCACCTTCCCCGGTGGAGTTGTGCATGGGGTGTGTTAGGAACATTTTGTCACCAGCCGAGGCCAAAATTCAGCGCTTCCCGATCTCAGCCCAGAAAGCAGGTAGAACAAGTCTTGTGGTGCCTTTCAGCTGCCTACTGGGGTAGTGTAAAAACTTCCAACGGAACTCCTTTCTGGCACCTTCCACGGTGGAGTTGTGCATGGGGTGTGTTTGGAACATTTTGTCACCAGCCGAGGCCAAAATTCAGCGCTTCCCCATCTCAGCCCAGAAAGCAGGTAGAACAAGTTTTGTGGTGCGTTTCAGCTGCCTACTGGGGTAGTGTAAAAACTACCAATAGAACTCGTTTCTGGCACATTCCCCGGTGGAGTTGTGCATGGGGTGTGTTTGGAACATTTTGTCACCAGCCGAGTCCAAAATTCAGCGCTTCCCCATCTCAGCCCAGAAAGCAGGTAGAATAAGTTTTGTGTTGCATTTCAGCTGCCTACCGCGGTAGTGTAAAAACTACCAACGGAACTCCTTTCTGGCACCTTCCCCGGAGGAGTTGTGCATGGGGTGTGTTTGGAACATTTTGTCACCAGCCGAGGCCAAACTTCAGCGCTTCCCCATCTCAGCCCAGAAAGCAGGATGAACTACATCTGTGGTCCCTTTCACCTGCCTACCGGGGTAGTGTAAAAACTACCAACGGATCTTCTTTCTGGCACCTTCCCCGGTGGAGTTGTGCATGGGGTGTGTTTGGAACATTTTGTGACCAGCCGAGGCCAAAAATCAGCGCTTCCCCATCCTAGCCCAGAAAGCAGGTAGAACAACTTTTGTGGTGCCTTCCAGCTGCCTACCCTAGCAATGTAAAAAGTACCGAGAGAACTCCTTTATGGCACCTTCCCCGGAGGAGTTGTGCATGGGGTGTGTTTGGAACATTTTTTCACCAGCCGAGTCCAAAATTCAGCGCTTCCCCAACTGAGCCCAGAAAGCAGGTAGAACAACTTTTGTGAGGCATTTCAGCTGCCTACAGCGGTAGTCTAAAAACTAGCCACAGAACTCGTATCTGGCCCCTTCGCCAGTGGAGTTGTGCATGGGGTGTGTTTGGAACATTTTGTCACCAGCCGAGGCCAAAATTCAGCGCTTCCCCATCTCAGCCCAGAAAGCAGGTAGAACAAGTCTTGTGGTGCCTTTCAGCTGCCTACCCGAGCAATGTAAAAAGTACCAAGAGAACTCCTTTCTGGCACCTTCCCCGGTGGAGTCGTGCATGGGGTGTGTTTGGAACATTTTGTCACCAGCCGAGTCCAAAATTCAGCGCTTCCCCATCTCAGCCCAGAAAGCAGGTAGAACAAGTCTTGTGGTGCCTTTCAGCTGCCTACCCGAGTAATGTAAAAAATTTCAACAGAACTCCTTTCTGGCACCTTCTCCAGTGGAGTTGTGCATTGGGTGTGTTAGGAACATTTTGTCACCAGCCGAGGCCAAAATTCAGCGCTTCCCGATCTCAGCCCAGAAAGCAGGTAGAACAAGTCTTGTGGTGCATTTCAGCTGCCTACCCGAGTAATGTAAAAAGTTCCAACAGAACTCCTTTCTGGCACCTTGCCCGATGGAGTTGTGCATGGGGTGTGTTTGGAACATGTTGTCACCAGCCGAGTCCAAAATTCAGCGCTTCCCCATCTCAGCCCAGAAAGCAGGTAGAACAAGTTTTGTGGTGCCTTTCAGCTGCCTACCGGGGTAATGTAAAAACTACCAAGAGAACTCCTTTCTGGCACCTTCCCCGATGGAGTTGTGCATGGGGTGTGTTTGGAACATTTTGTGACCAGCCGAGGCCAAAATTCAGCGCTTCCCCATCTCAGCCCAGAAAGCAGGTAGAATAAGTTTTGTGTTGCATTTCAGCTGCCTACCGCGGTAGTGTAAAAACTACCAACGGAACTCCTTTCTGGCACCTTCCCCGGAGGAGTTGTGCATGGGGTGTGTTTGGAACATTTTGTCACCAGCCGAGGCCAAACTTCAGCGCTTCCCCATCTCAGCCCAGAAAGCAGGATGAACTACATCTGTGGTGCCTTTCACCTGCCTACCGGGGTAGTGTAAAAACTACCAACGGATCTTCTTTCTGGCAGCTTCCCCGGAGGAGTTGTGCATGGGGTGTGTTTGGAACATTTTGTCACCAGCCGAGTCCAAAATTCAGCGCTTCCCCATCTCAGCCCAGAAAGCAGGTAGAACAAGTCTTGTGGTGCCTTTCAGCTGCCTACCCGAGCAATCTAAAAAGTACCAAGAGAACTCCTTTCTGGCACCTTCCCCGGTGGAGTTGTGCATGGGGTGTGTTAGGAACATTTTGTCACCAGCCGAGGCCAAAATTCAGCGCTTCCCGATCTCAGCCCAGAAAGCAGGTAGAACAAGTTTTGTGGTGCCTTTCAGCTGCCTACTGGGGTAGTGTAAAAACTACCAATAGAACTCATTTCTGGCACCTTCCCCGGTGGAGTCGTGCATGGGGTGTGTTTGGAACATTTTGTCACCAGCCGAGTCCAAAATTCAGCGCTTCCCCATCTCAGCCCAGAAAGCAGGATGAACTACATCTGTGGTGCCTTTCAGCTGCCTACCGGGGTAGTGTAAAAACTAGCAAAGGAACTCCTTTCTGGCACCTTCCCCGGTGGAGTTGTGCATGGGGTGTGTTTGGAACATTTTGTGACCAGCCGAGGCCAAAATTCAGCGCTTCCCCATCCTAGCCCAGAAAGCAGGTAGAACAACTTTTGTGGTGCCTTCCAGCTGCCTACCCTAGCAATGTAAAAAGTACCGAGAGAACTCCTTTATGGCACCTTCCCCGGAGGAGTTGTGCATGGGGTGTGTTTGGAACATTTTGTCACCAGCCGAGTCCAAAATTCAGCGCTTCCCCAACTGAGCCCAGAAAGCAGGTAGAACAAGTCTTGTGGTGCCTTTCAGCTGCCTACCCGAGCAATGTAAAAAGTACCAAGAGAACTCCTTTCTGGCACCTGCCCCGGTGGAGTCGTGCATGGGGTGTGTTTGGAACATTTTGTCACCAGCCGAGTCCAAAATTCAGCGCTTCCCCATCTCAGCCCAGAAAGCAGGTAGAACAAGTTTTGTGGTGCCTTTCAGCTGCTTACCGGGGTAATGTAAAAACTAGCCACAGAACTCGTATCTGGCCCCTTCGCCAGTGGAGTTGTGCATGGGGTGTGTTTGGAACATTTTGTGACCAGCCGAGGCCAAAATTCAGCGCTTCCCCATCCTAGCCCAGAAAGCAGGTAGAACAACTTTTGTGGTGCCTTCCAGCTGCCTACCCTAGCAATGTAAAAAGTACCGAGAGAACTCCTTTCTGGCCCCTTCGCCAGTGGAGTTGTGCATGGGGTGTGTTTGGAACATTTTGTCACCAGCCGAGTCCAAAATTCAGCGCTTCCCCAACTGAGCCCAGAAAGCAGGTAGAACAACTTTTGTGAGGCATTTCAGCTGCCTACCGCGGTAGTCTAAAAACTAGCCACAGAACTCGTATCTGGCCCCTTCGCCAGTGGAGTTGTGCATGGGGTGTGTTTGGAACATTTTGTCACCAGCCGAGTCCAAAATTCAGCGCTTCCCCATCTCAGCCCAGAAAGCAGGTAAAACAACTTCTGTGGTGCCTTTCAGCTGCCTACAGGGGTAATGTAAAAACTAGCAACAGATCTCGTATCTGGCCCCTTCCCCGGTGGAGTTGTGCATGGGGTGTGTTTGGAACATTTGTCACCAGCCGAGGCCAAAATTCAGCGCTTCCCCATCTCAGCCCAGAAAGCAGGTAGAACAAGTTTTGTGGTGCCTTTCAGCTGCCTAACGGGGTAATGTAAAAACTACCAAGAGAACTCCTTTCTGGCACCTTCACCGATGGAGTTGTGCATGGGGTGTGTTTGGAACATTTTGTCACCAGCCGAGTCCAAAATTCAGCCCTTCCCCATCTCAGCCCAGAAAGCAGGTAGAACAAGTTTTGTGGTGCCTTTCAGCTGCCTACTGGGGTAGTGTAAAAACTACCAATAGAACTCATTTCTGGCACCTTCCCCGGTGGAGTCGTGCATGGGGTGTGTTTGGAACATTTTGTCACCAGCCGAGTCCAAAATTCAGCGCTTCCCCATCTCAGCCCAGAAAGCAGGATGAACTACATCTGTGGTGCCTTTCAGCTGCCTACCGGGGTAGTGTAAAAACTAGCCACAGAACTCGTATCTGGCCCCTTCGCCAGTGGAGTTGTGCATGGGGTGTGTTTGGAACATTTTGTCACCAGCCGAGGCCAAAATTCAGCGCTTCCCCATCCTAGCCCAGAAAGCAGGTAGAACAACTTTTGTGGTGCCTTCCAGCTGCCTACCCTAGCAATGTAAAAAGTACCGAGAGAACTCCTTTATGGCACCTTCCCCGGAGGAGTTGTGCATGGGGTGTGTTTGGAACATTTTGTCACCAGCCGAGTCCAAAATTCAGCGCTTCCCCAACTGAGCCCAGAAAGCAGGTAGAACAACTTTTGTGAGGCATTTCAGCTGCCTACAGCGGTAGTCTAAAAACTAGCCACAGAACTCGTATCTGGCCCCTTCGCCAGTGGAGTTGTGCATGGGGTGTGTTTGGAACATTTTGTCACCAGCCGAGGCCAAAATTCAGCGCTTCCCCATCTCAGCCCAGAAAGCAGGTAGAACAAGTCTTGTGGTGCCTTTCAGCTGCCTACCCGAGCAATGTAAAAAGTACCAAGAGAACTCCTTTCTGGCACCTGCCCCGGTGGAGTTGTGCATGGGGTGTGTTTGGAACATTTTGTCACCAGCCGAGTCCAAAATTCAGCGCTTCCCCATCTCAGCCCAGAAAGCAGGTAGAACAAGTTTTGTGGTGCCTTTCAGCTGCTTACCGGGGTAATGTAAAAACTAGCCACAGAACTCGTATCTGGCCCCTTCGCCAGTGGAGTTGTGCATGGGGTGTGTTTGGAACATTTTGTCACCAGCCGAGGCCAAAATTCAGCGCTTCCCCATCCTAGCCCAGAAAGCAGGTAGAACAACTTTTGTGGTGCCTTCCAGCTGCCTACCCTAGCAATGTAAAAAGTACCGAGAGAACTCCTTTATGGCACCTTCCCCGGAGGAGTTGTGCATGGGGTGTGTTTGGAACATTTTGTCACCAGCCGAGTCCAAAATTCAGCGCTTCCCCAACTGAGCCCAGAAAGCAGGTAGAACAACTTTTGTGAGGCATTTCAGCTGCCTACAGCGGTAGTCTAAAAACTAGCCACAGAACTCGTATCTGGCCCCTTCGCCAGTGGAGTTGTGCATGGGGTGTGTTTGGAACATTTTGTCACCAGCCGAGGCCAAAATTCAGCGCTTCCCCATCTCAGCCCAGAAAGCAGGTAGAACAAGTCTTGTGGTGCCTTTCAGCTGCCTACCCGAGCAATGTAAAAAGTACCAAGAGAACTCCTTTCTGGCACCTTCCCCGGTGGAGTCGTGCATGGGGTGTGTTTGGAACATTTTGTCACCAGCCGAGTCCAAAATTCAGCGCTTCCCCATCTCAGCCCAGAAAGCAGGTAGAACAAGTTTTGTGGTGCCTTTCAGCTGCTTACCGGGGTAATGTAAAAACTAGCAACAGAACTCCTTTCTGGCACCTTCCCCGATGGAGTTGTGCATGGGGTGTGTTTGGAACATTTTGTCACCAGCCGAGTCCAAAATTCAGCGCTTCCCCATCTCAGCCCAGAAAGCAGGTAGAACAAGTTTTGTGGTGCGTTTCAGCTGCCTACAGGGGTAATGTAAAAACTAGCCACAGAACTCGTATCTGGCCCCTTCGCCAGTGGAGTTGTGCATGGGGTGTGTTTGGAACATTTTGTGACCAGCCGAGGCCAAAATTCAGCGCTTCCCCATCCTAGCCCAGAAAGCAGGTAGAACAACTTTTGTGGTGCCTTCCAGCTGCCTACCCTAGCAATGTAAAAAGTACCGAGAGAACTCCTTTCTGGCCCCTTCGCCAGTGGAGTTGTGCATGGGGTGTGTTTGGAACATTTTGTCACCAGCCGAGTCCAAAATTCAGCGCTTCCCCATCTCAGCCCAGAAAGCAGGTAAAACAACTTCTGTGGTGCCTTTCAGCTGCCTACAGGGGTAATGTAAAAACTAGCAACAGATCTCGTATCTGGCCCCTTCCCCGGTGGAGTTGTGCATGGGGTGTGTTTGGAACATTTGTCACCAGCCGAGGCCAAAATTCAGCGCTTCCCCATCTCAGCCCAGAAAGCAGGTAGAACAAGTTTTGTGGTGCCTTTCAGCTGCCTAACGGGGGTAATGTAAAAACTACCAAGAGAACTCCTTTCTGGCACCTTCACCGATGGAGTTGTGCATGGGGTGTGTTTGGAACATTTTGTCACCAGCCGAGTCCAAAATTCAGCCCTTCCCCATCTCAGCCCAGAAAGCAGGTAGAACAAGTTTTGTGGTGCGTTTCAGCTGCCTACTGGGGTAGTGTAAAAACTACCAATAGAACTCGTTTCTGGCACATTCCCCGGTGGAGTTGTGCATGGGGTGTGTTTGGAACATTTTGTGACCAGCCGAGGCCAAAATTCAGCGCTTCCCCATCTCAGCCCAGAAAGCAGGATGAACAACTTTTGTGGTGCCTTCCAGCTGCCTACCCTAGCAATGTAAAAAGTACCGAGAGAACTCCTTTCTGGCCCCTTCGCCAGTGGAGTTGTGCATGGGGTGTGTTTGGAACATTTTGTCACCAGCCGAGTCCAAAATTTAGCGCTTCCCCAACTGAGCCCAGAAAGCAGGTAGAACAACTTTTGTGATGCATTTCAGCTGCCTACCGCGGTAGTCTAAAAACTAGCCACAGAACTCGTATCTGGCCCCTTCGCCAGTGGAGTTGTGCATGGGGTGTGTTTGGAACATTTTGTCACCAGCAGAGGGCAAAATTCAGCGCTTCCCCATCTCAGCCCAGAAAGCAGGTAGAACAAGTTTTGTGGTGCCTTTCAGCTGCCTACCGGGGTAATGTAAAAACTAGCAACAGAACTCCTTTCTGGCCCCTTCCCCGATGGAGTTGTGCATGGGGTGTGTTTGGAACATTTTGTCACCAGCCGAGGCCAAAATTCAGCGCTTCCCGATCTCAGCCCAGAAAGCAGGTAGAACAAGTTTTGTGGTGCCTTTCAGCTGCCTACTGGGGTAGTGTAAAAACTACCAATAGAACTCATTTCTGGCACCTTCCCCGGTGGAGTCGTGCATGGGGTGTGTTTGGAACATTTTGTCACCAGCCGAGTCCAAAATTCAGCGCTTCCCCATCTCAGCCCAGAAAGCAGGATGAACTACATCTGTGGTGCCTTTCAGCTGCCTACCGGGGTAGTGTAAAAACTAGCAAAGGAACTCCTTTCTGGCACCTTCCCCGGTGGAGTTGTGCATGGGGTGTGTTTGGAACATTTTGTGACCAGCCGAGGCCAAAATTCAGCGCTTCCCCATCCTAGCCCAGAAAGCAGGTAGAACAACTTTTGTGGTGCCTTCCAGCTGCCTACCCTAGCAATGTAAAAAGTACCGAGAGAACTCCTTTATGGCACCTTCCCCGGAGGAGTTGTGCATGGGGTGTGTTTGGAACATTTTGTCACCAGCCGAGTCCAAAATTCAGCGCTTCCCCAACTGAGCCCAGAAAGCAGGTAGAACAAGTCTTGTGGTGCCTTTCAGCTGCCTACCCGAGCAATGTAAAAAGTACCAAGAGAACTCCTTTCTGGCACCTGCCCCGGTGGAGTCGTGCATGGGGTGTGTTTGGAACATTTTGTCACCAGCCGAGTCCAAAATTCAGCGCTTCCCCATCTCAGCCCAGAAAGCAGGTAGAACAAGTTTTGTGGTGCCTTTCAGCTGCTTACCGGGGTAATGTAAAAACTAGCCACAGAACTCGTATCTGGCCCCTTCGCCAGTGGAGTTGTGCATGGGGTGTGTTTGGAACATTTTGTGACCAGCCGAGGCCAAAATTCAGCGCTTCCCCATCCTAGCCCAGAAAGCAGGTAGAACAACTTTTGTGGTGCCTTCCAGCTGCCTACCCTAGCAATGTAAAAAGTACCGAGAGAACTCCTTTCTGGCCCCTTCGCCAGTGGAGTTGTGCATGGGGTGTGTTTGGAACATTTTGTCACCAGCCGAGTCCAAAATTCAGCGCTTCCCCAACTGAGCCCAGAAAGCAGGTAGAACAACTTTTGTGAGGCATTTCAGCTGCCTACCGCGGTAGTCTAAAAACTAGCCACAGAACTCGTATCTGGCCCCTTCGCCAGTGGAGTTGTGCATGGGGTGTGTTTGGAACATTTTGTCACCAGCCGAGTCCAAAATTCAGCGCTTCCCCATCTCAGCCCAGAAAGCAGGTAAAACAACTTCTGTGGTGCCTTTCAGCTGCCTACAGGGGTAATGTAAAAACTAGCAACAGATCTCGTATCTGGCCCCTTCCCCGGTGGAGTTGTGCATGGGGTGTGTTTGGAACATTTGTCACCAGCCGAGGCCAAAATTCAGCGCTTCCCCATCTCAGCCCAGAAAGCAGGTAGAACAAGTTTTGTGGTGCCTTTCAGCTGCCTAACGGGGTAATGTAAAAACTACCAAGAGAACTCCTTTCTGGCACCTTCACCGATGGAGTTGTGCATGGGGTGTGTTTGGAACATTTTGTCACCAGCCGAGTCCAAAATTCAGCGCTTCCCCATCTCAGCCCAGAAAGCAGGTAGAACAAGTTTTGTGGTGCCTTTCAGCTGCCTACTGGGGTAGTGTAAAAACTACCAATAGAACTCATTTCTGGCACCTTCCCCGGTGGAGTCGTGCATGGGGTGTGTTTGGAACATTTTGTCACCAGCCGAGTACAAAATTCAGCGCTTCCCCATCTCAGCCCAGAAAGCAGGATGAACTACATCTGTGGTGCCTTTCAGCTGCCTACCGGGGTAGTGTAAAAACTAGCCACAGAACTCGTATCTGGCCCCTTCGCCAGTGGAGTTGTGCATGGGGTGTGTTTGGAACATTTTGTCACCAGCCGAGGCCAAAATTCAGCGCTTCCCCATCCTAGCCCAGAAAGCAGGTAGAACAACTTTTGTGGTGCCTTCCAGCTGCCTACCCTAGCAATGTAAAAAGTACCGAGAGAACTCCTTTATGGCACCTTCCCCGGAGGAGTTGTGCATGGGGTGTGTTTGGAACATTTTGTCACCAGCCGAGTCCAAAATTCAGCGCTTCCCCAACTGAGCCCAGAAAGCAGGTAGAACAACTTTTGTGAGGCATTTCAGCTGCCTACAGCGGTAGTCTAAAAACTAGCCACAGAACTCGTATCTGGCCCCTTCGCCAGTGGAGTTGTGCATGGGGTGTGTTTGGAACATTTTGTCACCAGCCGAGGCCAAAATTCAGCGCTTCCCCATCTCAGCCCAGAAAGCAGGTAGAACAAGTCTTGTGGTGCCTTTCAGCTGCCTACCCGAGCAATGTAAAAAGTACCAAGAGAACTCCTTTCTGGCACCTTCCCCGGTGGAGTCGTGCATGGGGTGTGTTTGGAACATTTTGTCACCAGCCGAGTCCAAAATTCAGCGCTTCCCCATCTCAGCCCAGAAAGCAGGTAGAACAAGTTTTGTGGTGCCTTTCAGCTGCTTACCGGGGTAATGTAAAAACTAGCAACAGAACTCCTTTCTGGCACCTTCCCCGATGGAGTTGTGCATGGGGTGTGTTTGGAACATTTTGTCACCAGCCGAGTCCAAAATTCAGCGCTTCCCCATCTCAGCCCAGAAAGCAGGTAGAACAAGTTTTGTGGTGCGTTTCAGCTGCCTACAGGGGTAATGTAAAAACTAGCCACAGAACTCGTATCTGGCCCCTTCGCCAGTGGAGTTGTGCATGGGGTGTGTTTGGAACATTTTGTGACCAGCCGAGGCCAAAATTCAGCGCTTCCCCATCCTAGCCCAGAAAGCAGGTAGAACAACTTTTGTGGTGCCTTCCAGCTGCCTACCCTAGCAATGTAAAAAGTACCGAGAGAACTCCTTTCTGGCCCCTTCGCCAGTGGAGTTGTGCATGGGGTGTGTTTGGAACATTTTGTCACCAGCCGAGTCCAAAATTCAGCGCTTCCCCATCTCAGCCCAGAAAGCAGGTAAAACAACTTCTGTGGTGCCTTTCAGCTGCCTACAGGGGTAATGTAAAAACTAGCAACAGATCTCGTATCTGGCCCCTTCCCCGGTGGAGTTGTGCATGGGGTGTGTTTGGAACATTTGTCACCAGCCGAGGCCAAAATTCAGCGCTTCCCCATCTCAGCCCAGAAAGCAGGTAGAACAAGTTTTGTGGTGCCTTTCAGCTGCCTAACGGGGTAATGTAAAAACTACCAAGAGAACTCCTTTCTGGCACCTTCACCGATGGAGTTGTGCATGGGGTGTGTTTGGAACATTTTGTCACCAGCCGAGTCCAAAATTCAGCCCTTCCCCATCTCAGCCCAGAAAGCAGGTAGAACAAGTTTTGTGGTGCGTTTCAGCTGCCTACTGGGGTAGTGTAAAAACTACCAATAGAACTCGTTTCTGGCACATTCCCCGGTGGAGTTGTGCATGGGGTGTGTTTGGAACATTTTGTGACCAGCCGAGGCCAAAATTCAGCGCTTCCCCATCTCAGCCCAGAAAGCAGGATGAACAACTTTTGTGGTGCCTTCCAGCTGCCTACCCTAGCAATGTAAAAAGTACCGAGAGAACTCCTTTCTGGCCCCTTCGCCAGTGGAGTTGTGCATGGGGTGTGTTTGGAACATTTTGTCACCAGCCGAGTCCAAAATTTAGCGCTTCCCCAACTGAGCCCAGAAAGCAGGTAGAACAACTTTTGTGATGCATTTCAGCTGCCTACCGCGGTAGTCTAAAAACTAGCCACAGAACTCGTATCTGGCCCCTTCGCCAGTGGAGTTGTGCATGGGGTGTGTTTGGAACATTTTGTCACCAGCAGAGGGCAAAATTCAGCGCTTCCCCATCTCAGCCCAGAAAGCAGGTAGAACAAGTTTTGTGGTGCCTTTCAGCTGCCTACCGGGGTAATGTAAAAACTAGCAACAGAACTCCTTTCTGGCCCCTTCCCCGATGGAGTTGTGCATGGGGTGTGTTTGGAACATTTTGTCACCAGCCGACTCCAAAATTCAGCCCTTCCCCATCTCAGCCCAGAAAGCAGGTAGAACAAGTTTTGTGGTGCGTTTCAGCTGTCTACCGGGGTAATGTAAAAACTAGCCACAGAACTCGTATCTGGCCCCTTCGCCAGTGGAGTTGTGCATGGGGTGTGTTTGGAACATTTTGTGACCAGCCGAGGCCAAAATTCAGCGCTTCCCCATCCTAGCCCAGAAAGCAGGTAGAACAACTTTTGTGGTGCCTTCCAGCTGCCTACCCTAGCAATGTAAAAAGTACCGAGAGAACTCCTTTCTGGCCCCTTCGCCAGTGGAGTTGTGCATGGGGTGTGTTTGGAACATTTTGTCACCAGCCGAGTCCAAAATTCAGCGCTTCCCCAACTGAGCCCAGAAAGCAGGTAGAACAACTTTTGTGATGCATTTCAGCTGCCTACCGCGGTAGTCTAAAAACTAGCCACAGAACTCGTATCTGGCCCCTTCGCCAGTGGAGTTGTGCATGGGGTGTGTTTGGAACATTTTGTCACCAGCCGAGTCCAAAATTCAGCGCTTCCCCATCTCAGCCCAGAAAGCAGGTAAAACAACTTCTGTGGTGCCTTTCAGCTGCCTACAGGGGTAATGTAAAAACTAGCAACAGATCTCGTATCTGGCCCCTTCCCCGGTGGAGTTGTGCATGGGGTGTGTTTGGAACATTTGTCACCAGCCGAGGCCAAAATTCAGCGCTTCCCCATCTCAGCCCAGAAAGCAGGTAGAACAAGTTTTGTGGTGCCTTTCAGCTGCCTAACGGGGTAATGTAAAAACTACCAAGAGAACTCCTTTCTGGCACCTTCCCCGGAGGAGTTGTGCATGGGGTGTGTTTGGAACATTTTGTCACCAGCCGAGTCCAAAATTCAGCCCTTCCCCATCTCAGCCCAGAAAGCAGGTAGAACAAGTCTTGTGGTGCCTTTCAGCTGCCTACAGGGGTAGTGTAAAAACTACCAATAGAACTCGTTTCTGGCAGCTTCCCCGGTGGAGTTGTGCATGGGGTGTGTTAGGAACATTTTGTCACCAGCCGAGGCCAAAATTCAGCGCTTCCCGATCTCAGCCCAGAAAGCAGGTAGAACAAGTCTTGTGGTGCCTTTCAGCTGCCTACTGGGGTAGTGTAAAAACTTCCAACGGAACTCCTTTCTGGCACCTTCCACGGTGGAGTTGTGCATGGGGTGTGTTTGGAACATTTTGTCACCAGCCGAGTCCAAAATTCAGCGCTTCCCCATCTCAGCCCAGAAAGCAGGTAGAACAAGTCTTGTGGTGCCTTTCAGCTGCCTACTGGGGTAGTGTAAAAACTACCAATAGAACTCGTTTCTGGCACATTCCCCGGTGGAGTTGTGCATGGGGTGTGTTTGGAACATTTTGTCACCAGCCGAGTCCAAAATTCAGCGCTTCCCCATCTCAGCCCAGAAAGCAGGTAGAATAAGTTTTGTGTTGCATTTCAGCTGCCTACCGCGGTAGTGTAAAAACTACCAACGGAACTCCTTTCTGGCACCTTCCCCGGAGGAGTTGTGCATGGGGTGTGTTTGGAACATTTTGTCACCAGCCGAGGCCAAACTTCAGCGCATCCCCATCTCAGCCCAGAAAGCAGGATGAACTACATCTGTGGTGCCTTTCAGCTGCCTACCGGGGTAGTGTAAAAACTAGCAAAGGAACTCCTTTCTGGCACCTTCCCCGGTGGAGTTGTGCATGGGGTGTGTTTGGAACATTTTGTGACCAGCCGAGGCCAATATTCAGCGCTTCCCCATCCTAGCCCAGAAAGCAGGTAGAACAACTTTTGTGGTGCCTTCCAGCTGCCTACCCTAGCAATGTAAAAAGTACCGAGAGAACTCCTTTATGGCACCTTCCCCGGTGTAGTTGTGCATGGGGTGTGTTTGGAACATTTTGTCACCAGCCGAGTCCAAAATTCAGCGCTTCCCCAACTGAGCCCAGAAAGCAGGTAAGAACAACTTTTGTGAGGCATTTCAGCTGCCTACAGCGGTAGTCTAAAAACTAGCCACAGAACTCGTATCTGGACTCTTCGCCAGTGGAGTTGTGCATGGGGTGTGTTTGGAACATTTTGTCACCAGCCGAGGCCAAAATTCAGCGCTTCCCCATCTCAGCCCAGAAAGCAGGTAGAACAAGTCTTGTGGTGCCTTTCAGCTGCCTACCCGAGCAATGTAAAAAGTACCAAGAGAACTCCTTTCTGGCACCTTCCCCGGTGGAGTCGTGCATGGGGTGTGTTTGGAACATTTTGTCACCAGCCGAGTCCAAAATTCAGCGCTTCCCCATCTCAGCCCAGAAAGCAGGTAGAACAAGTTTTGTGGTGCCTTTCAGCTGCTTACCGGGGTAATGTAAAAACTAGCCACAGAACTCCTTTCTGGCGCCTTCGCCAGTGGAGTTGTGCATGGGGTGTGTTTGGAACATTTTGTGAACAGCCGAGGCCAAACTTCAGCGCTTCCCCATCCTAGCCCAGAAAGCAGGTAGAACAACTTTTTTGGTGCCTTCCAGCTGCCTACCCTAGCAATGTAAAAAGTACCGAGAGAACTCCTTTCTGGCCCCTTCGCCAGTGGAGTTGTGCATGGGGTGTGTTTGGAACATTTTGTCACCAGCCGAGTCCAAAATTCAGCGCTTCCCCATCTCAGCCCAGAAAGCAGGTAAAACAACTTCTGTGGTGCCTTTCAGCTGCCTACAGGGGTAATGTAAAAACTAGCAACAGATCTCGTATCTGGCCCCTTCCCCGGTGGAGTTGTGCATGGGGTGTGTTTGGAACATTTGTCACCAGCCGAGGCCAAAATTCAGCGCTTCCCCATCTCAGCCCAGAAAGCAGGTAGAACAAGTTTTGTGGTGCCTTTCAGCTGCCTAACGGGGTAATGTAAAAACTACCAAGAGAACTCCTTTCTGGCACCTTCACCGATGGAGTTGTGCATGGGGTGTGTTTGGAACATTTTGTCACCAGCCGAGTCCAAAATTCAGCCCTTCCCCATCTCAGCCCAGAAAGCAGGTAGAACAAGTTTTGTGGTGCCTTTCAGCTGCCTACTGGGGTAGTGTAAAAACTACCAATAGAACTCATTTCTGGCACCTTCCCCGGTGGAGTCGTGCATGGGGTGTGTTTGGAACATTTTGTCACCAGCCGAGTCCAAAATTCAGCGCTTCCCCATCTCAGCCCAGAAAGCAGGATGAACTACATCTGTGGTGCCTTTCAGCTGCCTACCGGGGTAGTGTAAAAACTAGCAAAGGAACTCCTTTCTGGCACCTTCTCCGGTGGAGTTGTGCATGGGGTGTGTTTGGAACATTTTGTGACCAGCCGAGGCCAAAATTCAGCGCTTCCCCATCCTAGCCCAGAAAGGAGGTAGAACAACTTTTGTGGTGCCTTCCAGCTGCCTACCCTAGCAATGTAAAAAGTACCGAGAGAACTCGTTTCTGGCAGCTTCCCCGGTGGAGTTGTGCATGGGGTGTGTTTGGAACATTTTGTCACCAGCCGAGTCCAAAATTCAGCGCTTCCCCAACTGAGCCCAGAAAGCAGGTAGAACAACTTTTGTGAGGCATTTCAGCTGCCTACAGCGGTAGTCTAAAAACTAGCCACAGAACTCGTATCTGGCCCCTTCGCCAGTGGAGTTGTGCATGGGGTGTGTTTGGAACATTTTGTCACCAGCCGAGGCCAAAATTCAGCGCTTCCCCATCTCAGCCCAGAAAGCAGGTAGAACAAGTCTTGTGGTGCCTTTCAGCTGCCTACCCGAGCAATGTAAAAAGTACCAAGAGAACTCCTTTCTGGCACCTTCCCCGGTGGAGTCGTGCATGGGGTGTGTTTGGAACATTTTGTCACCAGCCGAGTCCAAAATTCAGCGCTTCCCCATCTCAGCCCAGAAAGCAGGTAGAACAAGTTTTGTGGTGCCTTTCAGCTGCCTAACGGGGTAATGTAAAAACTAGCCACAGAACTCGTATCTGGCCCCTTCGCCAGTGGAGTTGTGCATGGGGTGTGTTTGGAACATTTTGTCACCAGCCGAGTCCAAAATTCAGCCCTTCCCCATCTCAGCCCAGAGAGCAGGTAGAACAAGTTTTGTGGTGCGTTTCAGCTGCCTACCGGGGTAATGTAAAAACTAGCCACAGAACTCGTATCTGGCCCCTTCGCCAGTGGAGTTGTGCATGGGGTGTGTTTGGAACATTTTGTGACCAGCCGAACCAAAATTCAGCGCTTCCCCATCCTAGCCCAGAAAGCAGGTAGAACAACTTTTGTGGTGCCTTCCAGCTGCCTACCCTAGCAATGTAAAAAGTACCGAGAGAACTCCTTTCTGGCCCCTTCGCCAGTGGAGTTGTGCATGGGGTGTGTTTGGAACATTTTGTCACCAGCCGAGTCCAAAATTCAGCGCTTCCCCAACTGAGCCCAGAAAGCAGGTAGAACAACTTTTGTGATGCATTTCAGCTGCCTACCGCGGTAGTCTAAAAACTAGCCACAGAACTCGTATCTGGCCCCTTCGCCAGTGGAGTTGTGCATGGGGTGTGTTTGGAACATTTTGTCACCAGCCGAGTCCAAAATTCAGCGCTTCCCCATCTCAGCCCAGAAAGCAGGTAAAACAACTTCTGTGGTGCCTTTCAGCTGCCTACAGGGGTAATGTAAAAACTAGCAACAGATCTCGTATCTGGCCCCTTCCCCGGTGGAGTTGTGCATGGGGTGTGTTTGGAACATTTGTCACCAGCCGAGGCCAAAATTCAGCGCTTCCCCATCTCAGCCCAGAAAGCAGGATGAACTACATCTGTGGTCCCTTTCACCTGCCTACCGGGGTAGTGTAAAAACTACCAACGGATCTTCTTTCTGGCAGCTTCCCCGGAGGAGTTGTGCATGGGGTGTGTTTGGAACATTTTGTCACCAGCCGAGTCCAAAATTCAGCGCTTCCCCAACCGAGCCCAGAAAGCAGGTAGAACAACTTTTGTGGTGCGTTTCAGCTGCCTACTGGGGTAGTCTAAAAACTACCAATAGAACTCGTATCTGGCCCCTTCGCCAGTGGAGTTGTGCATGGGGTGTGTTTGGAACATTTTGTCACCAGCCGAGGCCAAAATTCAGCGCTTCCCCATCTCAGCCCAGAAAGCAGGTAGAACAAGTTTTGTGGTGCCTTTCAGCTGCCTACCCGAGCAATGTAAAAAGTACCAAGAGAACTCCTTTCTGGCACCTTCCCCGATGGAGTTGTGCATGGGGTGTGTTTGGAACATTTTGTCACCAGCCGAGTCCAAAATTCAGCGCTTCCCCATCTCAGCCCAGAAAGCAGGTAGAACAAGTTTTGTGGTGCGTTTCAGCTGCCTACCGGGGTAATGTAAAAACTAGCCACAGAACTCGTATCTGGCCCCTTCGCCAGTGGAGTTGTGCATGGGGTGTGTTTGGAACATTTTGTGACCAGCCGAGGCCAAAATTCAGCGCTTCCCCATCCTAGCCCAGAAAGCAGGTAGAACAACTTTTGTGGTGCCTTCAGGCTGCCTACCCTAGCAATGTAAAAAGTACCGAGAGAACTCCTTTCTGGCCCCTTCGCCAGTGGAGTTGTGCATGGGGTGTGTTTGGAACATTTTGTCACCAGCCGAGTCCAAAATTCAGCGCTTCCCCATCTCAGCCCAGAAAGCAGGTAGAACAAGTTTTGTGGTGCCTTTCAGCTGCCTAACGGGGTAGTGTAAAAACTACCAATAGAACTCCTTTCTGGCACCTTCCCCGGTGGAGTCGTGCATGGGGTGTGTTTGGAACATTTTGTCACCAGCCGAGGCCAAACTTCAGCGCTTCCCCATCTCAGCCCAGAAAGCAGGTAGAACAAGTCTTGTGGTGCCTTTCAGCTGCCTACTGGGGTAGTGTAAAAACTTCCAACGGAACTCCTTTCTGGCACCTTCCCCGGTGGAGTTGTGCATGGGGTGTGTTTGGAACATTTTGTCACCAGCCGAGTCCAAAATTCAGCGCTTCCCCATCTCAGCCCAGAAAGCAGTTAGAACAACTTTTGTGATGCATTTCAGCTGCCTACCGCGGTAGTCTAAAAACTAGCAACAGATCTCGTATCTGGCCCCTTCCCCGGTGGAGTTGTGCATGGGGTGTGTTTGGAACATTTGTCACCAGCCGAGGCCAAAATTCAGCGCTTCCCCATCTCAGCCCAGAAAGCAGGTAGAACAAGTTTTGTGGTGCCTTTCAGCTGCCTACCGGGGTAATGTAAAAACTAGCAACAGAACTCCTTTCTGGCACCTTCACCGATGGAGTTGTGCATGGGGTGTGTTTGGAACATTTTGTCACCAGCCGAGGCCAAACTTCAGCGCTTCCCCATCTCAGCCCAGAAAGCAGGATGAACTACATCTGTGGTCCCTTTCACCTGCCTACCGGGGTAGTGTAAAAACTACCAACGGATCTTCTTTCTGGCAGCTTCCCCGGAGGAGTTGTGCATGGGGTGTGTTTGGAACATTTTGTCACCAGCCGAGTCCAAAATTCAGCGCTTCCCCAACCGAGCCCAGAAAGCAGGTAGAACAACTTTTGTGGTGCGTTTCAGCTGCCTACTGGGGTAGTCTAAAAACTAGCCACAGAACTCGTATCTGGCCCCTTCGCCAGTGGAGTTGTGCATGGGGTGTGTTTGGAACATTTTGTCACCAGCCGAGGCCAAAATTCAGCGCTTCCCCATCTCAGCCCAGAAAGCAGGTAGAACAAGTCTTGTGGTGCCTTTCAGCTGCCTACCCGAGCAATGTAAAAAGTACCAAGAGAACTCCTTTCTGGCACCTTCCCCGGTGGAGTCGTGCATGGGGTGTGTTTGGAACATTTTGTCACCAGCCGAGTCCAAAATTCATCGCTTCCCCATCTCAGCCCAGAAAGCAGGTAGAACAAGTTTTGTGGTGCCTTTCAGCTGCTTACCGGCGTAATGTAAAAACTAGCAACAGAACTCCTTTCTGGCACCTTCCCCGATGGAGTTGTGCATGGGGTGTGTTTGGAACATTTGTCACCAGCCGAGTCCAAAATTCAGCGCTTCCCCATCTCAGCCCAGAAAGCAGGTAGAACAAGTTTTGTGGTGCGTTTCAGCTGCCTACCGGGGTAATGTAAAAACTAGCCACAGAACTCGTATCTGGCCCCTTCGCCAGTGGAGTTGTGCATGGGGTGTGTTTGGAACATTTTGTGACCAGCCGAGGCCAAAATTCAGCGCTTCCCCATCTCAGCCCAGAAAGCAGGTAGAACAACTTTTGTGGTGCCTTCCAGCTGCCTACCCTAGCAATGTAAAAAGTACCGAGAGAACTCCTTTCTGGCCCCTTCGCCAGTGGAGTTGTGCATGGGGTGTGTTTGGAACATTTTGTCACCAGCCGAGTCCAAAATTCAGCGCTTCCCCATCTCAGCCCAGAAAGCAGGTAGAACAAGTTTTGTGGTGCCTTTCAGCTGCCTAACGGGGTAGTGTAAGAACTACCAATAGAACTCCTTTCTGGCACCTTCCCCGGAGGAGCTGTGCATGGGGTGTGTTTGGAACATTTTGTCACCAGCCGAGGCCAAACTTCAGCGCTTCCCCATCTCAGCCCAGAAAGCAGGTAGAACAAGTCTTGTGGTGCCTTTCAGCTGCCTACCCGAGCAATGTAAAAAGTACCAAAAGAACTCGTTTCTGGCACCTTCCCCGGTGGAGTTGTGCATGGGGTGTGTTTGGAACATTTTTTCACCAGCCGAGGCCAAAATTCAGCGCTTCCCAATCTCAGCCCAGAAAGCAGGATGAACTACATCTGTGGTGCATTTCAGCTGCCTACCCGAGTAATGTAAAAAGTTCCAACAGAACTCCTTTCTGGCACCTTGCCCGATGGAGTTGTGCATGGGGTGTGTTTGGAACATGTTGTCACCAGCCGAGTCCAAAATTCAGCGCTTCCCCATCTCAGCCCAGAAAGCAGGTAGAACAAGTTTTGTGGTGCCTTTCAGCTGCCTACCGGGGTAATGTAAAAACTACCAAGAGAACTCCTTTCTGGCACCTTCCCCGATGGAGTTGTGCATGGGGTGTGTTTGGAACATTTTGTGACCAGCCGAGGCCAAAATTCAGCGCTTCCCCATCTCAGCCCAGAAAGCAGGTAGAATAAGTTTTGTGTTGCATTTCAGCTGCCTACCGCGGTAGTGTAAAAACTACCAACGGAACTCCTTTCTGGCACCTTCCCCGGTGGAGTTGTGCATGGGGTGTGTTTGGAACATTTTGTCACCAGCCGAGTCCAAAATTCAGCGCTTCCCCATCTCAGCCCAGAAAGCAGTTAGAACAACTTTTGTGATGCATTTCAGCTGCCTACCGCGGTAGTCTAAAAACTAGCAACAGATCTCGTATCTGGCCCCTTCCCCGGTGGAGTTGTGCATGGGGTGTGTTTGGAACATTTGTCACCAGCCGAGGCCAAAATTCAGCGCTTCCCCATCTCAGCCCAGAAAGCAGGTAGAACAAGTTTTGTGGTGCCTTTCAGCTGCCTACCGGGGTAATGTAAAAACTAGCAACAGAACTCCTTTCTGGCACCTTCACCGATGGAGTTGTGCATGGGGTGTGTTTGGAACATTTTGTCACCAGCCGAGGCCAAACTTCAGCGCTTCCCCATCTCAGCCCAGAAAGCAGGATGAACTACATCTGTGGTCCCTTTCACCTGCCTACCGGGGTAGTGTAAAAACTACCAACGGATCTTCTTTCTGGCAGCTTCCCCGGAGGAGTTGTGCATGGGGTGTGTTTGGAACATTTTGTCACCAGCCGAGTCCAAAATTCAGCGCTTCCCCAACCGAGCCCAGAAAGCAGGTAGAACAACTTTTGTGGTGCGTTTCAGCTGCCTACTGGGGTAGTCTAAAAACTAGCCACAGAACTCGTATCTGGCCCCTTCGCCAGTGGAGTTGTGCATGGGGTGTGTTTGGAACATTTTGTCACCAGCCGAGGCCAAAATTCAGCGCTTCCCCATCTCAGCCCAGAAAGCAGGTAGAACAAGTCTTGTGGTGCCTTTCAGCTGCCTACCCGAGCAATGTAAAAAGTACCAAGAGAACTCCTTTCTGGCACCTTCCCCGGTGGAGTCGTGCATGGGGTGTGTTTGGAACATTTTGTCACCAGCCGAGTCCAAAATTCAGCGCTTCCCCATCTCAGCCCAGAAAGCAGGTAGAACAAGTTTTGTGGTGCCTTTCAGCTGCTTACCGGCGTAATGTAAAAACTAGCAACAGAACTCCTTTCTGGCACCTTCCCCGATGGAGTTGTGCATGGGGTGTGTTTGGAACATTTGTCACCAGCCGAGTCCAAAATTCAGCGCTTCCCCATCTCAGCCCAGAAAGCAGGTAGAACAAGTTTTGTGGTGCGTTTCAGCTGCCTACCGGGGTAATGTAAAAACTAGCCACAGAACTCGTATCTGGCCCCTTCGCCAGTGGAGTTGTGCATGGGGTGTGTTTGGAACATTTTGTGACCAGCCGAGGCCAAAATTCAGCGCTTCCCCATCTCAGCCCAGAAAGCAGGTAGAACAACTTTTGTGGTGCCTTCCAGCTGCCTACCCTAGCAATGTAAAAAGTACCGAGAGAACTCCTTTCTGGCCCCTTCGCCAGTGGAGTTGTGCATGGGGTGTGTTTGGAACATTTTGTCACCAGCCGAGTCCAAAATTCAGCGCTTCCCCATCTCAGCCCAGAAAGCAGGTAGAACAAGTTTTGTGGTGCCTTTCAGCTGCCTAACGGGGTAGTGTAAGAACTACCAATAGAACTCCTTTCTGGCACCTTCCCCGGAGGAGCTGTGCATGGGGTGTGTTTGGAACATTTTGTCACCAGCCGAGGCCAAACTTCAGCGCTTCCCCATCTCAGCCCAGAAAGCAGGTAGAACAAGTCTTGTGGTGCCTTTCAGCTGCCTACCCGAGCAATGTAAAAAGTACCAAAAGAACTCGTTTCTGGCACCTTCCCCGGTGGAGTTGTGCATGGGGTGTGTTTGGAACATTTTTTCACCAGCCGAGGCCAAAATTCAGCGCTTCCCAATCTCAGCCCAGAAAGCAGGATGAACTACATCTGTGGTGCATTTCAGCTGCCTACCCGAGTAATGTAAAAAGTTCCAACAGAACTCCTTTCTGGCACCTTGCCCGATGGAGTTGTGCATGGGGTGTGTTTGGAACATGTTGTCACCAGCCGAGTCCAAAATTCAGCGCTTCCCCATCTCAGCCCAGAAAGCAGGTAGAACAAGTTTTGTGGTGCCTTTCAGCTGCCTACCGGGGTAATGTAAAAACTACCAAGAGAACTCCTTTCTGGCACCTTCCCCGATGGAGTTGTGCATGGGGTGTGTTTGGAACATTTTGTGACCAGCCGAGGCCAAAATTCAGCGCTTCCCCATCTCAGCCCAGAAAGCAGGTAGAATAAGTTTTGTGTTGCATTTCAGCTGCCTACCGCGGTAGTGTAAAAACTACCAACGGAACTCCTTTCTGGCACCTTCCCCGGAGGAGTTGTGCATGGGGTGTGTTTGGAACATTTTGTCACCAGCCGAGGCCAAACTTCAGCGCTTCCCCATCTCAGCCCAGAGAGCAGGATGAACTACATCTGTGGTCCCTTTCACCTGCCTACCGGGGTAGTGTAAAAACTACCAACGGATCTTCTTTCTGGCAGCTTCCCCGGAGGAGTTGTGCATGGGATGTTTTTGGAACATTTTGTCACCAGCCGAGTCCAAAATTCAGCGCTTCCCCATCTCAGCCCAGAAAGCAGGTAGAACAAGTCTTGTGGTGCCTTTCAGCTGCCTACCCGAGCAATCTAAAAAGTACCAAGAGAACTCCTTTCTGGCACCTTCCCCGGTGGAGTCGTGCATGGGGTGTGTTTGGAACATTTTGTCACCAGCCGAGTCCAAAATTCAGCGCTTCCCCATCTCAGCCCAGAAAGCAGGTAGAACAAGTTTTGTGGTGCCTTTCAGCTGCTTACCGGGGTAATGTAAAAACTAGCCACAGAACTCCTTTCTGGCACCTTCGCCAGTGGAGTTGTGCATGGGGTGTGTTTGGAACATTTTGTGACCAGCCGAGGCCAAAATTCAGCGCTTCCCCATCCTAGCCCAGAAAGCAGGTAGAACAACTTTTGTGGTGCCTTCCAGCTGCCTACCCTAGCAATGTAAAAAGTACCGAGAGAACTCCTTTCTGGCCCCTTCGCCAGTGGAGTTGTGCATGGGGTGTGTTTGGAACATTTTGTCACCAGCCGAGTCCAAAATTCAGCGCTTCCCCAACTGAGCCCAGAAAGCAGGTAGAACAACTTTTGTGAGGCATTTCAGCTGCCTACCGCGGTAGTCTAAAAACTAGCCACAGAACTCGTATCTGGCCCCTTCGCCAGTGGAGTTGTGCATGGGGTGTGTTTGGAACATTTTGTCACCAGCCGAGTCCAAAATTCAGCGCTTCCCCATCTCAGCCCAGAAAGCAGGTAAAACAACTTCTGTGGTGCCTTTCAGCTGCCTACAGGGGTAATGTAAAAACTAGCAACAGATCTCGTATCTGGCCCCTTCCCCGGTGGAGTTGTGCATGGGGTGTGTTTGGAACATTTGTCACCAGCCGAGGCCAAAATTCAGCGCTTCCCCATCTCAGCCCAGAAAGCAGGTAGAACAAGTTTTGTGGTGCCTTTCAGCTGCCTAACGGGGTAATGTAAAAACTACCAAGAGAACTCCTTTCTGGCACCTTCACCGATGGAGTTGTGCATGGGGTGTGTTTGGAACATTTTGTCACCAGCCGAGTCCAAAATTCAGCCCTTCCCCATCTCAGCCCAGAAAGCAGGTAGAACAAGTTTTGTGGTGCCTTTCAGCTGCCTACTGGGGTAGTGTAAAAACTACCAATAGAACTCATTTCTGGCACCTTCCCCGGTGGAGTCGTGCATGGGGTGTGTTTGGAACATTTTGTCACCAGCCGAGTCCAAACTTCAGCGCTTCCCCATCTCAGCCCAGAAAGCAGGATGAACTACATCTGTGGTGCCTTTCAGCTGCCTACCGGGGTAGTGTAAAAACTAGCAAAGGAACTCCTTTCTGGCACCTTCCCCGGTGGAGTTGTGCATGGGGTGTGTTTGGAACATTTTGTCACCAGCCGAGGCCAAAATTCAGCGCTTCCCCATCTCAGCCCAGAAAGCAGGTAGAACAAGTCTTGTGGTGCCTTTCAGCTGCCTACCCGAGCAATGTAAAAAGTACCAAGAGAACTCCTTTCTGGCACCTTCCCCGGTGGAGTCGTGCATGGGGTGTGTTTGGAACATTTTGTCACCAGCCGAGTCCAAAATTCAGCGCTTCCCCATCTCAGCCCAGAAAGCAGGTAGAACAAGTTTTGTGGTGCCTTTCAGCTGCTTACCGGGGTAATGTAAAAACTAGCAACAGAACTCCTTTCTGGCACCTTCCCCGATGGAGTTGTGCATGGGGTGTGTTTGGAACATTTTGTCACCAGCCGAGTCCAAAATTCAGCGCTTCCCCATCTCAGCCCAGAAAGCAGGTAGAACAAGTTTTGTGGTGCGTTTCAGCTGCCTACCGGGGTAATGTAAAAACTAGCCACAGAACTCGTATCTGGCCCCTTCGCCAGTGGAGTTGTGCATGGGGTGTGTTTGGAACATTTTGTGACCAGCCGAGTCCAAAATTCAGCGCTTCCCCATCCTAGCCCAGAAAGCAGGTAGAACAACTTTTGTGGTGCCTTCCAGCTGCCTACCCTAGCAATGTAAAAAGTACCGAGAGAACTCCTTTCTGGCCCCTTCGCCAGTGGAGTTGTGCATGGGGTGTGTTTGGAACATTTTGTCACCAGCCGAGTCCAAAATTCAGCGCTTCCCCATCTCAGCCCAGAAAGCAGGTAAAACAACTTCTGTGGTGCCTTTCAGCTGCCTACAGGGGTAATGTAAAAACTAGCAACAGATCTCGTATCTGGCCCCTTCCCCGGTGGAGTTGTGCATGGGGTGTGTTTGGAACATTTGTCACCAGCCGAGGCCAAAATTCAGCGCTTCCCCATCTCAGCCCAGAAAGCAGGTAGAACAAGTTTTGTGGTGCCTTTCAGCTGCCTAACGGGGTAATGTAAAAACTACCAAGAGAACTCCTTTCTGGCACCTTCACCGATGGAGTTGTGCATGGGGTGTGTTTGGAACATTTTGTCACCAGCCGAGTCCAAAATTCAGCCCTTCCCCATCTCAGCCCAGAAAGCAGGTAGAACAAGTCTTGTGGTGCGTTTCAGCTGCCTACTGGGGTAGTGTAAAAACTACCAATAGAACTCGTTTCTGGCACATTCCCCGGTGGAGTTGTGCATGGGGTGTGTTTGGAACATTTTGTCACCAGCCGAGGCCAAAATTCAGCGCTTCCCCATCTCAGCCCAGAAAGCAGGATGAACTACATCTGTGGTGCCTTTCAGCTGCCTACCGGGGTAGTGTAAAAACTAGCAAAGGAACTCCTTTCTGGCACCTTCCCCGGTGGAGTTGTGCATGGGGTGTGTTTGGAACATTTTGTGACCAGCCGAGGCCAAAATTCAGCGCTTCCCCATCCTAGCCCAGAAAGCAGGTAGAACAACTTTTGTGGTGCCTTCCAGCTGCCTACCCTAGCAATGTAAAAAGTACCGAGAGAACTCCTTTATGGCACCTTCCCCGGTGGAGTTGTGCATGGGGTGTGTTTGGAACATTTTGTCACCAGCCGAGTCCAAAATTCAGCGCTTCCCCAACTGAGCCCAGAAAGCAGGTAGAACAACTTTTGTGAGGCATTTCAGCTGCCTACAGCGGTAGTCTAAAAACTAGCCACAGAACTCGTATCTGGACTCTTCGCCAGTGGAGTTGTGCATGGGGTGTGTTTGGAACATTTTGTCAGCAGCCGAGGCCAAAATTCAGCGCTTCCCCATCTCAGCCCAGAAAGCAGGTAGAACAAGTCTTGTGGTGCCTTTCAGCTGCCTACCCGAGCAATGTAAAAAGTACCAAGAGAACTCCTTTCTGGCACCTTCCCCGGTGGAGTCGTGCATGGGGTGTGTTTGGAACATTTTGTCACCAGCCGAGTCCAAAATTCAGCGCTTCCCCATCTCAGCCCAGAAAGCAGGTAGAACAAGTTTTGTGGTGCCTTTCAGCTGCTTACCGGGGTAATGTAAAAACTAGCCACAGAACTCCTTTCTGGCACCTTCGCCAGTGGAGTTGTGCATGGGGTGTGTTTGGAACATTTTGTGACCAGCCGAGTCCAAAATTCAGCGCTTCCCCATCTCAGCCCAGAAAGCAGGTAGAACAACTTCTGTGGTGCCTTTCAGCTGCCTACAGGGGTAATGTAAAAACTAGCAACAGATCTCGTATCTGGCCCCTTCCCCGGTGGAGTTGTGCATGGGGTGTGTTTGGAACATTTGTCACCAGCCGAGGCCAAAATTCAGCGCTTCCCCATCTCAGCCCAGAAAGCAGGTAGAACAAGTTTTGTGGTGCCTTTCAGCTGCCTAACGGGGTAATGTAAAAACTACCAAGAGAACTCCTTTCTGGCACCTTCACCGATGGAGTTGTGCATGGGGTGTGTTTGGAACATTTTGTCACCAGCCGAGTCCAAAATTCAGCCCTTCCCCATCTCAGCCCAGAAAGCAGGTAGAACAAGTTTTGTGGTGCCTTTCAGCTGCCTACTGGGGTAGTGTAAAAACTACCAATAGAACTCATTTCTGGCACCTTCCCCGGTGGAGTCGTGCATGGGGTGTGTTTGGAACATTTTGTCACCAGCCGAGTCCAAAATTCAGCGCTTCCCCATCTCAGCCCAGAAAGCAGGATGAACTACATCTGTGGTGCCTTTCAGCTGCCTACCGGGGTAATGTAAAAACTAGCAAAGGAACTCCTTTCTGGCACCTTCCCCGGTGGAGTTGTGCATGGGGTGTGTTTGGAACATTTTGTGACCAGCCGAGGCCAAAATTCAGCGCTTCCCCAACTGAGCCCAGAAAGCAGGTAGAACAACTTTTGTGAGGCATTTCAGCTGCCTACAGCGGTAGTCTAAAAACTAGCCACAGAACTCGTATCTGGCCCCTTCGCCAGTGGAGTTGTGCATGGGGTGTGTTTGGAACATTTTGTGACCAGCCGAGGCCAAAATTCAGCGCTTCCCCATCTCAGCCCAGAAAGCAGGATGAACAACTTTTGTGGTGCCTTCCAGCTGCCTACCCTAGCAATGTAAAAAGTACCGAGAGAACTCCTTTCTGGCCCCTTCGCCAGTGGAGTTGTGCATGGGGTGTGTTTGGAACATTTTGTCACCAGCCGAGTCCAAAATTTAGCGCTTCCCCAACTGAGCCCAGAAAGCAGGTAGAACAACTTTTGTGATGCATTTCAGCTGCCTACCGCGGTAGTCTAAAAACTAGCCACAGAACTCGTATCTGGCCCCTTCGCCAGTGGAGTTGTGCATGGGGTGTGTTTGGAACATTTTGTCACCAGCCGAGTCCAAAATTCAGCGCTTCCCCATCTCAGCCCAGAAAGCAGGTAAAACAACTTCTGTGGTGCCTTTCAGCTGCCTACAGGGGTAATGTAAAAACTAGCAACAGATCTCGTATCTGGCCCCTTCCCCGGTGGAGTTGTGCATGGGGTGTGTTTGGAACATTTGTCACCAGCCGAGGCCAAAATTCAGCGCTTCCCCATCTCAGCCCAGAAAGCAGGTAGAACAAGTTTTGTGGTGCCTTTCAGCTGCCTAACGGGGTAATGTAAAAACTACCAAGAGAACTCCTTTCTGGCACCTTCACCGATGGAGTTGTGCATGGGGTGTGTTTGGAACATTTTGTCACCAGCCGAGTCCAAAATTCAGCCCTTCCCCATCTCAGCCCAGAAAGCAGGTAGAACAAGTTTTGTGGTGCGTTTCAGCTGCCTACTGGGGTAGTGTAAAAACTACCAATAGAACTCGTTTCTGGCACATTCCCCGGTGGAGTTGTGCATGGGGTGTGTTTGGAACATTTTGTCACCAGCCGAGTCCAAAATTCAGCGCTTCCCCATCTCAGCCCAGAAAGCAGGTAGAATAAGTTTTGTGTTGCATTTCAGCTGCCTACCGCGGTAGTGTAAAAACTACCAACGGAACTCCTTTCTGGCACCTTCCCCGGAGGAGTCGTGCATGGGGTGTGTTTGGAACATTTTGTCACCAGCCGAGTCCAAAATTCAGCGCTTCCCCATCTCAGCCCAGAAAGCAGGATGAACTACATCTGTGGTGCCTTTCAGCTGCCTACCGGGGTAGTGTAAAAACTAGCAAAGGAACTCCTTTCTGGCACCTTCCCCGGTGGAGTTGTGCATGGGGTGTGTTTGGAACATTTTGTGACCAGCCGAGGCCAAAATTCAGCGCTTCCCCATCCTAGCCCAGAAAGCAGGTAGAACAACTTTTGTGGTGCCTTCCAGCTGCCTACCCTAGCAATGTAAAAAGTACCGAGAGAACTCCTTTATGGCACCTTCCCCGGAGGAGTTGTGCATGGGGTGTGTTTGGAACATTTTGTCACCAGCCGAGTCCAAAATTCAGCGCTTCCCCAACTGAGCCCAGAAAGCAGGTAGAACAACTTTTGTGAGGCATTTCAGCTGCCTACAGCGGTAGTCTAAAAACTAGCCACAGAACTCGTATCTGGCCCCTTCGCCAGTGGAGTTGTGCATGGGGTGTGTTTGGAACATTTTGTCACCAGCCGAGGCCAAAATTCAGCGCTTCCCCATCTCAGCCCAGAAAGCAGGTAGAACAAGTCTTGTGGTGCCTTTCAGCTGCCTACCCTAGCAATGTAAAAAGTACCAAGAGAACTCCTTTCTGGCACCTTCCCCGATGGAGTTGTGCATGGGGTGTGTTTGGAACATTTTGTCACCAGCCGAGTCCAAAATTCAGCGCTTCCCCATCTCAGCCCAGAAAGCAGGTAGAACAAGTTTTGTGGTGCGTTTCAGCTGCCTACCGGGGTAATGTAAAAACTAGCCACAGAACTCGTATCTGGCCCCTTCGCCA
This sequence comes from Falco peregrinus, assembly GCF_023634155.1. Taxonomy (NCBI): domain Eukaryota; kingdom Metazoa; phylum Chordata; class Aves; order Falconiformes; family Falconidae; genus Falco; species Falco peregrinus. The sequence continues at coordinate 56,253,622 of NC_073721.1, forward strand.
GTGGAGTTGTGCATGGGGTGTGTTTGGAACATTTTGTGACCAGCCGAGGCCAAAATTCAGCGCTTCCCCATCCTAGCCCAGAAAGCAGGTAGAACAACTTTTGTGGTGCCTTCCAGCTGCCTACCCTAGCAATGTAAAAAGTACCGAGAGAACTCCTTTCTGGCCCCTTCGCCAGTGGAGTTGTGCATGGGGTGTGTTTGGAACATTTTGTCACCAGCCGAGTCCAAAATTCAGCGCTTCCCCATCTCAGCCCAGAAAGCAGGTAAAACAACTTCTGTGGTGCCTTTCAGCTGCCTACAGGGGTAATGTAAAAACTAGCAACAGATCTCGTATCTGGCCCCTTCCCCGGTGGAGTTGTGCATGGGGTGTGTTTGGAACATTTGTCACCAGCCGAGGCCAAAATTCAGCGCTTCCCCATCTCAGCCCAGAAAGCAGGTAGAACAAGTTTTGTGGTGCCTTTCAGCTGCCTAACGGGGTAATGTAAAAACTACCAAGAGAACTCCTTTCTGGCACCTTCACCGATGGAGTTGTGCATGGGGTGTGTTTGGAACATTTTGTCACCAGCCGAGTCCAAAATTCAGCCCTTCCCCATCTCAGCCCAGAAAGCAGGTAGAACAAGTTTTGTGGTGCGTTTCAGCTGCCTACTGGGGTAGTGTAAAAACTACCAATAGAACTCGTTTCTGGCACATTCCCCGGTGGAGTTGTGCATGGGGTGTGTTTGGAACATTTTGTCACCAGCCGAGGCCAAAATTCAGCGCTTCCCCATCTCAGCCCAGAAAGCAGGATGAACAACTTTTGTGGTGCCTTCCAGCTGCCTACCCTAGCAATGTAAAAAGTACCGAGAGAACTCCTTTCTGGCCCCTTCGCCAGTGGAGTTGTGCATGGGGTGTGTTTGGAACATTTTGTCACCAGCCGAGTCCAAAATTTAGCGCTTCCCCAACTGAGCCCAGAAAGCAGGTAGAACAACTTTTGTCATGCATTTCAGCTGCCTACCGCGGTAGTCTAAAAACTAGCCACAGAACTCGTATCTGGCCCCTTCGCCAGTGGAGTTGTGCATGGGGTGTGTTTGGAACATTTTGTCACCAGCCGAGGGCAAAATTCAGCGCTTCCCCATCTCAGCCCAGAAAGCAGGTAGAACAAGTTTTGTGGTGCCTTTCAGCTGCCTACCGGGGTAATGTAAAAACTAGCAACAGAACTCCTTTCTGGCCCCTTCCCCGATGGAGTTGTGCATGGGGTGTGTTTGGAACATTTTGTGACCAGCCGAGGCCAAAATTCAGCGCTTCCCCATCCTAGCCCAGAAAGCAGGTAGAACAACTTTTGTGGTGCCTTCCAGCTGCCTACCCTAGCAATGTAAAAAGTACCGAGAGAACTCCTTTCTGGCCCCTTCGCCAGTGGAGTTGTGCATGGGGTGTGTTTGGAACATTTTGTCACCAGCCGAGGGCAAAATTCAGCGCTTCCCCATCTCAGCCCAGAAAGCAGGTAGAACAGGTTTTGTGGTGCCTTTCAGCTGCCTACTGGGGTAGTGTAAAAACTACCAATAGAACTCATTTCTGGCACCTTCCCCGGTGGAGTCGTGCATGGGGTGTGTTTGGAACATTTTGTCACCAGCCGAGTCCAAAATTCAGCGCTTCCCCATCTCAGCCCAGAAAGCAGGTAGAATAAGTTTTGTGTTGCATTTCAGCTGCCTACCGCGGTAGTGTAAAAACTACCAACGGAACTCCTTTCTGGCACCTTCCCCGGAGGAGTCGTGCATGGGGTGTGTTTGGAACATTTTGTCACCAGCCGAGTCCAAAATTCAGCGCTTCCCCATCTCAGCCCAGAAAGCAGGATGAACTACATCTGTGGTGCCTTTCAGCTGCCTACCGGGGTAGTGTAAAAACTAGCAAAGGAACTCCTTTCTGGCACCTTCCCCGGTGGAGTTGTGCATGGGGTGTGTTTGGAACATTTTGTGACCAGCCGAGGCCAAAATTCAGCGCTTCCCCATCCTAGCCCAGAAAGCAGGTAGAACAACTTTTGTGGTGCCTTCCAGCTGCCTACCCTAGCAATGTAAAAAGTACCGAGAGAACTCCTTTCTGGCCCCTTCGCCAGTGGAGTTGTGCATGGGGTGTGTTTGGAACATTTTGTCACCAGCCGAGGGCAAAATTCAGCGCTTCCCCATCTCAGCCCAGAAAGCAGGTAGAACAAGTTTTGTGGTGCCTTTCAGCTGCCTACTGGGGTAGTGTAAAAACTACCAATAGAACTCATTTCTGGCACCTTCCCCGGTGGAGTCGTGCATGGGGTGTGTTTGGAACATTTTGTCACCAGCCGAGTCCAAAATTCAGCGCTTCCCCATCTCAGCCCAGAAAGCAGGTAGAATAAGTTTTGTGTTGCATTTCAGCTGCCTACCGCGGTAGTGTAAAAACTACCAACGGAACTCCTTTCTGGCACCTTCCCCGGAGGAGTCGTGCATGGGGTGTGTTTGGAACATTTTGTCACCAGCCGAGTCCAAAATTCAGCGCTTCCCCATCTCAGCCCAGAAAGCAGGATGAACTACATCTGTGGTGCCTTTCAGCTGCCTACCGGGGTAGTGTAAAAACTAGCAAAGGAACTCCTTTCTGGCACCTTCCCCGGTGGAGTTGTGCATGGGGTGTGTTTGGAACATTTTGTGACCAGCCGAGGCCAAAATTCAGCGCTTCCCCATCCTAGCCCAGAAAGCAGGTAGAACAACTTTTGTGGTGCCTTCCAGCTGCCTACCCTAGCAATGTAAAAAGTACCGAGAGAACTCCTTTATGGCACCTTCCCCGGAGGAGTTGTGCATGGGGTGTGTTTGGAACATTTTGTCACCAGCCGAGTCCAAAATTCAGCGCTTCCCCAACTGAGCCCAGAAAGCAGGTAGAACAACTTTTGTGAGGCATTTCAGCTGCCTACAGCGGTAGTCTAAAAACTAGCCACAGAACTCGTATCTGGCCCCTTCGCCAGTGGAGTTGTGCATAGGGTGTGTTTGGAACATTTTGTCACCAGCCGAGGCCAAAATTCAGCGCTTCCCCATCTCAGCCCAGAAAGCAGGTAGAACAAGTCTTGTGGTGCCTTTCAGCTGCCTACCCTAGCAATGTAAAAAGTACCAAGAGAACTCCTTTCTGGCACCTTCCCCGATGGAGTTGTGCATGGGGTGTGTTTGGAACATTTTGTCACCAGCCAAGTCCAAAATTCAGCGCTTCCCCATTTCAGCCCAGAAAGCAGGTAGAACAAGTTTTGTGGTGCGTTTCAGCTGCCTACCGGGGTAATGTAAAAACTAGCCACAGAACTCGTATCTGGCCCCTTCGCCAGTGGAGTTGTGCATGGGGTGTGTTTGGAACATTTTGTGACCAGCCGAGGCCAAAATTCAGCGCTTCCCCATCCTAGCCCAGAAAGCAGGTAGAACAACTTTTGTGGTGCCTTCCAGCTGCCTACCCTAGCAATGTAAAAAGTACCGAGAGAACTCCTTTCTGGCCCCTTCGCCAGTGGAGTTGTGCATGGGGTGTGTTTGGAACATTTTGTCACCAGCCGAGTCCAAAATTCAGCGCTTCCCCATCTCAGCCCAGAAAGCAGGTAAAACAACTTCTGTGGTGCCTTTCAGCTGCCTACAGGGGTAATGTAAAAACTAGCAACAGATCTCGTATCTGGCCCCTTCCCCGGTGGAGTTGTGCATGGGGTGTGTTTGGAACATTTGTCACCAGCCGAGGCCAAAATTCAGCGCTTCCCCATCTCAGCCCAGAAAGCAGGTAGAACAAGTTTTGTGGTGCCTTTCAGCTGCCTAACGGGGTAATGTAAAAACTACCAAGAGAACTCCTTTCTGGCACCTTCACCGATGGAGTTGTGCATGGGGTGTGTTTGGAACATTTTGTCACCAGCCGAGTCCAAAATTCAGCCCTTCCCCATCTCAGCCCAGAAAGCAGGTAGAACAAGTTTTGTGGTGCGTTTCAGCTGCCTACTGGGGTAGTGTAAAAACTACCAATAGAACTCGTTTCTGGCACATTCCCCGGTGGAGTTGTGCATGGGGTGTGTTTGGAACATTTTGTCACCAGCCGAGGCCAAAATTCAGCGCTTCCCCATCTCAGCCCAGAAAGCAGGATGAACAACTTTTGTGGTGCCTTCCAGCTGCCTACCCTAGCAATGTAAAAAGTACCGAGAGAACTCCTTTCTGGCCCCTTCGCCAGTGGAGTTGTGCATGGGGTGTGTTTGGAACATTTTGTCACCAGCCGAGTCCAAAATTTAGCGCTTCCCCAACTGAGCCCAGAAAGCAGGTAGAACAACTTTTGTCATGCATTTCAGCTGCCTACCGCGGTAGTCTAAAAACTAGCCACAGAACTCGTATCTGGCCCCTTCGCCAGTGGAGTTGTGCATGGGGTGTGTTTGGAACATTTTGTCACCAGCCGAGGGCAAAATTCAGCGCTTCCCCATCTCAGCCCAGAAAGCAGGTAGAACAAGTTTTGTGGTGCCTTTCAGCTGCCTACCGGGGTAATGTAAAAACTAGCAACAGAACTCCTTTCTGGCCCCTTCCCCGATGGAGTTGTGCATGGGGTGTGTTTGGAACATTTTGTCACCAGCCGAGGCCAAAATTCAGCGCTTCCCCATCTCAGCCCAGAAAGCAGGTAGAACAAGTTTTGTGGTGCGTTTCAGCTGCCTACCGGGGTAATGTAAAAACTAGCCACAGAACTCGTATCTGGCCCCTTCGCCAGTGGAGTTGTGCATGGGGTGTGTTTGGAACATTTTGTGACCAGCCGAGGCCAAAATTCAGCGCTTCCCCATCCTAGCCCAGAAAGCAGGTAGAACAACTTTTGTGGTGCCTTCCAGCTGCCTACCCTAGCAATGTAAAAAGTACCGAGAGAACTCCTTTCTGGCCCCTTCGCCAGTGGAGTTGTGCATGGGGTGTGTTTGGAACATTTTGTCACCAGCCGAGGGCAAAATTCAGCGCTTCCCCATCTCAGCCCAGAAAGCAGGTAGAACAAGTTTTGTGGTGCCTTTCAGCTGCCTACTGGGGTAGTGTAAAAACTACCAATAGAACTCATTTCTGGCACCTTCCCCGGTGGAGTCGTGCATGGGGTGTGTTTGGAACATTTTGTCACCAGCCGAGGCCAAAATTCAGCGCTTCCCCATCTCAGCCCAGAAAGCAGGATGAACTACATCTGTGGTGCCTTTCAGCTGCCTACCGGGGTAATGTAAAAACTAGCAAAGGAACTCCTTTCTGGCACCTTCCCCGGTGGAGTTGTGCATGGGGTGTGTTTGGAACATTTTGTGACCAGCCGAGGCCAAAATTCAGCGCTTCCCCATCCTAGCCCAGAAAGCAGGTAGAACAACTTTTGTGGTGCCTTCCAGCTGCCTACCCTAGCAATGTAAAAAGTACCGAGAGAACTCCTTTATGGCACCTTCCCCGGTGGAGTTGTGCATGGGGTGTGTTTGGAACATTTTGTCACCAGCCGAGTCCAAAATTCAGCGCTTCCCCAACTGAGCCCAGAAAGCAGGTAGAACAACTTTTGTGAGGCATTTCAGCTGCCTACAGCGGTAGTCTAAAAACTAGCCACAGAACTCGTATCTGGACTCTTCGCCAGTGGAGTTGTGCATGGGGTGTGTTTGGAACATTTTGTCAGCAGCCGAGGCCAAAATTCAGCGCTTCCCCATCTCAGCCCAGAAAGCAGGTAGAACAAGTCTTGTGGTGCCTTTCAGCTGCCTACCCGAGCAATGTAAAAAGTACCAAGAGAACTCCTTTCTGGCACCTTCCCCGGTGGAGTCGTGCATGGGGTGTGTTTGGAACATTTTGTCACCAGCCGAGTCCAAAATTCAGCCCTTCCCCATCTCAGCCCAGAAAGCAGGTAGAACAAGTTTTGTGGTGCGTTTCAGCTGCCTACTGGGGTAGTGTAAAAACTACCAAGAGAACTCCTTTCTGGCACCTTCACCGATGGAGTTGTGCATGGGGTGTGTTTGGAACATTTTGTCACCAGCCGAGTCCAAAATTCAGCCCTTCCCCATCTCAGCCCAGAAAGCAGGTAGAACAAGTTTTGTGGTGCGTTTCAGCTGCCTACTGGGGTAGTGTAAAAACTACCAATAGAACTCGTTTCTGGCACATTCCCCGGTGGAGTTGTGCATGGGGTGTGTTTGGAACATTTTGTCACCAGCCGAGGCCAAAATTCAGCGCTTCCCCATCTCAGCCCAGAAAGCAGGATGAACAACTTTTGTGGTGCCTTCCAGCTGCCTACCCTAGCAATGTAAAAAGTACCGAGAGAACTCCTTTCTGGCCCCTTCGCCAGTGAGTTGTGCATGGGGTGTGTTTGGAACATTTTGTCACCAGCCGAGTCCAAAATTTAGCGCTTCCCCAACTGAGCCCAGAAAGCAGGTAGAACAACTTTTGTCATGCATTTCAGCTGCCTACCGCGGTAGTCTAAAAACTAGCCACAGAACTCGTATCTGGCCCCTTCGCCAGTGGAGTTGTGCATGGGGTGTGTTTGGAACATTTTGTCACCAGCCAAGGGCAAAATTCAGCGCTTCCCCATCTCAGCCCAGAAAGCAGGTAGAACAAGTTTTGTGGTGCCTTTCACCTGCCTACCGGGGTAATGTAAAAACTAGCAACAGAACTCCTTTCTGGCACCTTCCCCGATGGAGTTGTGCATGGGGTGTGTTTGGAACATTTTGTCACCAGCCGAGGCCAAAATTCAGCGCTTCCCCATCTCAGCCCAGAAAGCAGGTAGAACAAGTTTTGTGGTGCGTTTCAGCTGCCTACCGGGGTAATGTAAAAACTAGCCACAGAACTCGTATCTGGCCCCTTCGCCAGTGGAGTTGTGCATGGGGTGTGTTTGGAACATTTTGTGACCAGCCGAGGCCAAAATTCAGCGCTTCCCCATCCTAGCCCAGAAAGCAGGTAGAACAACTTTTGTGGTGCCTTCCAGCTGCCTACCCTAGCAATGTAAAAAGTACCGAGAGAACTCCTTTCTGGCCCCTTCGCCAGTGGAGTTGTGCATGGGGTGTGTTTGGAACATTTTGTCACCAGCCGAGGGCAAAATTCAGCGCTTCCCCATCTCAGCCCAGAAAGCAGGTAGAACAAGTTTTGTGGTGCCTTTCAGCTGCCTACTGGGGTAGTGTAAAAACTACCAATAGAACTCATTTCTGGCACCTTCCCCGGTGGAGTCGTGCATGGGGTGTGTTTGGAACATTTTGTCACCAGCCGAGGCCAAAATTCAGCGCTTCCCCATCTCAGCCCAGAAAGCAGGATGAACTACATCTGTGGTGCCTTTCAGCTGCCTACCGGGGTAGTGTAAAAACTAGCAAAGGAACTCCTTTCTGGCACCTTCCCCGGTGGAGTTGTGCATGGGGTGTGTTTGGAACATTTTGTGACCAGCCGAGGCCAAAATTCAGCGCTTCCCCATCCTAGCCCAGAAAGCAGGTAGAACAACTTTTGTGGTGCCTTCCAGCTGCCTACCCTAGCAATGTAAAAAGTACCGAGAGAACTCCTTTATGGCACCTTCCCCGGTGGAGTTGTGCATGGGGTGTGTTTGGAACATTTTGTCACCAGCCGAGTCCAAAATTCAGCGCTTCCCCAACTGAGCCCAGAAAGCAGGTAGAACAACTTTTGTGAGGCATTTCAGCTGCCTACAGCGGTAGTCTAAAAACTAGCCACAGAACTCGTATCTGGACTCTTCGCCAGTGGAGTTGTGCATGGGGTGTGTTTGGAACATTTTGTCAGCAGCCGAGGCCAAAATTCAGCGCTTCCCCATCTCAGCCCAGAAAGCAGGTAGAACAAGTCTTGTGGTGCCTTTCAGCTGCCTACCCGAGCAATGTAAAAAGTACCAAGAGAACTCCTTTCTGGCACCTTCCCCGGTGGAGTCGTGCATGGGGTGTGTTTGGAACATTTTGTCACCAGCCGAGTCCAAAATTCAGCGCTTCCCCATCTCAGCCCAGAAAGCAGGTAGAACAAGTTTTGTGGTGCCTTTCAGCTGCTTACCGGGGTAATGTAAAAACTAGCCACAGAACTCCTTTCTGGCACCTTCGCCAGTGGAGTTGTGCATGGGGTGTGTTTGGAACATTTTGTGACCAGCCGAGGCCAAAATTCAGCGCTTCCCCATCTCAGCCCAGAAAGCAGGTAAAACAACTTCTGTGGTGCCTTTCAGCTGCCTACAGGGGTAATGTAAAAACTAGCAACAGATCTCGTATCTGGCCCCTTCCCCGGTGGAGTTGTGCATGGGGTGTGTTTGGAACATTTGTCACCAGCCGAGGCCAAAATTCAGCGCTTCCCCATCTCAGCCCAGAAAGCAGGTAGAACAAGTTTTGTGGTGCCTTTCAGCTGCCTAACGGGGTAATGTAAAAACTACCAAGAGAACTCCTTTCTGGCACCTTCACCGATGGAGTTGTGCATGGGGTGTGTTTGGAACATTTTGTCACCAGCCGAGTCCAAAATTCAGCCCTTCCCCATCTCAGCCCAGAAAGCAGGTAGAACAAGTTTTGTGGTGCCTTTCAGCTGCCTACTGGGGTAGTGTAAAAACTACCAATAGAACTCATTTCTGGCACCTTCCCCGGTGGAGTCGTGCATGGGGTGTGTTTGGAACATTTTGTCACCAGCCGAGTCCAAAATTCAGCGCTTCCCCATCTCAGCCCAGAAAGCAGGATGAACTACATCTGTGGTGCCTTTCAGCTGCCTACCGGGGTAGTGTAAAAACTAGCAAAGGAACTCCTTTCTGGCACCTTCCCCGGTGGAGTTGTGCATGGGGTGTGTTTGGAACATTTTGTGACCAGCCGAGGCCAAAATTCAGCGCTTCCCCAACTGAGCCCAGAAAGCAGGTAGAACAACTTTTGTGAGGCATTTCAGCTGCCTACAGCGGTAGTCTAAAAACTAGCCACAGAACTCGTATCTGGCCCCTTCGCCAGTGGAGTTGTGCATGGGGTGTGTTTGGAACATTTTGTCAGCAGCCGAGGCCAAAATTCAGCGCTTCCCCATCTCAGCCCAGAAAGCAGGTAGAACAAGTCTTGTGGTGCCTTTCAGCTGCCTACCCGAGCAATGTAAAAAGTACCAAGAGAACTCCTTTCTGGCACCTTCCCCGGTGGAGTTGTGCATGGGGTGTGTTTGGAACATTTTGTCACCAGCCGAGTCCAAAATTCAGCCCTTCCCAATCTCAGCCCAGAAAGCAGGTAGAACAAGTTTTGTGGTGCGTTTCAGCTGCCTACTGGGGTAGTGTAAAAACTACCAATAGAACTCGTTTCTGGCACATTCCCCGGTGGAGTTGTGCATGGGGTGTGTTTGGAACATTTTGTCACCAGCCGAGTCCAAAATTCAGCGCTTCCCCATCTCAGCCCAGAAAGCAGGTAGAATAAGTTTTGTGTTGCATTTCAGCTGCCTACCGCGGTAGTGTAAAAACTACCAACGGAACTCCTTTCTGGCACCTTCCCCGGAGGAGTCGTGCATGGGGTGTGTTTGGAACATTTTGTCACCAGCCGAGTCCAAAATTCAGCGCTTCCCCATCTCAGCCCAGAAAGCAGGATGAACTACATCTGTGGTGCCTTTCAGCTGCCTACCGGGGTAGTGTAAAAACTAGCAAAGGAACTCCTTTCTGGCACCTTCCCCGGTGGAGTTGTGCATGGGGTGTGTTTGGAACATTTTGTGACCAGCCGAGGCCAAAATTCAGCGCTTCCCCATCCTAGCCCAGAAAGCAGGTAGAACAACTTTTGTGGTGCCTTCCAGCTGCCTACCCTAGCAATGTAAAAAGTACCGAGAGAACTCCTTTATGGCACCTTCCCCGGAGGAGTTGTGCATGGGGTGTGTTTGGAACATTTTGTCACCAGCCGAGTCCAAAATTCAGCGCTTCCCCAACTGAGCCCAGAAAGCAGGTAGAACAACTTTTGTGAGGCATTTCAGCTGCCTACAGCGGTAGTCTAAAAACTAGCCACAGAACTCGTATCTGGCCCCTTCGCCAGTGGAGTTGTGCATGGGGTGTGTTTGGAACATTTTGTCACCAGCCGAGGCCAAAATTCAGCGCTTCCCCATCTCAGCCCAGAAAGCAGGTAGAACAAGTCTTGTGGTGCCTTTCAGCTGCCTACCCTAGCAATGTAAAAAGTACCAAGAGAACTCCTTTCTGGCACCTTCCCCGATGGAGTTGTGCATGGGGTGTGTTTGGAACATTTTGTCACCAGCCGAGTCCAAAATTCAGCGCTTCCCCATCTCAGCCCAGAAAGCAGGTAGAACAAGTTTTGTGGTGCGTTTCAGCTGCCTACCGGGGGTAATGTAAAAACTAGCCACAGAACTCGTATCTGGCCCCTTCGCCAGTGGAGTTGTGCATGGGGTGTGTTTGGAACATTTTGTGACCAGCCGAGGCCAAAATTCAGCGCTTCCCCATCCTAGCCCAGAAAGCAGGTAGAACAACATTTGTGGTGCCTTCCAGCTGCCTACCCTAGCAATGTAAAAAGTACCGAGAGAACTCCTTTCTGGCCCCTTCGCCAGTGGAGTTGTGCATGGGGTGTGTTTGGAACATTTTGTCACCAGCCGAGTCCAAAATTCAGCGCTTCCCCATCTCAGCCCAGAAAGCAGGTAGAACAAGTTTTGTGGTGCCTTTCAGCTGCCTAACGGGGTAATGTAAAAACTACCAAGAGAACTCCTTTCTGGCACCTTCACCGATGGAGTTGTGCATGGGGTGTGTTTGGAACATTTTGTCACCAGCCGAGTCCAAAATTCAGCCCTTCCCCATCTCAGCCCAGAAAGCAGGTAGAACAAGTTTTGTGGTGCGTTTCAGCTGCCTACTGGGGTAGTGTAAAAACTACCAATAGAACTCGTTTCTGGCCCCTTCGCCAGTGGAGTTGTGCATGGGGTGTGTTTGGAACATTTTGTCACCAGCCGAGTCCAAAATTCAGCGCTTCCCCATCTCAGCCCAGAAAGCAGGTAGAATAAGTTTTGTGTTGCATTTCAGCTGCCTACCGCGGTAGTGTAAAAACTACCAACGGAACTCCTTTCTGGCACCTTCCCCGGAGGAGTTGTGCATGGGGTGTGTTTGGAACATTTTGTCACCAGCCGAGGCCAAACTTCAGCGCTTCCCCATCTCAGCCCAGAAAGCAGGATGAACTACATCTGTGGTCCCTTTCACCTGCCTACCGGGGTAGTGTAAAAACTACCAACGGATCTTCTTTCTGGCAGCTTCCCCGGAGGAGTTGTGCATGGGGTGTGTTTGGAACATTTTGTCACCAGCCGAGTCCAAAATTCAGCGCTTCCCCATCTCAGCCCAGAAAGCAGGTAGAACAAGTCTTGTGGTGCCTTTCAGCTGCCTACCCGAGCAATCTAAAAAGTACCAAGAGAACTCCTTTCTGGGACCTTCCCCGGTGGAGTTGTGCATGGGGTGTGTTTGGAACATTTTGTCACCAGCCGGGGCCAAAATTCAGCGCTTCCCCAACCGAGCCCAGAAAGCAGGTAGAACAACTTTTGTGGTGCCTTCCAGCTGCCTACCCTAGCAATGTAAAAAGTACCGAGAGAACTCCTTTCTGGCCCCTTCCCCGGAGGAGTTGTGCATGGGGTGTGTTTGGAACATTTTGTCACCAGCCGAGTCCAAAATTTAGCGCTTCCCCAACTGAGCCCAGAAAGCAGGTAGAACAACTTTTGTGATGCATTTCAGCTGCCTACCGCGGTAGTCTAAAAACTAGCCACAGAACTCGTATCTGGCCCCTTCGCCAGTGGAGGTGTGCATGGGGTGTGTTTGGAACATTTTGTCACCAGCAGAGGGCAAAATTCAGCGCTTCCCCATCTCAGCCCAGAAAGCAGGTAGAACAAGTTTTGTGGTGCCTTTCAGCTGCCTACCGGGGTAATGTAAAAACTAGCAACAGAACTCCTTTCTGGCACCTTCCCCGATGGAGTTGTGCATGGGGTGTGTTTGGAACATTTTGTCACCAGCCGAGGCCAAAATTCAGCGCTTCCCCATCTCAGCCCAGAAAGCAGGTAGAACAAGTTTTGTGGTGCGTTTCAGCTGCCTACCGGGGTAATGTAAAAACTAGCCACAGAACTCGTATCTGGCCCCTTCGCCAGTGGAGTTGTGCATGGGGTGTGTTTGGAACATTTTGTGACCAGCCGAGGCCAAAATTCAGCGCTTCCCCATCCTAGCCCAGAAAGCAGGTAGAACAACTTTTGTGGTGCCTTCCAGCTGCCTACCCTAGCAATGTAAAAAGTACCGAGAGAACTCCTTTCTGGCCCCTTCGCCAGTGGAGTTGTGCATGGGGTGTGTTTGGAACATTTTGTCACCAGCCGAGTCCAAAATTCAGCGCTTCCCCAACTGAGCCCAGAAAGCAGGTAGAACAACTTTTGTGATGCATTTCAGCTGCCTACCGCGGTAGTCTAAAAACTAGCCACAGAACTCGTATCTGGCCCCTTCGCCAGTGGAGTTGTGCATGGGGTGTGTTTGGAACATTTTGTCACCAGCCGAGTCCAAAATTCAGCGCTTCCCCATCTCAGCCCAGAAAGCAGGTAAAACAACTTCTGTGGTGCCTTTCAGCTGCCTACAGGGGTAATGTAAAAACTAGCAACAGATCTCGTATCTGGCCCCTTCCCCGGTGGAGTTGTGCATGGGGTGTGTTTGGAACATTTGTCACCAGCCGAGGCCAAAATTCAGCGCTTCCCCATCTCAGCCCAGAAAGCAGGTAGAACAAGTTTTGTGGTGCCTTTCAGCTGCCTAACGGGGTAATGTAAAAACTACCAAGAGAACTCCTTTCTGGCACCTTCACCGATGAAGTTGTGCATGGGGTGTGTTTGGAACATTTTGTCACCAGCCGAGTCCAAAATTCAGCCCTTCCCCATCTCAGCCCAGAAAGCAGGTAGAACAAGTTTTGTGGTGCGTTTCAGCTGCCTACAGGGGTAGTGTAAAAACTACCAATAGAACTCGTTTCTGGCAGCTTCCCCGGTGGAGTTGTGCATGGGGTGTGTTAGGAACGTTTTGTCACCAGCCGAGGCCAAAATTCAGCGCTTCCCGATCTCAGCCCAGAAAGCAGGTAGAACAAGTCTTGTGGTGCCTTTCAGCTGCCTACTGGGGTAGTGTAAAAACTTCCAACGGAACTCCTTTCTGGCACCTTCCACGGTGGAGTTGTGCATGGGGTGTGTTTGGAACATTTTGTCACCAGCCGAGTCCAAAATTCAGCGCTTCCCCATCTCAGCCCAGAAAGCAGGTAGAACAAGTTTTGTGGTGCGTTTCAGCTGCCTACTGTGGTAGTGTAAAAACTACCAGTAGAACTCGTTTCTGGCAGCTTCCCCGGTGGAGTTGTGCATGGGGTGTGTTTGGAACATTTTGTCACCAGCCGAGTCCAAAATTCAGCGCTTCCCCATCTCAGCCCAGAAAGCAGGTAGAATAAGTTTTGTGTTGCATTTCAGCTGCCTACCGCGGTAGTGTAAAAACTACCAACGGAACTCCTTTCTGGCACCTTCCCCGGAGGAGTTGTGCATGGGGTGTGTTTGGAACATTTTTTCACCAGCCGAGGCCAAACTTCAGCGCTTCCCCATCTCAGCCCAGAAAGCAGGATGAACTACATCTGTGGTCCCTTTCACCTGCCTACCGGGGTAGTGTAAAAACTACCAACGGATCTTCTTTCTGGCAGCTTCCCCGGAGGAGTTGTGCATGGGGTGTGTTTGGAACATTTTGTCACCAGCCGAGTCCAAAATTCAGCGCTTCCCCATCTCAGCCCAGAAAGCAGGTAGAACAAGTCTTGTGGTGCCTTTCAGCTGCCTACCCGAGCAATCTAAAAAGTACCAAGAGAACTCCTTTCTGGCACCTTCCCCGGTGGAGTTGTGCATGGGGTGTGTTTGGAACATTTTGTCACCAGCCGAGGCCAAAATTCAGCGCTTCCCCAACTGAGCCCAGAAAGCAGGTAGAACAACTTTTGTGGTGCCTTCCAGCTGCCTACCCTAGCAATGTAAAAAGTACCGAGAGAACTCCTTTCTGGCCCCTTCCCCGGAGGAGTTGTGCATGGGGTGTGTTTGGAACATTTTGTCACCAGCCGAGTCCAAAATTTAGCGCTTCCCCAACTGAGCCCAGAAAGCAGGTAGAACAACTTTTGTGATGCATTTCAGCTGCCTACCGCGGTAGTCTAAAAACTAGCCACAGAACTCGTATCTGGCCCCTTCGCCAGTGGAGTTGTGCATGGGGTGTGTTTGGAACATTTTGTCACCAGCAGAGGGCAAAATTCAGCGCTTCCCCATCTCAGCCCAGAAAGCAGGTAGAACAAGTTTTGTGGTGCCTTTCAGCTGCCTACCGGGGTAATGTAAAAACTAGCAACAGAACTCCTTTCTGGCACCTTCCCCGATGGAGTTGTGCATGGGGTGTGTTTGGAACATTTTGTCACCAGCCGAGTCCAAAATTCAGCCCTTCCCCATCTCAGCCCAGAAAGCAGGTAGAACAAGTTTTGTGGTGCCTTTCAGCTGCCTACTGGGGTAGTGTAAAAACTACCAATAGAACTCATTTCTGGCACCTTCCCCGGTGGAGTCGTGCATGGGGTGTGTTTGGAACATTTTGTCACCAGCCGAGTCCAAAATTCAGCGCTTCCCCATCTCAGCCCAGAAAGCAGGATGAACTACATCTGTGGTGCCTTTCAGCTGCCTACCGGGGTAGTGTAAAAACTAGCAAAGGAACTCCTTTCTGGCACCTTCCCCGGAGGAGTTGTGCATGGGGTGTGTTTGGAACATTTTGTGACCAGCCGAGGCCAAAATTCAGCGCTTCCCCAACTGAGCCCAGAAAGCAGGTAGAACAACTTTTGTGAGGCATTTCAGCTGCCTACAGCGGTAGTCTAAAAACTAGCCACAGAACTCGTATCTGGCCCCTTCGCCAGTGGAGTTGTGCATGGGGTGTGTTTGGAACATTTTGTGACCAGCCGAGGCCAAAATTCAGCGCTTCCCCATCCTAGCCCAGAAAGCAGGTAGAACAACTTTTGTGGTGCCTTCCAGCTGCCTACCCTAGCAATGTAAAAAGTACCGAGAGAACTCCTTTCTGGCCCCTTCGCCAGTGGAGTTGTGCATGGGGTGTGTTTGGAACATTTTGTCACCAGCCGAGTCCAAAATTCAGCGCTTCCCCAACTGAGCCCAGAAAGCAGGTAGAACAACTTTTGTGATGCATTTCAGCTGCCTACCGCGGTAGTCTAAAAACTAGCCACAGAACTCGTATCTGGCCCCTTCGCCAGTGGAGTTGTGCATGGGGTGTGTTTGGAACATTTTGTCACCAGCCGAGTCCAAAATTCAGCGCTTCCCCATCTCAGCCCAGAAAGCAGGTAAAACAACTTCTGTGGTGCCTTTCAGCTGCCTACAGGGGTAATGTAAAAACTAGCAACAGATCTCGTATCTGGCCCCTTCCCCGGTGGAGTTGTGCATGGGGTGTGTTTGGAACATTTGTCACCAGCCGAGGCCAAAATTCAGCGCTTCCCCATCTCAGCCCAGAAAGCAGGTAGAACAAGTTTTGTGGTGCCTTTCAGCTGCCTAACGGGGTAATGTAAAAACTACCAAGAGAACTCCTTTCTGGCACCTTCACCGATGGAGTTGTGCATGGGGTGTGTTTGGAACATTTTGTCACCAGCCGAGTCCAAAATTCAGCCCTTCCCCATCTCAGCCCAGAAAGCAGGTAGAACAAGTTTTGTGGTGCGTTTCAGCTGCCTACTGGGGTAGTGTAAAAACTACCAATAGAACTCGTTTCTGGCACATTCCCCGGTGGAGTTGTGCATGGGGTGTGTTTGGAACATTTTGTGACCAGCCGAGGCCAAAATTCAGCGCTTCCCCATCTCAGCCCAGAAAGCAGGATGAACAACTTTTGTGGTGCCTTCCAGCTGCCTACCCTAGCAATGTAAAAAGTACCGAGAGAACTCCTTTCTGGCCCCTTCGCCAGTGGAGTTGTGCATGGGGTGTGTTTGGAACATTTTGTCACCAGCCGAGTCCAAAATTTAGCGCTTCCCCAACTGAGCCCAGAAAGCAGGTAGAACAACTTTTGTCATGCATTTCAGCTGCCTACCGCGGTAGTCTAAAAACTAGCCACAGAACTCGTATCTGGCCCCTTCGCCAGTGGAGTTGTGCATGGGGTGTGTTTGGAACATTTTGTCACCAGCCGAGGGCAAAATTCAGCGCTTCCCCATCTCAGCCCAGAAAGCAGGTAGAACAAGTTTTGTGGTGCCTTTCAGCTGCCTACCGGGGTAATGTAAAAACTAGCAACAGAACTCCTTTCTGGCCCCTTCCCCGATGGAGTTGTGCATGGGGTGTGTTTGGAACATTTTGTCACCAGCCGAGGCCAAAATTCAGCGCTTCCCCATCTCAGCCCAGAAAGCAGGTAGAACAAGTTTTGTGGTGCGTTTCAGCTGCCTACCGGGGTAATGTAAAAACTAGCCACAGAACTCGTATCTGGCCCCTTCGCCAGTGGAGTTGTGCATGGGGTGTGTTTGGAACATTTTGTGACCAGCCGAGGCCAAAATTCAGCGCTTCCCCATCCTAGCCCAGAAAGCAGGTAGAACAACTTTTGTGGTGCCTTCCAGCTGCCTACCCTAGCAATGTAAAAAGTACCGAGAGAACTCCTTTCTGGCCCCTTCGCCAGTGGAGTTGTGCATGGGGTGTGTTTGGAACATTTTGTCACCAGCCGAGTCCAAAATTCAGCGCTTCCCCATCTCAGCCCAGAAAGCAGGTAGAACAAGTTTTGTGGTGCCTTTCAGCTGCCTACTGGGGTAGTGTAAAAACTACCAATAGAACTCATTTCTGGCACCTTCCCCGGTGGAGTCGTGCATGGGGTGTGTTTGGAACATTTTGTCACCAGCCGAGTCCAAAATTCAGCGCTTCCCCATCTCAGCCCAGAAAGCAGGTAGAATAAGTTTTGTGTTGCATTTCAGCTGCCTACCGCGGTAGTGTAAAAACTACCAACGGAACTCCTTTCTGGCACCTTCCCCGGAGGAGTCGTGCATGGGGTGTGTTTGGAACATTTTGTCACCAGCCGAGTCCAAAATTCAGCGCTTCCCCATCTCAGCCCAGAAAGCAGGATGAACAACTTTTGTGGTGCCTTCCAGCTGCCTACCCTAGCAATGTAAAAAGTACCGAGAGAACTCCTTTCTGGCCCCTTCGCCAGTGGAGTTGTGCATGGGGTGTGTTTGGAACATTTTGTCACCAGCAGAGGGCAAAATTTAGCGCTTCCCCAACTGAGCCCAGAAAGCAGGTAGAACAACTTTTGTCATGCATTTCAGCTGCCTACCGCGGTAGTCTAAAAACTAGCCACAGAACTCGTATCTGGCCCCTTCGCCAGTGGAGTTGTGCATGGGGTGTGTTTGGAACATTTTGTCACCAGCCGAGGGCAAAATTCAGCGCTTCCCCATCTCAGCCCAGAAAGCAGGTAGAACAAGTTTTGTGGTGCCTTTCAGCTGCCTACCGGGGTAATGTAAAAACTAGCAACAGAACTCCTTTCTGGCCCCTTCCCCGATGGAGTTGTGCATGGGGTGTGTTTGGAACATTTTGTCACCAGCCGAGGCCAAAATTCAGCGCTTCCCCATCTCAGCCCAGAAAGCAGGTAGAACAAGTTTTGTGGTGCGTTTCAGCTGCCTACCGGGGTAATGTAAAAACTAGCCACAGAACTCGTATCTGGCCCCTTCGCCAGTGGAGTTGTGCATGGGGTGTGTTTGGAACATTTTGTGACCAGCCGAGGCCAAAATTCAGCGCTTCCCCATCCTAGCCCAGAAAGCAGGTAGAACAACTTTTGTGGTGCCTTCCAGCTGCCTACCCTAGCAATGTAAAAAGTACCGAGAGAACTCCTTTCTGGCCCCTTCGCCAGTGGAGTTGTGCATGGGGTGTGTTTGGAACATTTTGTCACCAGCCGAGTCCAAAATTCAGCGCTTCCCCATCTCAGCCCAGAAAGCAGGTAGAACAAGTTTTGTGGTGCCTTTCAGCTGCCTACTGGGGTAGTGTAAAAACTACCAATAGAACTCATTTCTGGCACCTTCCCCGGTGGAGTCGTGCATGGGGTGTGTTTGGAACATTTTGTCACCAGCCGAGTCCAAAATTCAGCGCTTCCCCATCTCAGCCCAGAAAGCAGGTAGAATAAGTTTTGTGTTGCATTTCAGCTGCCTACCGCGGTAGTGTAAAAACTACCAACGGAACTCCTTTCTGGCACCTTCCCCGGAGGAGTCGTGCATGGGGTGTGTTTGGAACATTTTGTCACCAGCCGAGTCCAAAATTCAGCGCTTCCCCATCTCAGCCCAGAAAGCAGGATGAACTACATCTGTGGTGCCTTTCAGCTGCCTACCGGGGTAGTGTAAAAACTAGCAAAGGAACTCCTTTCTGGCACCTTCCCCGGTGGAGTTGTGCATGGGGTGTGTTTGGAACATTTTGTGACCAGCCGAGGCCAAAATTCAGCGCTTCCCCATCCTAGCCCAGAAAGCAGGTAGAACAACTTTTGTGGTGCCTTCCAGCTGCCTACCCTAGCAATGTAAAAAGTACCGAGAGAACTCCTTTATGGCACCTTCCCCGGAGGAGTTGTGCATGGGGTGTGTTTGGAACATTTTGTCACCAGCCGAGTCCAAAATTCAGCGCTTCCCCAACTGAGCCCAGAAAGCAGGTAGAACAACTTTTGTGAGGCATTTCAGCTGCCTACAGCGGTAGTCTAAAAACTAGCCACAGAACTCGTATCTGGCCCCTTCGCCAGTGGAGTTGTGCATGGGGTGTGTTTGGAACATTTTGTCACCAGCCGAGGCCAAAATTCAGCGCTTCCCCATCTCAGCCCAGAAAGCAGGTAGAACAAGTCTTGTGGTGCCTTTCAGCTGCCTACCCGAGCAATGTAAAAAGTACCAAGAGAACTCCTTTCTGGCACCTTCCCCGATGGAGTTGTGCATGGGGTGTGTTTGGAACATTTTGTCACCAGCCGAGTCCAAAATTCAGCGCTTCCCCATCTCAGCCCAGAAAGCAGGTAGAACAAGTTTTGTGGTGCGTTTCAGCTGCCTACCGGGGTAATGTAAAAACTAGCCACAGAACTCGTATCTGGCCCCTTCGCCAGTGGAGTTGTGCATGGGGTGTGTTTGGAACATTTTGTGACCAGCCGAGGCCAAAATTCAGCGCTTCCCCATCCTAGCCCAGAAAGCAGGTAGAACAACTTTTGTGGTGCCTTCCAGCTGCCTACCCTAGCAATGTAAAAAGTACCGAGAGAACTCCTTTCTGGCCCCTTCGCCAGTGGAGTTGTGCATGGGGTGTGTTTGGAACATTTTGTCACCAGCCGAGTCCAAAATTCAGCGCTTCCCCATCTCAGCCCAGAAAGCAGGTAAAACAACTTCTGTGGTGCCTTTCAGCTGCCTACAGGGGTAATGTAAAAACTAGCAACAGATCTCGTATCTGGCCCCTTCCCCGGTGGAGTTGTGCATGGGGTGTGTTTGGAACATTTGTCATCAGCCGAGGCCAAAATTCAGCGCTTCCCCATCTCAGCCCAGAAAGCAGGTAGAACAAGTTTTGTGGTGCCTTTCAGCTGCCTAACGGGGTAATGTAAAAACTACCAAGAGAACTCCTTTCTGGCACCTTCACCGATGGAGTTGTGCATGGGGTGTGTTTGGAACATTTTGTGACCAGCCGAGTCCAAAATTCAGCCCTTCCCCATCTCAGCCCAGAAAGCAGGTAGAACAAGTTTTGTGGTGCGTTTCAGCTGCCTACTGGGGTAGTGTAAAAACTACCAATAGAACTCGTTTCTGGCACATTCCCCGGTGGAGTTGTGCATGGGGTGTGTTTGGAACATTTTGTGACCAGCCGAGGCCAAAATTCAGCGCTTCCCCATCTCAGCCCAGAAAGCAGGATGAACAACTTTTGTGGTGCCTTCCAGCTGCCTACCCTAGCAATGTAAAAAGTACCGAGAGAACTCCTTTCTGGCCCCTTCGCCAGTGGAGTTGTGCATGGGGTGTGTTTGGAACATTTTGTCACCAGCCGAGTCCAAAATTTAGCGCTTCCCCAACTGAGCCCAGAAAGCAGGTAGAACAACTTTTGTCATGCATTTCAGCTGCCTACCGCGGTAGTCTAAAAACTAGCCACAGAACTCGTATCTGGCCCCTTCGCCAGTGGAGTTGTGCATGGGGTGTGTTTGGAACATTTTGTCACCAGCCGAGGGCAAAATTCAGCGCTTCCCCATCTCAGCCCAGAAAGCAGGTAGAACAAGTTTTGTGGTGCCTTTCAGCTGCCTACCGGGGTAATGTAAAAACTAGCAACAGAACTCCTTTCTGGCCCCTTCCCCGATGGAGTTGTGCATGGGGTGTGTTTGGAACATTTTGTCACCAGCCGAGGCCAAAATTCAGCGCTTCCCCATCTCAGCCCAGAAAGCAGGTAGAACAAGTTTTGTGGTGCGTTTCAGCTGCCTACCGGGGTAATGTAAAAACTAGCCACAGAACTCGTATCTGGCCCCTTCGCCAGTGGAGTTGTGCATGGGGTGTGTTTGGAACATTTTGTGACCAGCCGAGGCCAAAATTCAGCGCTTCCCCATCCTAGCCCAGAAAGCAGGTAGAACAACTTTTGTGGTGCCTTCCAGCTGCCTACCCTAGCAATGTAAAAAGTACCGAGAGAACTCCTTTCTGGCCCCTTCGCCAGTGGAGTTGTGCATGGGGTGTGTTTGGAACATTTTGTCACCAGCCGAGGGCAAAATTCAGCGCTTCCCCATCTCAGCCCAGAAAGCAGGTAGAACAAGTTTTGTGGTGCCTTTCAGCTGCCTACTGGGGTAGTGTAAAAACTACCAATAGAACTCATTTCTGGCACCTTCCCCGGTGGAGTCGTGCATGGGGTGTGTTTGGAACATTTTGTCACCAGCCGAGGCCAAAATTCAGCGCTTCCCCATCTCAGCCCAGAAAGCAGGATGAACTACATCTGTGGTGCCTTTCAGCTGCCTACCGGGGTAGTGTAAAAACTAGCAAAGGAACTCCTTTCTGGCACCTTCCCCGGTGGAGTTGTGCATGGGGTGTGTTTGGAACATTTTGTGACCAGCCGAGGCCAAAATTCAGCGCTTCCCCATCCTAGCCCAGAAAGCAGGTAGAACAACTTTTGTGGTGCCTTCCAGCTGCCTACCCTAGCAATGTAAAAAGTACCGAGAGAACTCCTTTATGGCACCTTCCCCGGTGGAGTTGTGCATGGGGTGTGTTTGGAACATTTTGTCACCAGCCGAGTCCAAAATTCAGCGCTTCCCCAACTGAGCCCAGAAAGCAGGTAGAACAACTTTTGTGAGGCATTTCAGCTGCCTACAGCGGTAGTCTAAAAACTAGCCACAGAACTCGTATCTGGACTCTTCGCCAGTGGAGTTGTGCATGGGATGTGTTTGGAACATTTTGTCAGCAGCCGAGGCCAAAATTCAGCGCTTCCCCATCTCAGCCCAGAAAGCAGGTAGAACAAGTCTTGTGGTGCCTTTCAGCTGCCTACCCGAGCAATGTAAAAAGTACCAAGAGAACTCCTTTCTGGCACCTTCCCCGGTGGAGTCGTGCATGGGGTGTGTTTGGAACATTTTGTCACCAGCCGAGTCCAAAATTCAGCGCTTCCCCATCTCAGCCCAGAAAGCAGGTAGAACAAGTTTTGTGGTGCCTTTCAGCTGCTTACCGGGGTAATGTAAAAACTAGCCACAGAACTCCTTTCTGGCACCTTCGCCAGTGGAGTTGTGCATGGGGTGTGTTTGGAACATTTTGTGACCAGCCGAGGCCAAAATTCAGCGCTTCCCCATCTCAGCCCAGAAAGCAGGTAAAACAACTTCTGTGGTGCCTTTCAGCTGCCTACAGGGGTAATGTAAAAACTAGCAACAGATCTCGTATCTGGCCCCTTCCCCGGTGGAGTTGTGCATGGGGTGTGTTTGGAACATTTGTCACCAGCCGAGGCCAAAATTCAGCGCTTCCCCATCTCAGCCCAGAAAGCAGGTAGAACAAGTTTTGTGGTGCCTTTCAGCTGCCTAACGGGGTAATGTAAAAACTACCAAGAGAACTCCTTTCTGGCACCTTCACCGATGGAGTTGTGCATGGGGTGTGTTTGGAACATTTTGTCACCAGCCGAGTCCAAAATTCAGCCCTTCCCCATCTCAGCCCAGAAAGCAGGTAGAACAAGTTTTGTGGTGCCTTTCAGCTGCCTACTGGGGTAGTGTAAAAACTACCAATAGAACTCATTTCTGGCACCTTCCCCGGTGGAGTCGTGCATGGGGTGTGTTTGGAACATTTTGTCACCAGCCGAGTCCAAAATTCAGCGCTTCCCCATCTCAGCCCAGAAAGCAGGATGAACTACATCTGTGGTGCCTTTCAGCTGCCTACCGGGGTAGTGTAAAAACTAGCAAAGGAACTCCTTTCTGGCACCTTCCCCGGTGGAGTTGTGCATGGGGTGTGTTTGGAACATTTTGTGACCAGCCGAGGCCAAAATTCAGCGCTTCCCCAACTGAGCCCAGAAAGCAGGTAGAACAACTTTTGTGAGGCATTTCAGCTGCCTACAGCGGTAGTCTAAAAACTAGCCACAGAACTCGTATCTGGCCCCTTCGCCAGTGGAGTTGTGCATGGGGTGTGTTTGGAACATTTTGTCACCAGCCGAGGCCAAAATTCAGCGCTTCCCCATCTCAGCCCAGAAAGCAGGTAGAACAAGTCTTGCGGTGCCTTTCAGCTGCCTACCCGAGCAATGTAAAAAGTACCAAGAGAACTCCTTTCTGGCACCTTCCCCGGTGGAGTCGTGCATGGGGTGTGTTTGGAACATTTTGTCACCAGCCGAGTCCAAAATTCAGCGCTTCCCCATCTCAGCCCAGAAAGCAGGTAGAACAAGTTTTGTGGTGCCTTTCAGCTGCCTAACGGGGTAATGTAAAAACTACCAAGAGAACTCCTTTCTGGCACCTTCCCCGATGGAGTTGTGCATGGGGTGTGTTTGGAACATTTTGTCACCAGCCGACTCCAAAATTCAGCCCTTCCCCATCTCAGCCCAGAAAGCAGGTAGAACAAGTTTTGTGGTGCGTTTCAGCTGCCTACCGGGGTAATGTAAAAACTAGCCACAGAACTCGTATCTGGCCCCTTCGCCAGTGGAGTTGTGCATGGGGTGTGTTTGGAACATTTTGTGACCAGCCGAGGCCAAAATTCAGCGCTTCCCCATCCTAGCCCAGAAAGCAGGTAGAACAACTTTTGTGGTGCCTTCCAGCTGCCTACCCTAGCAATGTAAAAAGTACCGAGAGAACTCCTTTCTGGCCCCTTCGCCAGTGGAGTTGTGCATGGGGTGTGTTTGGAACATTTTGTCACCAGCCGAGTCCAAAATTCAGCGCTTCCCCAACTGAGCCCAGAAAGCAGGTAGAACAACTTTTGTGATGCATTTCAGCTGCCTACCGCGGTAGTCTAAAAACTAGCCACAGAACTCGTATCTGGCCCCTTCGCCAGTGGAGTTGTGCATGGGGTGTGTTTGGAACATTTTGTCACCAGCCGAGTCCAAAATTCAGCGCTTCCCCATCTCAGCCCAGAAAGCAGGTAAAACAACTTCTGTGGTGCCTTTCAGCTGCCTACAGGGGTAATGTAAAAACTAGCAACAGATCTCGTATCTGGCCCCTTCCCCGGTGGAGTTGTGCATGGGGTGTGTTTGGAACATTTGTCACCAGCCGAGGCCAAAATTCAGCGCTTCCCCATCTCAGCCCAGAAAGCAGGTAGAACAAGTTTTGTGGTGCCTTTCAGCTGCCTAACGGGGTAATGTAAAAACTACCAAGAGAACTCCTTTCTGGCACCTTCACCGATGGAGTTGTGCATGGGGTGTGTTTGGAACATTTTGTCACCAGCCGAGTCCAAAATTCAGCCCTTCCCCATCTCAGCCCAGAAAGCAGGTAGAACAAGTTTTGTGGTGCGTTTCAGCTGCCTACTGGGGTAGTGTAAAAACTACCAATAGAACTCGTTTCTGGCACATTCCCCGGTGGAGTTGTGCATGGGGTGTGTTTGGAACATTTTGTCACCAGCCGAGTCCAAAATTCAGCGCTTCCCCATCTCAGCCCAGAAAGCAGGTAGAATAAGTTTTGTGTTGCATTTCAGCTGCCTACCGCGGTAGTGTAAAAACTACCAACGGAACTCCTTTCTGGCACCTTCCCCGGAGGAGTCGTGCATGGGGTGTGTTTGGAACATTTTGTCACCAGCCGAGTCCAAAATTCAGCGCTTCCCCATCTCAGCCCAGAAAGCAGGATGAACTACATCTGTGGTGCCTTTCAGCTGCCTACCGGGGTAGTGTAAAAACTAGCAAAGGAACTCCTTTCTGGCACCTTCCCCGGTGGAGTTGTGCATGGGGTGTGTTTGGAACATTTTGTGACCAGCCGAGGCCAAAATTCAGCGCTTCCCCATCCTAGCCCAGAAAGCAGGTAGAACAACTTTTGTGGTGCCTTCCAGCTGCCTACCCTAGCAATGTAAAAAGTACCGAGAGAACTCCTTTATGGCACCTTCCCCGGAGGAGTTGTGCATGGGGTGTGTTTGGAACATTTTGTCACCAGCCGAGTCCAAAATTCAGCGCTTCCCCAACTGAGCCCAGAAAGCAGGTAGAACAACTTTTGTGAGGCATTTCAGCTGCCTACAGCGGTAGTCTAAAAACTAGCCACAGAACTCGTATCTGGCCCCTTCGCCAGTGGAGTTGTGCATGGGGTGTGTTTGGAACATTTTGTCACCAGCCGAGGCCAAAATTCAGCGCTTCCCCATCTCAGCCCAGAAAGCAGGTAGAACAAGTCTTGTGGTGCCTTTCAGCTGCCTACCCTAGCAATGTAAAAAGTACCAAGAGAACTCCTTTCTGGCACCTTCCCCGATGGAGTTGTGCATGGGGTGTGTTTGGAACATTTTGTCACCAGCCGAGTCCAAAATTCAGCGCTTCCCCATCTCAGCCCAGAAAGCAGGTAGAACAAGTTTTGTGGTGCGTTTCAGCTGCCTACCGGGGTAATGTAAAAACTAGCCACAGAACTCGTATCTGGCCCCTTCGCCAGTGGAGTTGTGCATGGGGTGTGTTTGGAACATTTTGTGACCAGCCGAGGCCAAAATTCAGCGCTTCCCCATCCTAGCCCAGAAAGCAGGTAGAACAACATTTGTGGTGCCTTCCAGCTGCCTACCCTAGCAATGTAAAAAGTACCAAGAGAACTCCTTTCTGGCCCCTTCGCCAGTGGAGTTGTGCATGGGGTGTGTTTGGAACATTTTGTCACCAGCCGAGTCCAAAATTCAGCCCTTCCCCATCTCAGCCCAGAAAGCAGGTAGAACAAGTTTTGTGGTGCCTTTCAGCTGCCTAACGGGGTAATGTAAAAACTACCAAGAGAACTCCTTTCTGGCACCTTCACCGATGGAGTTGTGCATGGGGTGTGTTTGGAACATTTTGTCACCAGCCGAGTCCAAAATTCAGCCCTTCCCCATCTCAGCCCAGAAAGCAGGTAGAACAAGTTTTGTGGTGCCTTTCAGCTGCCTACTGGGGTAGTGTAAAAACTACCAATAGAACTCGTTTCTGGCCCCTTCGCCAGTGGAGTTGTGCATGGGGTGTGTTTGGAACATTTTGTCACCAGCCGAGTCCAAAATTCAGCGCTTCCCCATCTCAGCCCAGAAAGCAGGTAGAATAAGTTTTGTGTTGCATTTCAGCTGCCTACCGCGGTAGTGTAAAAACTACCAACGGAACTCCTTTCTGGCACCTTCCCCGGAGGAGTTGTGCATGGGGTGTGTTTGGAACATTTTGTCACCAGCCGAGGCCAAACTTCAGCGCTTCCCCATCTCAGCCCAGAAAGCAGGATGAACTACATCTGTGGTCCCTTTCACCTGCCTACCGGGGTAGTGTAAAAACTACCAACGGATCTTCTTTCTGGCAGCTTCCCCGGAGGAGTTGTGCATGGGGTGTGTTTGGAACATTTTGTCACCAGCCGAGTCCAAAATTCAGCGCTTCCCCATCTCAGCCCAGAAAGCAGGTAGAACAAGTCTTGTGGTGCCTTTCAGCTGCCTACCCGAGCAATCTAAAAAGTACCAAGAGAACTCCTTTCTGGGACCTTCCCCGGTGGAGTTGTGCATGGGGTGTGTTTGGAACATTTTGTCACCAGCCGAGGCCAAAATTCAGCGCTTCCCCAACTGAGCCCAGAAAGCAGGTAGAACAACTTTTGTGATGCATTTCAGCTGCCTACCGCGGTAGTCTAAAAACTAGCCACAGAACTCGTATCTGGCCCCTTCGCCAGTGGAGGTGTGCATGGGGTGTGTTTGGAACATTTTGTCACCAGCAGAGGGCAAAATTCAGCGCTTCCCCATCTCAGACCAGAAAGCAGGTAGAACAAGTTTTGTGGTGCCTTTCAGCTGCCTACCGGGGTAATGTAAAAACTAGCAACAGAACTCCTTTCTGGCACCTTCCCCGATGGAGTTGTGCATGGGGTGTGTTTGGAACATTTTGTCACCAGCCGAGGCCAAAATTCAGCGCTTCCCCATCTCAGCCCAGAAAGCAGGTAGAACAAGTTTTGTGGTGCGTTTCAGCTGCCTACCGGGGTAATGTAAAAACTAGCCACAGAACTCGTATCTGGCCCCTTCGCCAGTGGAGTTGTGCATGGGGTGTGTTTGGAACATTTTGTGACCAGCCGAGGCCAAAATTCAGCGCTTCCCCATCCTAGCCCAGAAAGCAGGTAGAACAACTTTTGTGGTGCCTTCCAGCTGCCTACCCTAGCAATGTAAAAAGTACCGAGAGAACTCCTTTCTGGCCCCTTCGCCAGTGGAGTTGTGCATGGGGTGTGTTTGGAACATTTTGTCACCAGCCGAGTCCAAAATTCAGCGCTTCCCCAACTGAGCCCAGAAAGCAGGTAGAACAACTTTTGTGATGCATTTCAGCTGCCTACCGCGGTAGTCTAAAAACTAGCCACAGAACTCGTATCTGGCCCCTTCGCCAGTGGAGTTGTGCATGGGGTGTGTTTGGAACATTTTGTCACCAGCCGAGTCCAAAATTCAGCGCTTCCCCATCTCAGCCCAGAAAGCAGGTAAAACAACTTCTGTGGTGCCTTTCAGCTGCCTACAGGGGTAATGTAAAAACTAGCAACAGATCTCGTATCTGGCCCCTTCCCCGGTGGAGTTGTGCATGGGGTGTGTTTGGAACATTTGTCACCAGCCGAGGCCAAAATTCAGCGCTTCCCCATCTCAGCCCAGAAAGCAGGTAGAACAAGTTTTGTGGTGCCTTTCAGCTGCCTAACGGGGTAATGTAAAAACTACCAAGAGAACTCCTTTCTGGCACCTTCACCGATGGAGTTGTGCATGGGGTGTGTTTGGAACATTTTGTCACCAGCCGAGTCCAAAATTCAGCCCTTCCCCATCTCAGCCCAGAAAGCAGGTAGAACAAGTTTTGTGGTGCGTTTCAGCTGCCTACAGGGGTAGTGTAAAAACTACCAATAGAACTCGTTTCTGGCAGCTTCCCCGGTGGAGTTGTGCATGGGGTGTGTTAGGAACGTTTTGTCACCAGCCGAGGCCAAAATTCAGCGCTTCCCCATCTCAGCCCAGAAAGCAGGTAGAACAAGTTTTGTGGTGCGTTTCAGCTGCCTACTGTGGTAGTGTAAAAACTACCAGTAGAACTCGTTTCTGGCAGCTTCCCCGGTGGAGTTGTGCATGGGGTGTGTTTGGAACATTTTGTCACCAGCCGAGTCCAAAATTCAGCGCTTCCCCATCTCAGCCCAGAAAGCAGGTAGAATAAGTTTTGTGTTGCATTTCAGCTGCCTACCGGGGTAGTGTAAAAACTACCAACGGAACTCCTTTCTGGCACCTTCCCCGGAGGAGTTGTGCATGGGGTGTGTTTGGAACATTTTGTCACCAGCCGAGGCCAAACTTCAGCGCTTCCCCATCTCAGCCCAGAAAGCAGGATGAACTACATCTGTGGTCCCTTTCACCTGCCTACCGGGGTAGTGTAAAAACTACCAACGGATCTTCTTTCTGGCAGCTTCCCCGGAGGAGTTGTGCATGGGGTGTGTTTGGAACATTTTGTCACCAGCCGAGTCCAAAATTCAGCGCTTCCCCATCTCAGCCCAGAAAGCAGGTAGAACAAGTCTTGTGGTGCCTTTCAGCTGCCTACCCGAGCAATCTAAAAAGTACCAAGAGAACTCCTTTCTGGCACCTTCCCCGGTGGAGTTGTGCATGGGGTGTGTTTGGAACATTTTGTCACCAGCCGAGGCCAAAATTCAGCGCTTCCCCAACTGAGCCCAGAAAGCAGGTAGAACAACTTTTGTGGTGCCTTCCAGCTGCCTACCCTAGCAATGTAAAAAGTACCGAGAGAACTCCTTTCTGGCCCCTTCCCCGGAGGAGTTGTGCATGGGGTGTGTTTGGAACATTTTGTCACCAGCCGAGTCCAAAATTTAGCGCTTCCCCAACTGAGCCCAGAAAGCAGGTAGAACAACTTTTGTGATGCATTTCAGCTGCCTACCGCGGTAGTCTAAAAACTAGCCACAGAACTCGTATCTGGCCCCTTCGCCAGTGGAGTTGTGCATGGGGTGTGTTTGGAACATTTTGTCACCAGCAGAGGGCAAAATTCAGCGCTTCCCCATCTCAGCCCAGTAAGCAGGTAGAACAAGTTTTGTGGTGCCTTTCAGCTGCCTACCGGGGTAATGTAAAAACTAGCAACAGAACTCCTTTCTGGCACCTTCCCCGATGGAGTTGTGCATGGGGTGTGTTTGGAACATTTTGTCACCAGCCGAGGCCAAAATTCAGCGCTTCCCCATCTCAGCCCAGAAAGCAGGTAGAACAAGTTTTGTGGTGCGTTTCAGCTGCCTACCGGGGTAATGTAAAAACTAGCCACAGAACTCGTATCTGGCCCCTTCGCCAGTGGAGTTGTGCATGGGGTGTGTTTGGAACATTTTGTGACCAGCCGAGGCCAAAATTCAGCGCTTCCCCATCCTAGCCCAGAAAGCAGGTAGAACAACTTTTGTGGTGCCTTCCAGCTGCCTACCCTAGCAATGTAAAAAGTACCGAGAGAACTCCTTTCTGGCACCTTCCCCGGAGGAGTTGTGCATGGGGTGTGTTTGGAACATTTTGTCACCAGCCGAGTCCAAAATTCAGCGCTTCCCCAACTGAGCCCAGAAAGCAGGTAGAACAACTTTTGTGATGCATTTCAGCTGCCTACCGCGGTAGTCTAAAAACTAGCCACAGAACTCGTATCTGGCCCCTTCGCCAGTGGAGTTGTGCATGGGGTGTGTTTGGAACATTTTGTCACCAGCCGAGTCCAAAATTCAGCGCTTCCCCATCTCAGCCCAGAAAGCAGGTAAAACAACTTCTGTGGTGCCTTTCAGCTGCCTACAGGGGTAATGTAAAAACTAGCAACAGATCTCGTATCTGGCCCCTTCCCCGGTGGAGTTGTGCATGGGGTGTGTTTGGAACATTTGTCACCAGCCGAGGCCAAAATTCAGCGCTTCCCCATCTCAGCCCAGAAAGCAGGTAGAACAAGTCTTGTGGTGCCTTTCAGCTGCCTAACGGGGTAATGTAAAAACTACCAAGAGAACTCCTTTCTGGCACCTTCACCAATGGAGTTGTGCATGGGGTGTGTTTGGAACATTTTGTCACCAGCCGAGTCCAAAATTCAGCCCTTCCCCATCTCAGCCCAGAAAGCAGGTAGAACAAGTTTTGTGGTGCGTTTCAGCTGCCTACAGGGGTAGTGTAAAAACTACCAATAGAACTCGTTTCTGGCAGCTTCCCCGGTGGAGTTGTGCATGGGGTGTGTTAGGAACGTTTTGTCACCAGCCGAGGCCAAAATTCAGCGCTTCCCGATCTCAGCCCAGAAAGCAGGTAGAACAAGTCTTGTGGTGCCTTTCAGCTGCCTACTGGGGTAGTGTAAAAACTACCAACGGAACTCCTTTCTGGCACCTTCCACGGTGGAGTTGTGCATGGGGTGTGTTTGGAACATTTTGTCACCAGCCGAGTCCAAAATTCAGCGCTTCCCCATCTCAGCCCAGAAAGCAGGTAGAACAAGTTTTGTGGTGCGTTTCAGCTGCCTACTGTGGTAGTGTAAAAACTACCAGTAGAACTCGTTTCTGGCAGCTTCCCCGGTGGAGTTGTGCATGGGGTGTGTTTGGAACATTTTGTCACCAGCCGAGTCCAAAATTCAGCGCTTCCCCATCTCAGCCCAGAAAGCAGGTAGAATAAGTTTTGTGTTGCATTTCAGCTGCCTACCGCGGTAGTGTAAAAACTACCAACGGAACTCCTTTCTGGCACCTTCCCCGGAGGAGTTGTGCATGGGGTGTGTTTGGAACATTTTGTCACCAGCCGAGGCCAAACTTCAGCGCTTCCCCATCTCAGCCCAGAAAGCAGGATGAACTACATCTGTGGTCCCTTTCACCTGCCTACCGGGGTAGTGTAAAAACTACCAACGGATCTTCTTTCTGGCAGCTTCCCCGGAGGAGTTGTGCATGGGGTGTGTTTGGAACATTTTGTCACCAGCCGAGTCCAAAATTCAGCGCTTCCCCATCTCAGCCCAGAAAGCAGGTAGAACAAGTCTTGTGGTGCCTTTCAGCTGCCTACCCGAGCAATCTAAAAAGTACCAAGAGAACTCCTTTCTGGCACCTTCCCCGGTGGAGTTGTGCATGGGGTGTGTTAGGAACATTTTGTCCCAAGCCGAGGCCAAAATTCAGCGCTTCCCGATCTCAGCCCAGAAAGCAGGTAGAACAAGTTTTGTGGTGCCTTTCAGCTGCCTACTGGGGTAGTGTAAAAACTACCAATAGAACTCATTTCTGGCACCTTCCCCGGTGGAGTCGTGCATGGGGTGTGTTTGGAACATTTTGTCACCAGCCGAGTCCAAAATTCAGCGCTTCCCCATCTCAGCCCAGAAAGCAGGATGAACTACATCTGTGGTGCCTTTCAGCTGCCTACCGGGGTAGTGTAAAAACTAGCAAAGGAACTCCTTTCTGGCACCTTCCCCGGTGGAGTTGTGCATGGGGTGTGTTTGGAACATTTTGTCACCAGCCGAGGCCAAAATTCAGCGCTTCCCCATCCTAGCCCAGAAAGCAGGTAGAACAACTTTTGTGGTGCCTTCCAGCTGCCTACCCTAGCAATGTAAAAAGTACCGAGAGAACTCCTTTATGGCACCTTCCCCGGAGGAGTTGTGCATGGGGTGTGTTTGGAACATTTTGTCACCAGCCGAGTCCAAAATTCAGCGCTTCCCCAACTGAGCCCAGAAAGCAGGTAGAACAACTTTTGTGAGGCATTTCAGCTGCCTACAGCGGTAGTCTAAAAACTAGCCACAGAACTCGTATCTGGACTCTTCGCCAGTGGAGTTGTGCATGGGGTGTGTTTGGAACATTTTGTCACCAGCCGAGGCCAAAATTCAGCGCTTCCCCATCTCAGCCCAGAAAGCAGGTAGAACAAGTCTTGTGGTGCCTTTCAGCTGCCTACCCGAGCAATGTAAAAAGTACCAAGAGAACTCCTTTCTGGCACCTTCCCCGGTGGAGTCGTGCATGGGGTGTGTTTGGAACATTTTGTCACCAGCCGAGTCCAAAATTCAGCGCTTCCCCATCTCAGCCCAGAAAGCAGGTAGAACAAGTTTTGTGGTGCCTTTCAGCTGCTTACCGGGGTAATGTAAAAACTAGCCACAGAACTCCTTTCTGGCACCTTCGCCAGTGGAGTTGTGCATGGGGTGTGTTTGGAACATTTTGTGACCAGCCGAGGCCAAAATTCAGCGCTTCCCCATCCTAGCCCAGAAAGCAGGTAGAACAACTTTTGTGGTGCCTTCCAGCTGCCTACCCTAGCAATGTAAAAAGTACCGAGAGAACTCCTTTCTGGCCCCTTCGCCAGTGGAGTTGTGCATGGGGTGTGTTTGGAACATTTTGTCACCAGCCGAGTCCAAAATTCAGCGCTTCCCCAACTGAGCCCAGAAAGCAGGTAGAACAACTTTTGTGATGCATTTCAGCTGCCTACCGCGGTAGTCTAAAAACTAGCCACAGAACTCGTATCTGGCCCCTTCGCCAGTGGAGTTGTGCATGGGGTGTGTTTGGAACATTTTGTCACCAGCCGAGTCCAAAATTCAGCGCTTCCCCATCTCAGCCCAGAAAGCAGGTAAAACAACTTCTGTGGTGCCTTTCAGCTGCCTACAGGGGTAATGTAAAAACTAGCAACAGATCTCGTATCTGGCCCCTTCCCCGGTGGAGTTGTGCATGGGGTGTGTTTGGAACATTTGTCACCAGCCGAGGCCAAAATTCAGCGCTTCCCCATCTCAGCCCAGAAAGCAGGTAGAACAAGTTTTGTGGTGCCTTTCAGCTGCCTAACGGGGTAATGTAAAAACTACCAAGAGAACTCCTTTCTGGCACCTTCACCGATGGAGTTGTGCATGGGGTGTGTTTGGAACATTTTGTCACCAGCCGAGTCCAAAATTCAGCCCTTCCCCATCTCAGCCCAGAAAGCAGGTAGAACAAGTTTTGTGGTGCGTTTCAGCTGCCTACAGGGGTAGTGTAAAAACTACCAATAGAACTCGTTTCTGGCAGCTTCCCCGGTGGAGTTGTGCATGGGGTGTGTTAGGAACGTTTTGTCACCAGCCGAGGCCAAAATTCAGCGCTTCCCCATCTCAGCCCAGAAAGCAGGTAGAACAAGTCTTGTGGTGCCTTTCAGCTGCCTACTGGGGTAGTGTAAAAACTTCCAACAGAACTCCTTTCTGGCACCTTCCACGGTGGAGTTGTGCATGGGGTGTGTTTGGAACATTTTGTCACCAGCCGAGTCCAAAATTCAGCGCTTCCCCATCTCAGCCCAGAAAGCAGGTAGAACAAGTTTTGTGGTGCGTTTCAGCTGCCTACTGTGGTAGTGTAAAAACTACCAGTAGAACTCGTTTCTGGCAGCTTCCCCGGTGGAGTTGTGCATGGGGTGTGTTTGGAACATTTTGTCACCAGCCGAGTCCAAAATTCAGCGCTTCCCCATCTCAGCCCAGAAAGCAGGTAGAATAAGTTTTGTGTTGCATTTCAGCTGCCTACCGCGGTAGTGTAAAAACTACCAACGGAACTCCTTTCTGGCACCTTCCCCGGAGGAGTTGTGCATGGGGTGTGTTTGGAACATTTTGTCACCAGCCGAGGCCAAACTTCAGCGCTTCCCCATCTCAGCCCAGAAAGCAGGATGAACTACATCTGTGGTCCCTTTCACCTGCCTACCGGGGTAGTGTAAAAACTACCAACGGATCTTCTTTCTGGCAGCTTCCCCGGAGGAGTTGTGCATGGGGTGTGTTTGGAACATTTTGTCACCAGCCGAGTCCAAAATTCAGCGCTTCCCCATCTCAGCCCAGAAAGCAGGTAGAACAAGTCTTGTGGTGCCTTTCAGCTGCCTACCCGAGCAATCTAAAAAGTACCAAGAGAACTCCTTTCTGGCACCTTCCCCGGTGGAGTTGTGCATGGGGTGTGTTAGGAACATTTTGTCCCAAGCCGAGGCCAAAATTCAGCGCTTCCCGATCTCAGCCCAGAAAGCAGGTAGAACAAGTTTTGTGGTGCCTTTCAGCTGCCTACTGGGGTAGTGTAAAAACTACCAATAGAACTCATTTCTGGCACCTTCCCCGGTGGAGTCGTGCATGGGGTGTGTTTGGAACATTTTGTCACCAGCCGAGTCCAAAATTCAGCGCTTCCCCATCTCAGCCCAGAAAGCAGGATGAACTACATCTGTGGTGCCTTTCAGCTGCCTACCGGGGTAGTGTAAAAACTAGCAAAGGAACTCCTTTCTGGCACCTTCCCCGGTGGAGTTGTGCATGGGGTGTGTTTGGAACATTTTGTGACCAGCCGAGGCCAAAATTCAGCGCTTCCCCATCCTAGCCCAGAAAGCAGGTAGAACAACTTTTGTGGTGCCTTCCAGCTGCCTACCCTAGCAATGTAAAAAGTACCGAGAGAACTCCTTTCTGGCACCTTCCCCGGAGGAGTTGTGCATTGGGTGTGTTTGGAACATTTTGTCACCAGCCGAGTCCAAAATTCAGCGCTTCCCCAACTGAGCCCAGAAAGCAGGTAGAACAACTTTTGTGAGGCATTTCAGCTGCCTACAGCGGTAGTCTAAAAACTAGCCACAGAACTCGTATCTGGACTCTTCGCCAGTGGAGTTGTGCATGGGGTGTGTTTGGAACATTTTGTCACCAGCCGAGGCCAAAATTCAGCGCTTCCCCATCTCAGCCCAGAAAGCAGGTAGAACAAGTCTTGTGGTGCCTTTCAGCTGCCTACCCGAGCAATGTAAAAAGTACCAAGAGAACTCCTTTCTGGCACCTTCCCCGGTGGAGTCGTGCATGGGGTGTGTTTGGAACATTTTGTCACCAGCCGAGTCCAAAATTCAGCGCTTCCCCATCTCAGCCCAGAAAGCAGGTAGAACAAGTTTTGTGGTGCCTTTCAGCTGCTTACCGGGGTAATGTAAAAACTAGCCACAGAACTCCTTTCTGGCACCTTCGCCAGTGGAGTTGTGCATGGGGTGTGTTTGGAACATTTTGTGACCAGCCGAGGCCAAAATTCAGCGCTTCCCCATCCTAGCCCAGAAAGCAGGTAGAACAACTTTTGTGGTGCCTTCCAGCTGCCTACCCTAGCAATGTAAAAAGTACCGAGAGAACTCCTTTCTGGCCCCTTCGCCAGTGGAGTTGTGCATGGGGTGTGTTTGGAACATTTTGTCACCAGCCGAGTCCAAAATTCAGCGCTTCCCCAACTGAGCCCAGAAAGCAGGTAGAACAACTTTTGTGATGCATTTCAGCTGCCTACCGCGGTAGTCTAAAAACTAGCCACAGAACTCGTATCTGGCCCCTTCGCCAGTGGAGTTGTGCATGGGGTGTGTTTGGAACATTTTGTCACCAGCCGAGTCCAAAATTCAGCGCTTCCCCATCTCAGCCCAGAAAGCAGGTAAAACAACTTCTGTGGTGCCTTTCAGCTGCCTACAGGGGTAATGTAAAAACTAGCAACAGATCTCGTATCTGGCCCCTTCCCCGGTGGAGTTGTGCATGGGGTGTGTTTGGAACATTTGTCACCAGCCGAGGCCAAAATTCAGCGCTTCCCCATCTCAGCCCAGAAAGCAGGTAGAACAAGTTTTGTGGTGCCTTTCAGCTGCCTAACGGGGTAATGTAAAAACTACCAAGAGAACTCCTTTCTGGCACCTTCACCGATGGAGTTGTGCATGGGGTGTGTTTGGAACATTTTGTCACCAGCCGAGTCCAAAATTCAGCCCTTCCCCATCTCAGCCCAGAAAGCAGGTAGAACAAGTTTTGTGGTGCCTTTCAGCTGCCTACTGGGGTAGTGTAAAAACTACTAATAGAACTCATTTCTGGCACCTTCCCCGGTGGAGTCGTGCATGGGGTGTGTTTGGAACATTTTGTCACCAGCCGAGTCCAAAATTCAGCGCTTCCCCATCTCAGCCCAGAAAGCAGGATGAACTACATCTGTGGTGCCTTTCAGCTGCCTACCGGGGTAGTGTAAAAACTAGCAAAGGAACTCCTTTCTGGCACCTTCCCCGGTGGAGTTGTGCATGGGGTGTGTTTGGAACATTTTGTGACCAGCCGAGGCCAAAATTCAGCGCTTCCCCATCCTAGCCCAGAAAGCAGGTAGAACAACTTTTGTGGTGCCTTCCAGCTGCCTACCCTAGCAATGTAAAAAGTACCGAGAGAACTCCTTTATGGCACCTTCCCCGGAGGAGTTGTGCATGGGGTGTGTTTGGAACATTTTGTCACCAGCCGAGTCCAAAATTCAGCGCTTCCCCAACTGAGCCCAGAAAGCAGGTAGAACAACTTTTGTGAGGCATTTCAGCTGCCTACAGCGGTAGTCTAAAAACTAGCCACAGAACTCGTATCTGGCCCCTTCGCCAGTGGAGTTGTGCATGGGGTGTGTTTGGAACATTTTGTCACCAGCCGAGGCCAAAATTCAGCGCTTCCCCATCTCAGCCCAGAAAGCAGGTAGAACAAGTCTTGTGGTGCCTTTCAGCTGCCTACCCGAGCAATGTAAAAAGTACCAAGAGAACTCCTTTCTGGCACCTTCCCCGGTGGAGTTGTGCATGGGGTGTGTTTGGAACATTTTGTCACCAGCCGAGTCCAAAATTCAGCGCTTCCCCAACTGAGCCCAGAAAGCAGGTAGAACAACTTTTGTGAGGCATTTCAGCTGCCTACAGCGGTAGTCTAAAAACTAGCCACAGAACTCGTATCTGGCCCCTTCGCCAGTGGAGTTGTGCATGGGGTGTGTTTGGAACATTTTGTCACCAGCGGAGGCCAAAATTCAGCGCTTCCCCATCTCAGCCCAGAAAGCAGGTAGAACAAGTTTTGTGGTGCCTTTCAGCTGCTTACCGGGGTAATGTAAAAACTAGCAACAGAACTCCTTTCTGGCACCTTCCCCGATGGAGTTGTGCATGGGGTGTGTTTGGAACATTTTGTCACCAGCCGAGGCCAAAATTCAGCGCTTCCCCATCTCAGCCCAGAAAGCAGGTAGAACAAGTTTTGTGGTGCGTTTCAGCTGCCTACCGGGGTAATGTAAAAACTAGCCACAGAACTCGTATCTGGCCCCTTCGCCAGTGGAGTTGTGCATGGGGTGTGTTTGGAACATTTTGTGACCAGCCGAGGCCAAAATTCAGCGCTTCCCCATCCTAGCCCAGAAAGCAGGTAGAACAACTTTTGTGGTGCCTTCCAGCTGCCTACCCTAGCAATGTAAAAAGTACCGAGAGAACTCCTTTCTGGCACCTTCCCCGGAGGAGTTGTGCATGGGGTGTGTTTGGAACATTTTGTCACCAGCCGAGTCCAAAATTCAGCGCTTCCCCAACTGAGCCCAGAAAGCAGGTAGAACAACTTTTGTGATGCATTTCAGCTGCCTACCGCGGTAGTCTAAAAACTAGCCACAGAAATCGTATCTGGCCCCTTCGCCAGTGGAGTTGTGCATGGGGTGTGTTTGGAACATTTTGTCACCAG
The DNA here is from genome assembly GCF_023634155.1 of Falco peregrinus. Lineage (NCBI taxonomy): Eukaryota > Metazoa > Chordata > Aves > Falconiformes > Falconidae > Falco > Falco peregrinus. The sequence goes on from NC_073721.1 coordinate 56,290,367, forward strand.
CCGAGTCCAAAATTCAGCGCTTCCCCATCTCAGCCCAGAAAGCAGGTAGAACAAGTTTTGTGGTGCCTTTCAGCTGCCTAACGGGGTAATGTAAAAACTACCAGTAGAACTCGTTTCTGGCAGCTTCCCCGGTGGAGTTGTGCATGGGGTGTGTTTGGAACATTTGTCACCAGCCGAGGCCAAAATTCAGCGCTTCCCCATCTCAGCCCAGAAAGCAGGTAGAACAAGTTTTGTGGTGCCTTTCAGCTGCCTAACGGGGTAATGTAAAAACTACCAAGAGAACTCCTTTCTGGCACCTTCACCGATGGAGTTGTGCATGGGGTGTGTTTGGAACATTTTGTCACCAGCCGAGTCCAATATTCAGCCCTTCCCCATCTCAGCCCAGAAAGCAGGTAGAACAAGTTTTGTGGTGCGTTTCAGCTGCCTACTGGGGTAGTGTAAAAACTACCAATAGAACTCGTTTCTGGCAGGTTCCCCGGAGGAGTTGTGCATGGGGTGTGTTTGGAACATTTTGTGACCAGCCGAGTCCAAAATTCAGCGCTTCCCCATCTCAGCCCAGAAAGCAGGTAGAATAAGTTTTGTGTTGCATTTCAGCTGCCTACCGCGGTAGTCTTAAAACTACCAACGGAACTCCTTTCTGGCACCTTCCCCGGAGGAGTTGTGCATGGGGTGTGTTTGGAACATTTTGTCACCAGCCGAGGCCAAACTTCAGCGCTTCCCCATCTCAGCCCAGAAAGCAGGATGAACTACATCTGTGGTCCCTTTCACCTGCCTACCGGGGTAGTGTAAAAACTACCAACGGATCTTCTTTCTGGCAGCTTCCCCGGAGGAGTTGTGCATGGGGTGTGTTTGGAACATTTTGTCACCAGCCGAGTCCAAAATTCAGCGCTTCCCCATCTCAGCCCAGAAAGCAGGTAGAACAAGTCTTGTGGTGCCTTTCAGCTGCCTACCCGAGCAATCTAAAAAGTACCAAGAGAACTCCTTTCTGGCACCTTCCCCGGTGGAGTTGTGCATGGGGTGTGTTAGGAACATTTTGTCACCAGCCGAGGCCAAAATTCAGCGCTTCCCGATCTCAGCCCAGAAAGCAGGTAGAACAAGTCTTGTGGTGCCTTTCAGCTGCCTACTGGGGTAGTGTAAAAACTTCCAACGGAACTCCTTTCTGGCACCTTCCACGGTGGAGTTGTGCATGGGGTGTGTTTGGAACATTTTGTCACCAGCCGAGTCCAAAATTCAGCGCTTCCCCATCTCAGCCCAGAAAGCAGGTAGAACAAGTTTTGTGGTGCGTTTCAGCTGCCTACTGGGGTAGTGTAAAAACTACCAATAGAACTCGTTTCTGGCACATTCCCCGGTGGAGTTGTGCATGGGGTGTGTTTGGAACATTTTGTCACCAGCCGAGTCCAAAATTCAGCGCTTCCCCATCTCAGCCCAGAAAGCAGGTAGAATAAGTTTTGTGTTGCATTTCAGCTGCCTACCGCGGTAGTGTAAAAACTACCAACGGAACTCCTTTCTGGCACCTTCCCCGGAGGAGTTGTGCATGGGGTGTGTTTGGAACATTTTGTCACCAGCCGAGGCCAAACTTCAGCGCTTCCCCATCTCAGCCCAGAAAGCAGGATGAACTACATCTGTGGTCCCTTTCACCTGCCTACCGGGGTAGTGTAAAAACTACCAACGGATCTTCTTTCTGGCAGCTTCCCCGGAGGAGTTGTGCATGGGGTGTGTTTGGAACATTTTGTCACCAGCCGAGTCCAAAATTCAGCGCTTCCCCATCTCAGCCCAGAAAGCAGGTAGAACAAGTCTTGTGGTGCCTTTCAGCTGCCTACCCGAGCAATCTAAAAAGTACCAAGAGAACTCCTTTCTGGCACCTTCCCCGGTGGAGTTGTGCATGGGGTGTGTTAGGAACATTTTGTCACCAGCCGAGGCCAAAATTCAGCGCTTCCCGATCTCAGCCCAGAAAGCAGGTAGAACAAGTCTTGTGGTGCCTTTCAGCTGCCTACCGGGGTAATGTAAAAACTAGCAACAGAACTCCTTTCTGGCACCTTCCCCGATGGAGTTGTGCATGGGGTGTGTTAGGAACATTTTGTCACCAGCCGAGGCCAAAATTCAGCGCTTCCCGATCTCAGCCCAGAAAGCAGGTAGAACAAGTTTTGTGGTGCCTTTCAGCTGCCTACTGGGGTAGTGTAAAAACTAACAATAGAACTCATTTCTGGCACCTTCCCCGGTGGAGTCGTGCATGGGGTGTGTTTGGAACATTTTGTCACCAGCCGAGTCCAAAATTCAGCGCTTCCCCATCTCAGCCCAGAAAGCAGGTAGAACAACTTCTGTGGTGCCTTTCACCTGCCTACCGCGGTAGTGTAAAAACTACCAAGAGAACTCCTGTCTGGCACGTTTCCCGATGGAGTTGTGCATGGGGTGTGTTTGGAACATTTTGTGACCAGCCGAGGCCAAAATTCAGCGCTTCCCAATCTCAGCCCAGAAAGCAGGATGAACTACATCTGTGGTGCATTTCAGCTGCCTACCCGAGTAATGTAAAAAGTTCCAACAGAACTCCTTTCTGGCACCTTGCCCGATGGAGTTGTGCATGGGGTGTGTTTGGAACATGTTGTCACCAGCCGAGTCCAAAATTCAGCGCTTCCCCATCTCAGCCCAGAAAGCAGGTAGAACAACTTTTGTGGTGCCTTCCAGCTGCCTACCCTAGCAATGTAAAAAGTACCGAGAGAACTCCTTTCTGGCCCCTTCGCCAGTGGAGTTGTGCATGGGGTGTGTTTGGAACATTTTGTCACCAGCCGAGTCCAAAATTCAGCGCTTCCCCAACTGAGCCCAGAAAGCAGGTAGAACAACTTTTGTGATGCATTTCAGCTGCCTACCGCGGTAGTCTAAAAACTAGCCACAGAACTCGTATCTGGCCCCTTCGCCAGTGGAGTTGTGCATGGGGTGTGTTAGGAACATTTTGTCACCAGCCGAGGCCAAAATTCAGCGCTTCCCCATCTCAGCCCAGAAAGCAGGTAGAACAAGTTTTGTGGTGCCTTTCAGCTGCCTACTGGGGTAGTGTAAAAACTACCAATAGAACTCATTTCTGGCACCTTCCCCGGTGGAGTTGTGCATGGGGTGTGTTTGGAACATTTTGTCACCAGCCGAGTCCAAAATTCAGCGCTTCCCCATCTCAGCCCAGAAAGCAGGTAGAACAAGTTATGTGGTGCCTTTCAGCTGCCTACTGGGGTAGTGTAAAAACTACCAACGGAACTCCTTTCTGGCACCTTCACCGATGGAGTTGTGCATGGGGTGTGTTTGGAACATTTTGTCACCAGCCGAGTCCAAAATTCAGCGCTTCCCCATCTCAGCCCAGAAAGCAGGTAGAACAAGTTTTGTGGTGCCTTTCAGCTGCTTACCGGGGTAATGTAAAAACTAGCAACAGAACTCCTTTCTGGCACCTTCCCCGATGGAGTTGTGCATGGGGTGTGTTTGGAACATTTTGTCACCAGCCGAGTCCAAAATTCAGCGCTTCCCCAACTGAGCCCAGAAAGCAGGTAGAACAACTTTTGTGAGGCATTTCAGCTGCCTACCGCGGTAGTCTAAAAACTAGCCACAGAACTCGTATCTGGCCCCTTCGCCAGTGGAGTTGTGCATGGGGTGTGTTTGGAACATTTTGTCACCAGCCGAGGCCAAAATTCAGCGCTTCCCCATCTCAGCCCAGAAAGCAGGTAAAACAACTTCTGTGGTGCCTTTCAGCTGCCTACAGGGGTAATGTAAAAACTAGCAACAGATCTCGTATCTGGCCCCTTCCCCGGTGGAGTTGTGCATGGGGTGTGTTTGGAACATTTGTCACCAGCCGAGGCCAAAATTCAGCGCTTCCCCATCTCAGCCCAGAAAGCAGGTAGAACAAGTTTTGTGGTGCCTTTCAGCTGCCTAACGGGGTAATGTAAAAACTACCAAGAGAACTCCTTTCTGGCACCTTCACCGATGGAGTTGTGCATGGGGTGTGTTTGGAACATTTTGTCACCAGCCGAGTCCAAAATTCAGCGCTTCCCCATCTCAGCCCAGAAAGCAGGATGAACTACATCTGTGGTGCCTTTCAGCTGCCTACCGGGGTAGTGTAAAAACTAGCAAAGGAACTCCTTTCTGGCACCTTCCCCGGTGGAGTTGTGCATGGGGTGTGTTTGGAACATTTTGTGACCAGCCGAGGCCAAAATTCAGCGCTTCCCCATCCTAGCCCAGAAAGCAGGTAGAACAACTTTTGTGGTGCCTTCCAGCTGCCTACCCTAGCAATGTAAAAAGTACCGAGAGAACTCCTTTATGGCACCTTCCCCGGAGGAGTTGTGCATGGGGTGTGTTTGGAACATTTTGTCACCAGCCGAGTCCAAAATTCAGCGCTTCCCCAACTGAGCCCAGAAAGCAGGTAGAACAACTTTTGTGAGGCATTTCAGCTGCCTACAGCGGTAGTCTAAAAACTAGCCACAGAACTCGTATCTGGCCCCTTCGCCAGTGGAGTTGTGCATGGGGTGTGTTTGGAACATTTTGTCACCAGCCGAGGCCAAAATTCAGCGCTTCCCCATCTCAGCCCAGAAAGCAGGTAGAACAAGTCTTGTGGTGCCTTTCAGCTGCCTACCCGAGCAATGTAAAAAGTACCAAGAGAACTCCTTTCTGGCACCTTCCCCGGTGGAGTCGTGCATGGGGTGTGTTTGGAACATTTTGTCACCAGCCGAGTCCAAAATTCAGCGCTTCCCCATCTCAGCCCAGAAAGCAGGTAGAACAAGTTTTGTGGTGCCTTTCAGCTGCTTACCGGGGTAATGTAAAAACTAGCAACAGAACTCCTTTCTGGCACCTTCCCCGATGGAGTTGTGCATGGGGTGTGTTTGGAACATTTTGTCACCAGCCGAGGCCAAAATTCAGCGCTTCCCCATCTCAGCCCAGAAAGCAGGTAGAACAAGTTTTGTGGTGCGTTTCAGCTGCCTACCGGGGTAATGTAAAAACTAGCCACAGAACTCGTATCTGGCCCCTTCGCCAGTGGAGTTGTGCATGGGGTGTGTTTGGAACATTTTGTGACCAGCCGAGGCCAAAATTCAGCGCTTCCCCATCCTAGCCCAGAAAGCAGGTAGAACAACTTTTGTGGTGCCTTCCAGCTGCCTACCCTAGCAATGTAAAAAGTACCGAGAGAACTCCTTTCTGGCCCCTTCGCCAGTGGAGTTGTGCATGGGGTGTGTTTGGAACATTTTGTCACCAGCCGAGTCCAAAATTCAGCGCTTCCCCAACTGAGCCCAGAAAGCAGGTAGAACAACTTTTGTGATGCATTTCAGCTGCCTACCGCGGTAGTCTAAAAACTAGCCACAGAACTCGTATCTGGCCCCTTCGCCAGTGGAGTTGTGCATGGGGTGTGTTTGGAACATTTTGTCACCAGCCGAGTCCAAAATTCAGCGCTTCCCCATCTCAGCCCAGAAAGCAGGTAAAACAACTTCTGTGGTGCCTTTCAGCTGCCTACAGGGGTAATGTAAAAACTAGCAACAGATCTCGTATCTGGCCCCTTCCCCGGTGGAGTTGTGCATGGGGTGTGTTTGGAACATTTGTCACCAGCCGAGGCCAAAATTCAGCGCTTCCCCATCTCAGCCCAGAAAGCAGGTAGAACAAGTTTTGTGGTGCCTTTCAGCTGCCTAACGGGGTAATGTAAAAACTACCAGTAGAACTCCTTTCTGGCAGCTTCCCCGGTGGAGTTGTGCATGGGGTGTGTTTGGAACATTTTGTCACCAGCCGAGGCCAAACTTCAGCGCTTCCCCATCTCAGCCCAGAAAGCAGGATGAACTACATCTGTGGTCCCTTTCACCTGCCTACCGGGGTAGTGTAAAAACTACCAACGGATCTTCTTTCTGGCAGCTTCCCCGGAGGAGTTGTGCATGGGGTGTGTTTGGAACATTTTGTCACCAGCCGAGTCCAAAATTCAGCGCTTCCCCATCTCAGCCCAGAAAGCAGGTAGAACAAGTCTTGTGGTGCCTTTCAGCTGCCTACCCGAGCAATCTAAAAAGTACCAAGAGAACTCCTTTCTGGCACCTTCCCCGGTGGAGTTGTGCATGGGGTGTGTTAGGAACATTTTGTCCCAAGCCGAGGCCAAAATTCAGCGCTTCCCGATCTCAGCCCAGAAAGCAGGTAGAACAAGTTTTGTGGTGCCTTTCAGCTGCCTACTGGGGTAGTGTAAAAACTACCAATAGAACTCATTTCTGGCACCTTCCCCGGTGGAGTCGTGCATGGGGTGTGTTTGGAACATTTTGTCACCAGCCGAGTCCAAAATTCAGCGCTTCCCCATCTCAGCCCAGAAAGCAGGATGAACTACATCTGTGGTGCCTTTCAGCTGCCTACCGGGGTAGTGTAAAAACTAGCAAAGGAACTCCTTTCTGGCACCTTCCCCGGTGGAGTTGTGCATGGGGTGTGTTTGGAACATTTTGTGACCAGCCGAGGCCAAAATTCAGCGCTTCCCCATCCTAGCCCAGAAAGCAGGTAGAACAACTTTTGTGGTGCCTTCCAGCTGCCTACCCTAGCAATGTAAAAAGTACCGAGAGAACTCCTTTCTGGCACCTTCCCCGGAGGAGTTGTGCATGGGGTGTGTTTGGAACATTTTGTCACCAGCCGAGTCCAAAATTCAGCGCTTCCCCAACTGAGCCCAGAAAGCAGGTAGAACAACTTTTGTGAGGCATTTCAGCTGCCTACAGCGGTAGTCTAAAAACTAGCCACAGAACTCGTATCTGGACTCTTCGCCAGTGGAGTTGTGCATGAGGTGTGTTTGGAACATTTTGTCACCAGCCGAGGCCAAAATTCAGCGCTTCCCCATCTCAGCCCAGAAAGCAGGTAGAACAAGTCTTGTGGTGCCTTTCAGCTGCCTACCCGAGCAATGTAAAAAGTACCAAGAGAACTCCTTTCTGGCACCTTCCCCGGTGGAGTCGTGCATGGGGTGTGTTTGGAACATTTTGTCACCAGCCGAGTCCAAAATTCAGCGCTTCCCCATCTCAGCCCAGAAAGCAGGTAGAACAAGTTTTGTGGTGCCTTTCAGCTGCCTACCGGGGTAATGTAAAAACTAGCCACAGAACTCCTTTCTGGCACCTTCGCCAGTGGAGTTGTGCATGGGGTGTGTTTGGAACATTTTGTGACCAGCCGAGGCCAAAATTCAGCGCTTCCCCATCCTAGCCCAGAAAGCAGGTAGAACAACTTTTGTGGTGCCTTCCAGCTGCCTACCCTAGCAATGTAAAAAGTACCGAGAGAACTCCTTTCTGGCCCCTTCGCCAGTGGAGTTGTGCATGGGGTGTGTTTGGAACATTTTGTCACCAGCCGAGTCCAAAATTCAGCGCTTCCCCAACTGAGCCCAGAAAGCAGGTAGAACAACTTTTGTGATGCATTTCAGCTGCCTACCGCGGTAGTCTAAAAACTAGCCACAGAACTCGTATCTGGCCCCTTCGCCAGTGGAGTTGTGCATGGGGTGTGTTTGGAACATTTTGTCACCAGCCGAGTCCAAAATTCAGCGCTTCCCCATCTCAGCCCAGAAAGCAGGTAAAACAACTTCTGTGGTGCCTTTCAGCTGCCTACAGGGGTAATGTAAAAACTAGCAACAGATCTCGTATCTGGCCCCTTCCCCGGTGGAGTTGTGCATGGGGTGTGTTTGGAACATTTGTCACCAGCCGAGGCCAAAATTCAGCGCTTCCCCATCTCAGCCCAGAAAGCAGGTAGAACAAGTTTTGTGGTGCCTTTCAGCTGCCTAACGGGGTAATGTAAAAACTACCAAGAGAACTCCTTTCTGGCACCTTCACCGATGGAGTTGTGCATGGGGTGTGTTTGGAACATTTTGTCACCAGCCGAGTCCAAAATTCAGCCCTTCCCCATCTCAGCCCAGAAAGCAGGTAGAACAAGTTTTGTGGTGCCTTTCAGCTGCCTACTGGGGTAGTGTAAAAACTACTAATAGAACTCATTTCTGGCACCTTCCCCGGTGGAGTCGTGCATGGGGTGTGTTTGGAACATTTTGTCACCAGCCGAGTCCAAAATTCAGCGCTTCCCCATCTCAGCCCAGAAAGCAGGATGAACTACATCTGTGGTGCCTTTCAGCTGCCTACCGGGGTAGTGTAAAAACTAGCAAAGGAACTCCTTTCTGGCACCTTCCCCGGTGGAGTTGTGCATGGGGTGTGTTTGGAACATTTTGTGACCAGCCGAGGCCAAAATTCAGCGCTTCCCCATCCTAGCCCAGAAAGCAGGTAGAACAACTTTTGTGAGGCATTTCAGCTGCCTACAGCGGTAGTCTAAAAACTAGCCACAGAACTCGTATCTGGCCCCTTCGCCAGTGGAGTTGTGCATGGGGTGTGTTTGGAACATTTTGTCACCAGCCGAGGCCAAAATTCAGCGCTTCCCCATCTCAGCCCAGAAAGCAGGTAGAACAAGTCTTGTGGTGCCTTTCAGCTGCCTACCCGAGCAATGTAAAAAGTACCAAGAGAACTCCTTTCTGGCACCTTCCCCGGTGGAGTTGTGCATGGGGTGTGTTTGGAACATTTTGTCACCAGCCGAGGCCAAAATTCAGCGCTTCCCCATCTCAGCCCAGAAAGCAGGTAGAACAAGTTTTGTGGTGCGTTTCAGCTGCCTACCGGGGTAATGTAAAAACTAGCCACAGAACTCGTATCTGGCCCCTTCGCCAGTGGAGTTGTGCATGGGGTGTGTTTGGAACATTTTGTGACCAGCCGAGGCCAAAATTCAGCGCTTCCCCATCCTAGCCCAGAAAGCAGGTAGAACAACTTTTGTGGTGCCTTCCAGCTGCCTACCCTAGCAATGTAAAAAGTACCGAGAGAACTCCTTTCTGGCCCCTTCGCCAGTGGAGTTGTGCATGGGGTGTGTTTGGAACATTTTGTCACCAGCCGAGTCCAAAATTCAGCGCTTCCCCAACTGAGCCCAGAAAGCAGGTAGAACAACTTTTGTGATGCATTTCAGCTGCCTACCGCGGTAGTCTAAAAACTAGCCACAGAACTCGTATCTGGCCCCTTCGCCAGTGGAGTTGTGCATGGGGTGTGTTTGGAACATTTTGTCACCAGCCGAGTCCAAAATTCAGCGCTTCCCCATCTCAGCCCAGAAAGCAGGTAAAACAACTTCTGTGGTGCCTTTCAGCTGCCTACAGGGGTAATGTAAAAACTAGCAACAGATCTCGTATCTGGCCCCTTCCCCGGTGGAGTTGTGCATGGGGTGTGTTTGGAACATTTTGTCACCAGCCGAGTCCAAAATTCAGCCCTTCCCCATCTCAGCCCAGAAAGCAGGTAGAA